>NC_081373.1:44688672-45063672 GCF_030684315.1 Stegostoma tigrinum | reverse complement strand
ACCACCCCACCAACCTCCAGATACAACGCATCATCCTCCGACACTTCCGCCATCTACAATCCAACCCCACCACCCAAGACATTTTTCCATCCCCACCCCTGTCTGCTTTCCGGAGAGACCACTCTCTCCGTGACTCCCTTGTTCGCTCCACACTGCCCTCCAACCCCACCACACCCGGTACCTTCCCCTGCAACTGCAGGAAATGCTACACTTGCCCCCACACCTCCTCCCTCACCCCTATCCCAGGCCCCAAGATGACATTCCACATTAAGCAGAGGTTCACCTGCACATCTGCCAATGGGGTATACTGCATCCGCTGTACCCAGTGTGGCTTCCTCTACGTTGGGGAAACCAAGCGGAGGCTTGGAGACCGCTTTGCAGAACACCTCCACTCAGTTCGCAACAAACAACTGCACCTCCCAGTCGCAAACCATTTCCACTCCCCCTCCCATTCTTTAGATGACATGTCCATCATGGGCCTCCTGCAGTGCCACAATGATGCCACCTGAAGGTTGCAGGAACAGCAACTCATATTCCGCCTAGGAACCCTGCAGCCTAATGGTATCAGTGTAGACTTCACCAGTTTCAAAATCTCCCCTTCCCTTGCTGCATCCCTAAACCAGCCCAGTTCGTCCCCTCCCCCCACTGCACCACACAACCAGCCCAGCTCTTCCCCTCTACCCACTGCATCCCAAAACCAGTCCAACCTGTCTCTGCCTCCCTAACCTGTTCTTCCTCTCACCCATCCCTTCCTCCCACCCCAAGCCGCACCCCCATCTACCTACTAACCTCATCCCACCTCCTTGACCTGTCCGTCTTCCCTGGACTGTCCTATCCCCTCCCTACCTCCCCACCTATACTCTCTCCACCTATCTTCTTTTCTCTCCATCTTCGGTCCGCCTCCCCCTCTCTCCCTATTTATTCCAGAACCCTCACCCCATCCCCCTCTCTGATGAAGGGTCTAGGCCCGAAACGTCAGCTTTTGTGCTCCTGAGATGCTGCTTGGCCTGCTGTGTTCATCCAGCCTCACATTTTATTATCTTGGACTCTCCAGCATCTGCAGCTCCCATTATCTCTAACACTTTGACTTTGTTTAATTCTGACTGATTTGGCTTTGTTAAATTTTCAGAACCTAGTTTCATACTGAACCACAACATTCTCAAACTCAGGATGAAATTCTTCAAATTGTAATCAATCTTCACATAGATACTTAACTGTGATGTTACTAAATAACTGTGTTTACTGGATCAAAAATAATCTGTTCCTAGTAGGTTGTCAGTACGTTCTTACAGAAAAACTATGCTGATTACATGCTTCTAAATTGCTGTCTTATGTTCTGCTCAAGACGATCACAACTATCATAACTAATGAGGGCCCAGAAAGGAATGTTTTCTGGCCTTTGTCACTTCTTAGCTTCACCTGTAATAATTCTATTTACAGATTTTCAGGTCAAGTTCCTTGCCCACTGCTGTCTCTATTTCATCCTTTATGATTCAGGCTCTCCTCAAGGACAGCTAGATAAAAATTATGTATCTCCCAATTGAGCCATTCATTTAGCTACCTTGTTAGTCATGTCTTGTACACTCAGAGAGCACCTATAACTTTGTCTTTCTAATAACTTACACTGATTGTACATTAATCATTAGTAATTGCCCTTTATTTTTGCCAATATCTCTTCTTTGAGCATTCTGGTGGTGCAGTGTTAGGATTGGACACAACACAGTGTGGAGCTGCAGAAACACAGCAGGCCAGGTAGCATCACAGGAACAGGAAAGTTGATGTTTCAGATCTTCAGAAGAGTCCCGAAAAGTGGTGGTGGGGGGGCGGGGTGGGTGTTGGTGGTGTTGGCGGTGGTGGGGATGTGGCAGCAGTAGGGGTGGTGAAGTGGTTTAAGAAGAAGGTCCCCGACCTGAAAGGTCACCTTTCCTGCTCCTCTGTTGCTGCCTGGCCTGCTGTGTTCCTCCAGCTCCACACTGTTGCCTCTGACTCCAGCATCTGCTGTTCTTGCTATCTCCATGCAGTGGTAGTATCCCAACCTTTGAGCCAGAAGAACTGGGTTGACGTCCCACCTGTTCCAAAGCTGTGTAATAGCATCTGACTAGGTTGATTGGTAAAAATAGGTAAAATCTCTTGCTTTCCTTTTCACAGCCGACTAGATTTGATCCAAATTAACACTCTGCTCTTCAACTTTGACATTTGTCTTTAGATTTATGAATGTGTCCTTACCGCAATCGTCCCCATCATGTGCCCTTTCTTTCAAAGCTCTGAACATCACACCCAACAACGGGATATAGACAGTTAATGTTGGAGCCATTCCAACAAAATACCTCCTTCTTTTACCTGAAGAGATCCTGTTAACTCCAGGATTTTTCTTTTCCTTATGCTTTCATGCAACGTGTGAGTTGCTGCCGAGAGCAGATCTTGCTGCTTGACCCTAATTGTTCTTTAACTGAGTGGTTCATTGGCCATGCCAGAGCCAGGAGCAGACCAGCAGATTTCCTCATTGGATTCTGGTAATTGGTGACAGCTGTCATTGTCACTATTACGGAGATGCTTTTATTCCAGATTTTTGAATTGAATTTAAAGTCTGCTAACACATGAACCCATGTTGCTGGGGTTTAATTCAGGTCTGTGGATCTCCAGTCCAGTGATATTACACTTCCACCATTCCCTCTCCTTTGTGTTGACGCACCAGCCTCCCATCTCACTCTTACGGTCATGCATTTAACCCTCTACTCTTTGTTTCTGTTTGTGACTTGAATATCATGCAAAGGTTGTTACTTTTAAGTTTTGCTTTTAAATTTGGATCCTAGCTCCTTAAGTTACCTCAACAGAGGCCATTATTTAATTCTATCAATGTCGTTAACTCTTACATGGGTGACAACTGTGTTTCCTCACTCATTGACCAAGTTCCTCTCCAGTCAAAATTCTCTCAGCCTGACAATGCCAGGTAAGATGTACCTCAGAAACACGACAGAAGGTCTGGCAGATCTATCATCCCAGCAGTGCTCAAGTGTTAAAGAGGACTGTAGGCAATCCCCAAAGAAAACGATATTCCAGACTAAAGGCAAATACAAGTTGTAACTGGGCCTGGATGACAGGTGATGATGATGGTGACTCTCAAAGGAGGTATGCCCACCCCTTGCCTGTTGCCACCTTTTGCAGCTAAACAAGTGGGATGATCAGTTAAGAGCCTCATTAGGCCCAAATAGAGATGGGCCATCCAATACCTCCAGCATTGCTCATCAAATAAGAGACAGGCCAGGCACAGGGCTAGATTGCTGCATAGTAAAGGCTGTCCGTACCTTCATACCTCATGGTAAGGGACTATCTGCTCTTCCTTTCAAATTTGCACTTTACTGATGAGTGTCAAACGTTCTCACATTAATCTTATTTTAATCCCCTGAGCTTCAACCAGGAATATTGAACATTGAGAAAACATGCAAGTAACATTTGCTTGCGTACTCTTGACTCTTTTAGTGCTTCTGGATTTGGGGAATCAGATGTAGTTGAACAAGTTCAATGGTTGCCTTTAGCTGAGTGTTGAGAGGGCATGTAAACTCTGTCTTTCATGGACCCGGGGTATTTCACAACCCAAATCTTAATATGGAGCAAAATGTCTCGTTCTTGCCTATGAGTGCACAGATTGATTCTGAGAGGGTGTGTCAGGTTGGAATGTAAAATTACCGGTGCAAGGGAATTGAGAATGTTTTCACTAGATGTCCTACATGGTAACTCTTACCCAAAGGTAAACAATAGCCTTCTCTCTGATTCTTTTCAGAGCTGCTCCATCCTGTGGGAAAATCTGCAGCAGTTTCCCTGCTCAGGACAGAGTTAACATCACAGTCAGGGCTTGTGGACATCACCAAACCCCAGGCTGTGGATGTCATTGTGGACCTCTCACACACATTGGGTGAGCAGCTTCACGCTGTTTCCTAAAAGTGGCTCGGCCTAAACTCAGCCCCACGGAGTTCTAATGTAGTCTGGATCACTGCAAGTTAAGCTAATATCAAAGTACAGATGGCCAGTTGTCATCACTGATTAACATTTCAATTTGGTAAACAAGGAGCAGCTTGCACAAAATGCAGCAAAGTCTGTTCTATAAACACTGGCACTGGAAATTTGATAATAGCAAAAATGTTGCAGAAACTCAGCGACCGTTTAGGAGTGAGATAAAGGGAAATTTTGTCACCAAGAGAGTTGTGAGTGTGGAATACACCACCACAGGAGGGATTTGTGATAAGAACATTGAATGAGTTTTTAGGGATGAAGGGATCAAAGGGTATGGAGAGAAAACAGGAACCAGGTACTGAGTTGGATAATCAACCAAGATATATCAAATGGCAGAACAGACTTGAAGGGCTGAATGGACTACTTCTGCTCCTATTTTCCTTGTTTCTATAAATAACCTTTAATAAGAATGCAACATAGACGTAACCAGGGAAACCGCTTATCCAAATTACTACAAGCAATATTAAATGTTGCAGTGCCAAAGTATGAGACAGAAATATTCTCACCATCTGAGTGAGCTAAGAACATGGAAGATTAGGTGGACAAATTTGCTAGTAAAACATTTTAATAAACCTAGACTCTACCTTCTCTGAACCTCAGCACATTAAATTTACCTAGTAATCCTGATTGCCCCTTGTGTGTTTACTTACTTATTTTTAATGGGTAGATATAAACTTAGACCAAAATGAGTTCAGCACCTGTTTTAAAATATCAAAATAATACTCAAGCTTTTTGATGGTGAGAGTCTCCTGTGTTTGACATGGTTCTGCTTCTTTCAGGTTTTCATGTAACAGGATCTGCGATAATGCTGGTTGTTATCACTTACATTCTATCAATTGTAGCAGAATAAGAATGGATTTGATAACAGGATGGTGCTGTACATTATGCTGGAGCAGGATATCAGTAGAGCTGTGCAAAAGACTATGAAGAAAGGGCAGAGCAATCTGTACTAGTGAGATACGCTTACAGAGACCAGCAATACATACAGATGTGGAAATAAAAGAGGCTGCAGAGACTAACCAGTCACTTTAGAGTTACTCATAGTGGGATGGAACCATTTAGAGATAATGAGAACTGCAGATGCTGGAGAATCCAAGATAATAAAATGTGAGGCTGGATGAACACAGCAGGCCCAGCAGCATCCCAGGAGCCTGAGATGCTGCTTGGCCTGCTGTGTTCATCCAGCCTCACATTTTATTATCTTGGAACCATTTAGATCCTGACTCTCTTCAAACACCTTTCCAAAATAAGCAAGGGAGAAAAATTTAAAAATCGCTGACTTTCTTTAACAATATGAGAGTGTTTTCTAATTGCTATGATCGCTTCCTGATTGTTGCGGCCATGAAACTGGTTGTTCCAGCCTTTATTGCTAAACTATTAATTTGAATGAAAAGCTGCATTCACAACAGCTGCTCTGACAGCACCTTCCAAACCTACAGCCTCTAGAATCTAGAAAGGCAAGGATGCATGGGGACACCACCAATAATTTCTTGGAACTACACTCTGTTTGCTCACTATTGTTGTCAAAATCCTAGAATACCCTTCCTAAGAGCACAGAGGGTGTACCTATAACACACGGACGGCCTTGGCTCAGGAAGGCAGCTCACCACCATCACCTTCTCATTGGTCATGCAGGATGGGCTGTGATCTTTGCCTTAGCCAGTGATTCCCAGATCTCATGAAGACATTTTAAAAATCCAAGATCACTCGTATGCCTTGTGTGGAAGCTCAAACTCTGACTTGGCACCAATTATAATAAAAGAATTTAAGAATCAAATTTATAAGACATAAGAGATAACAACGTGTGGAGCTGGATGAACTCAGCAGGCCAAGCGGCATCTTAGGAGCACAAAAGCTGACATTTCGGACCTAGACCGTTCATCAGAGAGTCTCTTGTTAGACCATAGCTGGAACACTGTGTACCGTTCTGGGTGTCACATTATTAAGAAGCAGAGGAATACACTGCAGGACGCAACTTGCTAGAATGGTTTCAATGAAGACAAATCTCAATTATGAACTGGATCGAAAATGTTGTGGCTATTCTCTTTGGAATGAAGAAAGCTATGAGGAGATTTGATAGAAGTCTTCAAAATCACGAGCAGCCTGTTCATGAAAGAAACTATTCCCACTTGTAAAAGGATCAAAATCAAGAGGACATAGATTTAAACTGACCTGCTAAAGAAGCAAAGGTGAAGTGAAGAAAAGCTTTTCCCATCTGCAAGTAGAGATAACAAGATGTAGAGCTGGATGAACACTCTGCAAGTAGTTAGGGCCTGGAACTGTGGCTGAGATACATTTAATTGAGGCATTCATGAGGACATTGGATGATAATTTGAATAAAAATAATATGCAAGAAAATGGGGGGAAAATAAATTGATGCGAAAGACCAACACCTGAATATTGTTCTTCCATTTTATATTTTAAAACATTCCATCATTCAAACAGAGCTCCTCCTCCCTGACCTATCTACTTCCACTTTCCAGCTGAAATAATTACTTTCTATCTATCAAACGGTCATGAAACCTGACATTACTCCTTGTAGTGATAATCAAAGGGAGCCATGCTCCAGAGGACCCCAGAATGGTCCCTTCTCTTCCCCTCTGAATCAGAAGCAGATGAGTCCATTCATATCAGAAACAAAGTTGCTGGAAAATCTCAGCAGGTCTGGATGCATCTGTGAAGGAGAAAAGGAGTTAACGTTTCAGGTCCGGTGACCCTTCCTCAGAACTGATGGTGGCTGGGAAAACGTCAGTTTATATGCAGGAAATAGGGAGATTGGTGGGGTAGGGAGTAAACAATAGGATAGAGCCCAAAGAGAGAGAAAGGCAGTTGGACAGACAACGGAGTTGCTAGCGATCAGGCTGGGAGGGTGAATAGTTGTTAATGGGGACTGTTAGAGACTAACAACAGGGGGTGTGTAGTGGCAGGCTATGGAGCCCATTCATAAAGCAGGCTGCAACCCACAGTTTGCTTCAACTCTAAAGTGAATCACGCCATCAATGAGAACTATCCCTGGGTCGGGTGTTGCTAAGGTTGCCATCTTTGGTATATAATGGAGTGGGGAGGGAATCATAGCTGATCTTTCAGATCAAAACGGCTTCCTCCTCCTCTTCTCTAGAAAGCGCATATTCAAAATATATTCCCTTTTCTCTTTATTCATTCATTCACAGGATGTCAGCATCACTGGCTGTGCCAATATTTATCGTCCAAACTGACTTGCTCTTGAGAAGGTGGTGGTCTCCTACTGTTAGTGAAAGCAATGTCAAACCACAAGAAGCTCAGAAAAATAAAAATTACACAAAGTTTTACTCAGTTTCCTTGTGGTCCTGGAGAAGAAGAGCTAATGGGCCTGTACTGCTTTCATACTCTACAAACATGTATGGCTGCAGCTAGCTCACATCCCCACTGCTGGGTTGCTTTACTCTACTGGTTTTTGGCTTCCTCCAGTTGGCCACAGCATCACTGGCACCAATTTCAGCCAGAGCTAAACTACAGAAAACAGACCTAGGTCTTAAAATGGTCCTGCCATCACACTGAGAAGTTTATCCAGGAATTCTCTCTCACTTCCGATCATACACCTCACATCACAAGCTGGACTTCATTTTCTAAACCAGTCTGCAGACGGAGAGATATTGGATGTTCCTCATTTCAGGTCAAGTTCCAAAACTCAGATTGTCAGGTCTGGTTGGAGGCATTGCCAAAGGCTTGATCACGTGACAGTCTGATCACGTCACCTGACCACTGGATGAATCCCAGCTGATCACATGACGCATGATATCAGGACTTCTTTCATGTTTCTAAGGCAATGCAGTGAGTCCCTGCTACCTCTGTCAGGAGATAAAGGCTCCCTCAAGACGGCATCATTCACAAGGCCAATAGCAGGAGAGTAGTGCCATTCTCCTGAATATGATGTAGCAGAGCATTAATGATGTATTAAAGGCAGGAAAAGTGAATGGCATGGGGCATTCAACCGCACCTTGATGTAGAAACTCAAGTCACCTCACAGTGCCTTTCAAATCCTTCACAGTTAGGGAGAGCCGTCAAACAAACACACCTTGCAGGTCATCCCATCCTACACTGTCTGGACATTTATTCACAATCCCGTCTGACCACCCATCATTGAAACTCAGCATCAACATATTACACACATCTCTCTCTCTAAGTGAGCTTCCACAAATGTTATTTGTCCATCATTTCAGTCCATTCATTTCTTTCGCTCATAAAACCCCTGTTTCCACTCTTGCAGAAGAAATCAGAGGCCACAAAGGAGAGACAGGGAACCAGATCTGATCTTGCCACCATCTCCAGATTCACAGAGAGAGAGACATGGGAGAGAAGCCAAATCACTTTGTGCCTGGTCATTGGACATGGAGAGTTAGAGATCTCCCACTAACTTGGTGATAAAATGAATGATCAAACAACCATGCAGAGGAAAACACATACACGAGTTAAACTGACGGTAGCAGTGATTGAAATAGGATAACATCATCAAGACATTATAGCAAGTAAAGAGGTCATTTGGCCCGTCAGACCCATGCCAGATTTCTGGACAGGGACCCAATCAGTCCTTTCCCCCTGTTTAATCCCTACAGTTGTGCAATTTCAAATGTCCTTCCAATTTCCTTTCAAAATCGTTTAGGACTTGCTTCCTTCCACCATCTTCACAAGTAGTGGGTTACAGGTAGTTACTGCTACCAGTGTAAAATTGTTCTCCAGCTGCACTCCATCTCTTGCCCAAAATGATTGCGCCCCACCCCTACCCCCTCCAGTCCTCATTGTATCATCACATGGGAACAGCTTGTTTTTGTCTACCTTATCAAAACCTGCCACCTGCTTACACACCTCTATCAAATAGTTCCTCAACCTCCTTTGACCCAAGAAAAATAACCCTGACTTCTTCAACCTTGATTTACCTGAATTGCTTCTACAAAAATTGATTTTATAAATTATGAGGACAACAGTGTTGTATGGACTCCAAAAGGCCATGACAGAGGCTGCTTGCTGCACGATAGGAAAAGCTGGGGGGAATGTTCTGGAAGGCTCCACTCCCCTCATGCACGGGACATTGGGAGGTGTCAGTACTCGGTGAGTGGGTGGTGCAATCCCAGGCCAGTTCCAGGGATTAAGCAGCTTAGAATTTCCAAACCCAGGTGTTGGAGATGCTGAGGTCAGTTTATCATTGAAGAGCTATTGAAGCATCTCACGTCCAGTGAAAGGTCTGAGGAATATGGTAATAATGTGAAATGGAGTTTCGTCAACAGGTTGCGGTTGTTGTGTGTTTCTGTGTGAGTGAACAGATTTGTATCGGTAATTGGAGCCAAGGAACCTAAAATATTATACACGCCCATGTTACAGCTTCTTGCTCCCTGGAGACAAACTGGCCCAATTTTTGATTGAACAATCTCAGCTGCTAGTTTCACAATCAGAGAAGAAAGCACATCGAGCACTGTTCTCTATCAACTCACTGGTGAACGTTCTGGTGAAGCACAAATTTGCAATTTGATCAACATAATGAGGTAAAGGTCATCAAAATTCCATTTGTTTTAGACAGTTAGATAAGTACGTTATTGAAAAAGAAGCTCATTTTCAGAATTGCACTGGTATTAATGGCAAAGAGATGAAACACTTTAAGCAGGATTATTTGTTACATTGAGGTACACAGGTAAGTGTTTGCTGCTGCACTGTGACTTGTGGCTGTTGGAAGAAATAAGAGGCAAAAGACAATTTCTAGTATTGTATCAGGCAATCTTTAAAGTAAAATCAACTTTAATTTCCACTCACAAAATACAGAAAATTTAAAGATAAGTTTCAACTCCACACTATTACAATGTTGAAACGAATATTCTGTAACTGTCCTCAAGCAGATATGATGAAGCAAAACTATCTGGAGTGATGAACTAATGTAAAACAGTGAACTGTGGCTCATAGTGATGAATGGACTTAGCCTCATTCAGAGCTTTAATTCCCAAAGTAACAGAAAACAAACTTTACATTGCAGAATGCAACTGGCCATGTTTGAGGTGAATTGGGGATCCAGTGGTCAGTGAGTGAGTCCTTAGATAGTGGGATTGAAAACTTCCAGCAGTCACTACTGCCTATTGCCATCACTAAGCTGCTGCTGGTCTCTGCTCCAGTAACTGTTCAATCTCTGTGTCTCCCATCCTCTCCTCATTAGCAGGTGTTCTAAATAGTTGTAAATATTATTCGTTTGTGAAACAAACATGCTTTCAAAATACAGTTTGTTATTCCTAATTTTGTTATGTGTTTATTGGTGTTTGAGGTTAATAACAATCCATTTAAAAAAATGGACCTTTATAAATGTTTCACAATCTCAGGGCATCCCAAAGTGTTTTTCATTCAGCAAAATGGTTTTAAAGTGTACTCGCTGTTGTATTTTAATAAGCACTTATGAATCACTTATGGTTGGCAGGTGGCTCAGCAGTTAGCACTGCTATCTCACAGCACCAGGAACATGGGTTCAATTTCAGCCTCAGATGGCAGTCTGTGTGGAATTTGCACATTATCCCCATGTCTGCTTGTGCTCACTCTGGGTGCTGTGGTTTCCTCCCCTTGTCCAAGATGTGAAGTTTGAATGGATTGGCCATGCTAAATTGCCCATAGTGTCCAGGATGTGCAGACTTAAGTGGATTAGCCATGGGAGTTGCAGGGTACAAGGATAGGGTGGATCTGTGAGTGATGCACTGGGTGGTGAAGACTCGATGGACCAAATAGCCTGTTTCCACCCTGTAGGGGTTCTATGAAGCACAGTACAGATCGCACATGCCAAGTTGCACACTGTGATAATCCGTTTTGATGATGTCTGTGAAGAGCTTAACGTATCAGCCAGAGCAATGAGAAGATATCCCTTGTTTTTCTTCCACTAGCACCATAGGATACCTCACACTTACTTAAGAGGCCAGAGTGAGCCTTATTTAAAGATTTCACCCAAAGGGTGATATTCCAACCATGGGACACATCCCTCAGCATCAGCTGTGCCAACCTCAGTCACAAGTCCAGGTCTGTGGAGTGGGAACTGAGCCCATAATCTGCCAACTCAGACTTACAAACATATGAGACATGACAATGGCTAAGACTAGCTGAGAAAAGTTTGGAAATATTGCTCTGGAGAATCAGGGTGAGAACAAATAAAGAGTGTTTTGCCCAAATTATAATAAGCTGGAGGTCACCACAGAAAACAAGAAGTCTTCATATGGGTGCACAGTCAGCTGGGACACTGAAAAACACAACATCTGACTTTGTTTTCTGGGCCTCTGGGATGTTTGGTCGAAGGATCGCATTTTAGGCATTCTGAGATGATGTTGCAGAAATTACTACTCTACTTCACAGTTTCAATAAAGAGCCCGCAGAATTTCATACTCCAACAACACTGCGCGGGAGCAGAAAACTCATTTAAACTTGAGAAAAGCCAAGTGTAGTGGTTTGAAGTGAAAGGCAAAGGGTGGAAATTCACCAGGAACCGGTTGAGGAGTAGGAACGACCGGGGTGGGTGGGGGGGGGCAGCGGTGACAGGAGATGAATGCCCACATGGACATGAGGCAGGTGGAGCAGAGAATGGGCAGGGCTGGATGAAGGATGTCTACGTGGATTGAGCAGTAAGAAAGCATGAAAAAATTTACACTGAGCTAACATCTCATTCCGTCTTGTAGGAATGTCTTTTTGCCATTCATACCAAATAATTTATTTTGAAATATATTCACAGTAATTTGAGAGGAAATATGACAACTCAGTTATGTGACAATAACCTGCATTTACATAACACCTTCCACTACGATGTGGCCATCTATATGTTAGTTCATGCAACAAGCATCACAGAGAGTTACACTCTTTTTGAAATAGATATAATGGAGTTTATTAACAAATGACAATGTGCATAAAATGATACTATAGACTTGCATACACATTCTGGGCTATATGGTCACTTAGATTGTTACTATGTTCCCCACATAATTGACTTGCTGATTCTCAGAATGACCAACTTTCCTGCTCCTCTGATGCTGCCTGGCTCGCTGTGTTCCTCCTGCTCCACACTGTGTTGTCTCTGACTCCAGCATCGGCAGTTCCTGCTATCTCTCAGCAGAATGGCTGGTTGTCTGCTAACAGATTAACTGAATGACTGGACAGAGAATAAAACGCGAACCTTTGTTTTACCAAGCTGTCTTAAAGGTATACCATCTTTCGTACCTTTGTGTAGTACAGTGTCACAAGAACGTGGTCAGACAAAAACAGAGGCAAGAATTGCTACAAAGAAAAAGGTAGGAAACACTTAAAGGGTGAAAATAACTTTAGTAGAATGGATAATTTTTAAGGAGAGTTGTTTGGAATTCTGAGGTTTTGGAACTCTCAGGACTGAACTCAATAGAAGTTGTTGGAAAAGCTCAGCAGGTCTGGCAGCATCTGTGAAGAAAAAGTCAGAGTTAATGTTTCTGGTCCGGTGACCCTTCCCCAGAACCAATAGTGGATGAGATGGAGATGGACACGAGGCTAGAGTTTGGTGATTGCAGAGATCTCAGAGAATTCGAGGGCTGAAGGAGACCATAGAGGCAGGAAAGTGAGATCATGAAGGGACTTGAAGACCAGGGTCATGTTTTGCCAACTGTGATGTTTGTGGACTGGAGCCATTGGAGTTCAGACAGCCCAAATGTAATGGGTGAGAGAAACTTAGTGCATTTCATAGAGCTTTGGGAAGTGTTTGGGAAGGGAAACTGGCCGGGAAATCTTTGGGGTAATCGAGTCTGGTGTGTGAGGAGTCCAGATGAAGATGGCCTGATGCACTGGCAGATCAGGTGATGCTACAGGGATAGGTTTAGATGGTCTTTGTGATGGAGAGGGTCTGTGCTGTTCAGTACACAAAGATGTTCAAAGACAGTAGCATGATGTATGGTCACCAGCTGTTTTCAAGGGGTAGCTCGAGGGAATGGAGAATGCTGGAAAGTATGAATTTCACTTTTACTTCAAATAATGCCTTAAAATATTTAATATCATATCAACCACTGAAGCAGCTCAAGTCTGCCTTACTTTAACTCCTGAAGAATGGTGTAATGGATGGTTTTCTTACAGGTTAGAGTAAGTTTATTAAATGTGGAGCAGGATTTTATGCAGTCCTTTGGATTCTATGCACTCCTCACTCTCACAAAAAATGTCAAAGGAAGTCCACAGCAGGCCAAGCAGCATCTCAGGAGCACAAAAGCTGACATTTTGGGCCTAGACCCTTTATCAGAGGTCTCTGATGAAGGGTCCAGGCCCGAAACGTCAGCTTTTGTGCTCCTGAGATGCTGCTCGGCCTGCTGTGTTCATCCAGCTACACACTTTGTTATCTTGAATTCTCCAGCATCTGCAGTTCCCATTATCTCAAAGGAAGCCCACTCCAGATACAGGTAGCTGCGGCCCCTCATTACTATTTCTGGGAGCAGTGGAAATTATTTTCAAAATAAACTTTCTCACTGATCTCAGGAGTGAGTCCTGCCGAAGAGAACAATAGCCATTTGTCAGGCAACTCTGTTGCCCCAACGGCACCAGGGTTGAATGGTGGCCACTACTGGGATTGCAGGCCGTGCACAAAGAAGACGCCTCCGGGCCAACTTCAGGGGACCTCTCTCCCACTGCAACTATCCATCTTTGGTCCGCCTCCCCCTCTCTCCCTATTTTTTTCAGAACTCTCTCCCCATCCCTCTTTTCTGATGAAAGGTCTAGGCCCGAAACGTCAATTTTTGTGCTCCTAAGATGCTGCTTGGGCTGCTGTGTTCATCCAGCTCCATACTTTGTTATCTATAACACAGTGTGGAGTTGGAGGAACACAGCAGGCCAGGCAACACCAGAGGAGCAGGAAAGCTGATGTTTCGGGTCAGGACCCTTCTTCAGAAATGAGGAGGGGGAAGGCAGCTCTGAAATAAATAGAGTGGGAATGGTGAATGGTGTGGGGCTTGGGGAAGGTGGGTGGGATGGTGATAGTTGAGTGCAGGTAGGCAGTGGTGGGGATTGGTCAGTGAGGTGGGAGGAGAGGTTAGGTGGGAGGGAAGATGGACACATTATGTCAGGCTGTCCCCAAAGAAGAGGGAGCCTTGAGCCAGGACTGATAGTTAAAGTGCAGGTTTTGGGAGATGCTTTGAGGAGCTGGGGGTTGGGGAGGAAACATAAGAATGTAAGAAATAGGAGCATGAGTAGGCCAATCAGGTCCGGAAACTATCTGCCATTCTATAATATCATAGCTTAATTGCCCCAGGGCTAAAATCCTCTTTACTGGAAGCTCCTCATGACCCCTGATTCCTCAATATTTCAAAATTCTATTTACCATCTCTTTAAATCCTTCCAATGATGCAGCCTCCACAACTCCCTTGGATAAAGAATTCCAGACATTCGCAACTCTCTGAATGGAAACATCTTCACAACATCTGCTCTATCAAGCCCACTCGCAATCATATATATGTCAAAAAGATTATCCCTCATTCTTCTAAACTCTGATGAGAAAGGCTGAACCTGTTCAGCTGTTTTAGACAAGTCAACCCGTCATCCCAGGAATCAGCTGAGTGAATCTCTTTTGAACAGCCTTCAATACAATATATTCTTATTAAATTTAGGCACTAAAGCTGTACTCCAGGTTTAACCTCTCCAGCATTCTGTTGTGATAAGACTACCCTGTTTTTAAATCCCACCCTCTAACAGTGAATGCCAAAATTGGATTTGCCTTCTTAACTGCTTAATGCACCTGCATGGTAACTTTTGGTGTTTCATGCATAAGAACACCCAGGTCTCTCTCTGTGCTTGAATTTTTGGAGTCTGTCCCCATTTAAATATTAGTCTGCTTTTTGATTCTTCCTCCCAAAATGCTCACGCTTCCTTACATTAGAGTCATCTGTCAAGCTTTTGTCCACTCACTCAACCTACTTATATCCCATTGCAGATTCCTCATATCCTCATCATGCAATGCCCTCCCAGCTAATTCTTTTACTGACAGCAAATTTGGAAGCATGACACTGTACTCCCTGCTCCAAGTTACTAATATTAATGATAAATAATGGAGAGAAAAGGGAAGTCGGATCCTGGAAAAAATGCCTCCAATGAATCCGATAGATGAGCAAAAGAGATTCCCAGCCACAGGACCTTGGCTGACACTAGCTGATGCTGCAAAACCAGCTACACGTTGTGGTGAAGGCTTTCCCCCACTGAGATAGCTGGAGGCTGTGGAGGGAGATCAAGTGGACAGTGTGAATGCCACATGGTATATTTTATGAGCACACATAACTCATCAAAACACCCAGACACACACAAACCAGCAAGGGTGGGGAATGAATATCAATCCAACTGTGCTTTAAAATGTTGAGGATATTTTATGATGCATAATTCTTTTAGTGTTTTAAAGATAAGTTTGTATTCCACATGTTGGGTTGGAGAACAAACAGGCCAATATAAAATCTGAGATGGAGTTGCTGGAACTGACAACAGAAGGATCAAACTGTCTCAGAAATAGGATACAGAATTTAGTAATGAGGCACCAATTAATGAGAAGAACACATATTAGAAAAGACCATCAACAGATGCAGTACTTGAACCAGTGCTCCTGTTCCTGAGATACTGCTGTGCATTTGATGAAAAAACAACAGAAGGTCAGCCATGAGAAAGGGCACATGCGCAAAACCAGCCAAGGGTACCCTTCTGATTTTCTGGGCTATATTACGTGTGCTTTCATAGTCAGTAAGGTTGTGGAGGGTAGGTGTAGATAGAGGCTGGATGGAAGGGAAGTGCATAAGTTGGTATGAGATGACTTGTGATTTATTTTGTTCTCCTGCAGTGCCAGAGAGAAGGAGTCGTTCAAAGTGAATCTTGATCAGCTTCAATGTCACTTCACATGGAATCCAAAGAAAAAAAACATTGACTTGCATGATCTGAAACAAAGACTAGAAGATTCAATACAGACAAATGTGAAACCTCAAGCCAGATTGTACAACCAACTTGCTTTTATAAATTGTCTGCAAGGAAACTGTGAAAAGGCAATTCAGAATTTAAAGGAAGCTGAAAAGATTCTAAAGGAGAATTATAAAGATGAATTTGAAAAAAGAATGATCATCACCTATGGAAACTATGCCTGGGTTTATTATCACATGGAACGACTGGAAGAGGCTCAGTCCTACCTCGACAAGCTGGAGACGGTCTGTAAACTATTTCCTGAAGCCTCCCAGTTTACAGCAATGATACCCGAGGTTTATGGGGAGAAGGGTTGGTCACTGTTGAAATCTGCTGGCCAATATTATGAAGAGGCAAAGGAATGTTTTAAAAAGGCTTTGGAGAAAGATCCTGACAACATTGAGTGGAACATTGGTTATGCTACTGTTCTGTCTCGCCTGGAAGCATTTTCTGGGACCCCAGAGAGTCGAGAGCCCACTCAGTCAGTGAAACAATTTAGGCGTGTGCTGGAGCTTGACCCTGATCATACTGAAGCCATGGTGCTGTTAGCTTTAAAACTACAAGAGTTCAGTCAAGAGGAGGAAGCATTCACATTGGTGGAGAGAGCATTGCAGAAGTCCCCTGATCTCCCACATGTGCTTCGATATGCTGCCAAGTTTTACAGAAACAATGGAGATGTTGAAAAAGCTTTGAAAGTGTTGAAGACAGCAATGGAAATTACTCCAAACTCCACCTTCTTGCACCATCAAATCGGCCTGTGCTACAGAAAGAAACTAATGTCACTGCTCAAAAATCCACTCAGTAGAAATCCCCTTGATCCTGCTTTTCAACAGAAAACTGAATTGATCAAACTTTGCAAGTCTCATTTTAAAAAGGCATTTGAGCATCGGCCCTTAACCTTTATTAAGGCACAACTGGATTTTGCAGGAATATGTTCAATAAATGAAGAGTATCCTGAAGCAGAGAAGATCTACACCAATCTCCTGAAACTGAAAGATATCCGTCCCGAGAATAGGCAAGCAATATGTTTACAGGCTGGATTATTTCAACTGTATCAGAAAAGAACAGAATCAAAAGCCATCGCCCATTTTCTGGAAGGAATGAAAGTTGATTATAATTCAGTGGAAAGAAAAAAGTGCCGTGAAAATTTGGAGAGGATCGCAACAAGACGACTTCACAGGAACACACGAGATAGTCAGGCTCTGGGTGTTCTTGGCTTCCTGCATCAACTGGATGGGAAGAAACGCAAAGCCATTGAATACTTTGAAAAGGCCTTGGAATTTGATCAAGGCAATGAAGAATATCTCAGTGCTCTTTGTGAATTACGCCTTTCCATCTAGCTCAGCATTGAATTTCCCAGCTAAAACATAGCCCAAAGATGAATTAATACTCTCGAAACTATAATCAGCTATTACCTGGTATCCACTTCATAGGTTCAGTTAGATATTTTTCAATTGATCATATTATTCATGTGTCCAATTTTCAGATGGGTAATTATATTGTAATTATTCCAAATCTCGATGCTTCGTCAAGAATTTTGTCCTCACTGGCAATGAACCATTAGTTTCTGATGCCCAAGATTTTTTGTTGTGAGTAGAAGGAAACAAAATGCATTTGCATTTTTTGGGATTTGCATTAATTGATTCAATTGGACAGAGATGAAAAGAAAGAGATTTCGATCCAATTACAAACATTTCTTGAGCCTGATTTAAACTCCAGATTGGTTTCAGATGTGTGGTGAAGGAGTTTCAAAACTGACCTTTCGCTGCTGATGTCTGTCTGAGAGTATTTTAAATTCCAAACTGCTGGCAAGCAATGTTCAGGTTGGTGTTTTGCAGGAGATTCTGCATGGGATGCAAAAGGAATATATGGACAACCAGTGTGTGGAAGTCCCCAAGTTATCATTTTGCTGCCCGGTGGGGAAATTTATGTCCAAAGTAAAGTTAACATTTTTCTTTGTTTCTCTCCAGAGTTCCCTCGTGGACTCTACCAAAAGCTGCCCCAGAAAACCACTTGGTAGACCTTCCACAAATTCCTTTCGTTGGAATCCATGAACAACCCGGTTTTCGCTGACCACCTGTACATCGAGTACCCCTTGATTGTTAGAATAGTGCCCTCCTGACATGCTTCTTCTATCTCCCAATTTATTTTATTCCCAAACTCTGACTATTGCTAGGTGGCCTGAACATAACACCCATCAGCATCCTTTTTCCCTTTGCGGTTCCCCTGCTGTACCCACACGGATTCTATACCTTCCGACTCTATATCACTCCTTGCTCTCGATTTAATTTCATTTCTTACTGAAAAGGCAACCCCATCTGCTCTGCCCATCAGCGTGTTCTTTCAAGAGAGCCGAGATCTTTGAATGTTTCATTTCCAGCCCTGATCCCCTTAGAGCCACATTTCTGTGATACCCACAGCATCGTTCTATTTTCAACTTGCATTACAAGCTCATTTACAATGTTTTGTGTGCTGTGTGCAGTTGAGTAGAACACTCTCAATCCTGCAATGACTGCCCCATTATCATAATTGTCCCTTTGAATTGTTGCTTGAAGTTAGATTCCTGACCTTTTCCATGCTTTGGCCTAGTACTTATTCCGGAAACTTTAATAGCCTCTGCTGAACCATTACCCTTTAACTTTTACCATAATTTTCCAAGCAACAGAGCCCAACCCCCCACTACTTAATATAAAATCCTATCCACAGCCCTGGATGTGCACGGTGAAAGAATTCTGGGCCCAGCATGGTTCACAGCCCAGCCCATCGATAGAACTCCCTCCTTCTCCAGGACTGGGGCCAATGTTCAATGAATTCAAACCTGTCTCTCCCACACCAATCACGTGTTTATCTCTTTGTATTGTTGACCCTGTGCCAATTTGCTCGTGGCTCAGAGCTTGTTAACTTTTCGGTTCTGCTTTTTAATTTCACCCCTAGCTACTCATATTCCCTCAGCAGAACCTCTTTCATCTTTCCACCTATGTCGTTGGTACCTACATGGGACATGACAATGGGATCTATCGCATCCCACTTCAAGTTTCTCTGCAGAGGAGATATCCTGAACGGGCAATCCTATCCTGTCAGGCAATACAACATCTGGCACTGTTGATAACACAGTGTGGAGCTGGAGGAACATATCAGGCAACGCAGCGTCAGAGAGACAGGAAGGTTGAGGTTTCGGGTCAGGACCCTTCTTTCCTGTTCCTCTCATGCTGCCTGGCCTGCTGTGTTATAGTGTGTTATCTCTGATTCCAACATCGGCACTTCTTACTATCTATGGGACTGTTGATCCTGTTTATTCATAGAACATAGAACATTGAACAATACAGCACAGAACAGGCCCTTCAGCCCTTGATGTTGCGCCGATCTGTGAATTAATCTAAGCCCATCCCCCTAAACAATCCCATCATTATCCATATGCTTATCCAAGGACTGTTTAAATGTCCCTAATGTGGCCGAGTTAGCTACATTGGCAGGCAGGGCATTCTACACCTTTACCATTCTCTGAGTAAAGAATCTGTCTTAAATCTATCACCCCTCAATTTGCAGCTATGCCCCCTCGTACAAGCCGGCGTCATCAGCCTCGGAAAAAGACTCTCAATGACCACCCTATCTAATCCTCTGATCATCTTCTATTTCTCTATTAAATCACCTGTCAGCCTTCTTCCCTCCAATGAGAAAAGTCCCAAGTCCCTCAGCCTCTCTTCATAAGACCTTTGCTCCATACCAGGCAACATCCTGGTAAATTTCCTCTGTACCTTTTCCAATGCTTCCACATCCTTCCTGTAATGGGGCGACCAGAACTGCACGCAATATTCCAAATGAGGCCACACTAGTGTTTTGTACAGTTGCAGCATGACATCACAGCTCCAGAACTCAATCCCTCTACCAATAAAACCTAACACACCGTAAGCTTTCTTAACAGCACTATCAAACTGGGTGACTTCTTTCAGGGATCTATGTACATGGACACCAAGATCCCTCCGCACATCCACGTTACCAAGAGTCTTTCCATTGACCCAGTATTCTGCCTTCCTATTATTCTTCCCAAACTGAATCACATCACATTTATCTGCATTGAACTCCATTTGCCACCTTCCAGCCCAATTCTGCAGTTTGTCCAAGTCTCCCTGCAACCTGCAACATTCTTCCACACTGTCCACCACTCCATCAACTTTAGTGTCATCTGCAAACTTACTAACCCATCCACCTATTCCTGCGTCCAAGTCATTTTTAAAAATGACAAACAACAGTGGCCCCAAAACAGATCAATGAGGCACACCACTAGTAACCGGACTCCAGGCTGAATATTTTCCATCAACCACCACTCATTGCCTTCTGACAGAAAGCCAGTTTCAAATCCAAACTGCTAAATCTCCATCAATCCCATGCCTCCGCATTTTCTCCAACAGCCTACCATGTGGAACCTTATCAAAGGCTGTACTGAAGTCCACGTACACCATGTCAACTGCCCTACTTTTGTTTACATGCTTGGTCACCTTCTCAAAAAACTCAATGAGGTTTGTGAGACACGACCTGCCCTTGAATCCATGCTGACTATCTCCAATCAAATTGTTGCTTGCTAGATGATTATAAATCCTATCTCTTTTAATCCTTTCCAAAACTTTTCCTACAACAGATGTAAGGCTCCCTGACTGTACTATCCCTGATTAGAACTGCATTTCTCTTCTCTCCACAATTGAATGTTTCCCTGTACCATGGTGCTAAGATCAGTTTGCTCATCCTCCTTACACCACTCTCATCCGTGCAGGGAGCAAGAAGTCAAACCTGTTAGACAAGCTCAAGGGCTAAGGCTCCTTCAGCACCGCACCCTGGTTCATTCTACCTGCCTCGCTTGTAGTCACTCTCCTGTGCCCATTCACTGACCAATTTCAAGGGAGTTAATCTAAAAGATGTGACTGCCTCCTGAAACACGGCACCCAGGCGACTCTCCCCCTCCTTGCAATGTCACAGTGTTTGAAGCTCAGACTCCAGCGCATCAACTCTGGGCCACAGTTCCCCAAACAACCAACACTTGCTACAGATATTGTTACTAAGGTTTTGGAGATGATTTGTAGCTCGGTTTGTGGATGTTGTGGTTAGTTCGGCCGCTGAGCTGGTTCATTGCTGTTCCGCAGACATTTTGTTTCCCTGCTGAGTAACATCATCAGTGCAGCCTCCGCTGAAGCGCAATTGTGTTTTCTTGCCTTACATCAGGAACACATTGAAACTAACCACAAGACTCCTATGACCGATGGGCATCAGAGTAGCACACAAACAGACATCAACCCTACAACAACTGCTCACCCGAAACAAAGACTCACAACCCACTCTGGACAGGACCAATGCCATATACAAGATTCCCTGCAGAGACTGTGACAAACACTACATTGGACAAACAGTTAGGAAATTAAATACAAGAGTACATGAACATCAACTGGCTACAAAAAGACATGACCATAGAACATAGAACATCGAACAATACAGCACAGAACAGGCCCTTCGGCCCTCGATGTTGTGCCAACCTGCGAACAAATCTAAGCCCATCCCCCTACACTATCCCATCATCATCCAGATGCTTATCCAAGGACTGTTTCAATGCCCCTAATGTGGCTGAGTTAACTACATGGTATGCAGGCTCACTTATCTCTATCCACATGGATAAGGAGAAATACCAATTCGATTGGGACAACTCCAAGATCCTGGGATGAGAAAAGCAGAGACAGGTATGGGAGTTCCTAGGAACCTGGTACTCCATGAAGAAAGCCATCAATAAACACATAGAACTCAACCCCATTTGTACTCCATTGCGAAGGAAATTCAGAAGTGAGGTAATCCACCCCACGGACTCCAGAGTTTAAAAACGTTTCGGGAAAACACAACGGCGCTTCATCAGAGGCTGCACTGAGGATGTTACCCGGCAGGGTAATGAAACATTTGTGGAACAACAACGATCCAGCTCAGTGAACCAACCAACTAAAAGATGTGGTTACTACGAACCACAATGAAGGTCACCAGCTCCAACGTCATGCAGTTACAATACATCACCTGGCCCTGCGTAGTGGCGGATTAGCAATGATATCTTCAAATCAGATCCTTAAGGGTTTATTATTGAAGGTTGATCAGACATGACAATGAGCAACTGAAGACAAGTGGAGAGTTAGTGGTCGTTTTGGTTGTTGGAGAACTATGTGACATGACCATTCAGAGGATGGTTGTCTGGGAAAGTAGTGAAAGCACACAGAACAGTATCAATATCAGGGACTCTGCAGCACTCAATGTCCCTCAGACCGAGATTGCAAACGGTGCCAGGAAACCCGAGTTCTCCACACTATCCATTCTAAAGTGGGGTCACCAAAGGGCAGAAGGCAACAAGACTTCAAGTTCTGAGGAAAGGTCAGCAGACCCGAAACGTTAACTCTGTCTTTCCCTTCATCGATCCTGTCCCATCTGCTGAGTTTTTCCAGCAACTTTGTTTTTGTTCCTGATTTACAGCATCTGCAGTTCTTTCATTTTTTATGTTTTTGTTTAAACAATGAGACTCGTTGTTCAATATCTTGAATATGCCTAAGATAGCTATTCCTCATGACTCACTTTACCTTTAATGGCCAGAATAATGAACAAATCAACGGGTTACCTGTGGGGTCACCATCTCTAGCAGAAGAACTGATGCAGAGACTTGAACACATGGCCCTTTTGCAGATCCAACCCAAACTATGGATCCGATACATGGGCAACACTTCCGTCATCATCAAAAGAATTAAACCAAAAGAATTACACCAACTTATAACACCATTTTCACCGGCATCAAATTCAAGAGAAGAAGAAAAGAACAAACAACTGCCACCCATGGACGTGATGATAGAACGCAGGGCCAACAGGGAATGGAATTTCTGGCCAAATTATACACTGAGGCCATACACACGGATCAAGTCCTAAATTTCAACAGTAACCACCCTAATACCCATAAATGGAGTTGCATGAAAGCACTGTTCAAACGAGCCACAACACAGGAATTTCTAGAGGTTTGGTTCTCCACCAAGAAGGCCATCAATAAACACATAGAATTAGCCTCCAGATACATACCACTACAAAGAAAAACCAGAAATGAGGTAATCACCTCCAATGGACCCCAGAGCTTAAAAACCAGGCGGGAAATCTCAATGGCGCTTCGTTGGAATCTGCACTGATGTTGTTACCGAGCAGGGTAATGGAACGTTTGCAAACTGATGAACCAGCTCGATGAGCCAACCAACCACAGCATCCACAACCCGAGTGACAGATCTACTCGACAACATTACGTCTAAGATAGTTTAATAGATCCACTCATTAGTTTGCGTATATTTCTAATCTACCTAAGGTAGATTGCACATCATTAATGTATCTTTAAAACTTAGTATATATTTGTTGCTTAATATATCTATATATTTACTGAAAAACGTGTGCTTTATTCATATTTATACACATATAGATTACAAATAAAAGTGTTAATTTGGATCATCTAACCCATAGAGATTATATTGTGACATCCCACTGAATTCAATGTTGAACCATAACACCTTGCAACTCAATTTTATTTACTTAGTACTTAATTTGACTTTTAAGTTTCGAACTGGTCTTTTAGTTTGCAATCTGTAAAAATTTCTTCCATTTACCTTCAATCTGAACGTAACCTATGATAGTCCAATTATTTCCTGTGTTCTTACTCTTTCTTTTTGGCTGTCCCCCACAACAATGATCTTGGGGTTCAATTTATCTTCTAAAAAGACCTTACAAAGTACAAAATAAAACTGTTGCACTCTCTACTGAAATCCCTAGCAGATTCCACGTAACCAGAAATATACCGTGCACAGCTTACTGGCCATTACTGCTACCTGTGTACAAGTGTTCTCCCTGTGGCTCAGTGGTTAGCACTGCTGCCTCACAGCACTGGGTTTGATTTCACTCTTGTCTTTTTGGAGTTTGCACATTGTCCCCCTGTCTACATGGGTTTCTTTCAGGTGCTCTGATTCCCAAGGATGTGCAAGTTAGGTGGATTGGCCATGCTAAATTGCACATAGTGTCCAGGGATGTGTAGTTGAGGTGAGTTAACCACGGGAAATGCAGGGTTACAGTGTTACGGTAGGTCTTGGTGGGATGCTCTTCAGAGGGTTGGTGTGAATCAATGGGCCAAATAGGCTGCAACCAGGCTGTAGGATTCTATGATTCTGCATTACATTTCTTGCCCAAAATGTTAAATCTGTGCTCTCCTCAGCCCTCATTGTATCATCACATGGGAACAGCATAACTTTATCTACCTTATTGAAACCTGTCACAAGCTTATATACCTCTATCAAAGAGCTCCTGAATCTCCTTTGCTGTAAGTAAAATTACCTCAATTTCTGCAACCTGATTTACTCCAACAAAAGACTATTTTATAAATTCCGAAGACAACATTAAGGAATGGACTGCAAAGGATCAGGCTCCGGGCTCATTGCCATTTGCATGATGGGAAAGGCTGGGGGGCAGGGGAATGTTTTAGAAGGGTCCACTCCCTTCATGCACAGGACATTGGGAGGTGTCAGTACTCGCTGGGTGGGTGGTGTGGTTCCAGGCCAGTTCCAGGTATTGAGCAGCTTCGAATTTCCAAACCCAGGATGGATACGCTGAGGTCAGTTTATTATTGGACAGCTATTGAAGCGTCTCATGTTGATGGATGCCAATGAAAGGCCTGAGGAATATGGTCGTCATGTGAAATGGAGTTTCATCAACAGGTTGTGCTTGTTGTGTGTTTCTGTGTGAGTGAACAGATCTGTGTGGGTAATTGAAGCCAAGGAACCTATAATATTATACATGCCCATGTTCCAGCACCTCGCTCCCTGGAGACAAACTTTTGAAGTTACTTTGACTAAATGGTTTCAGTTTACACTTTCACAGCCAGGGAACAAAACATCTAGAAACTATGACACGTCAAGTGTTACTTTTAATTCCCTGACCAGCGGAGGTTTTGCTGCTGCAGGGATTTGATATTTGATCAACATAATGAGATAAATGTCATTGAAATTCTATCTGCTTTAGGCAGGTAGACACATAGATGATTGAACCGGGAGCTTGCTTTTGTGAATATTTTGGTCTAAATTACAAAGGAGCTGAAACCCCTCAAGCCGGAACAAACACAGAAGTTGCTGGAAAAGCTCAGCAGGTCTGACAGCATCTGTGAAGAAAAGATCAGAGTTAATGTTTCGGGGCCGGTGACCCTTCCTCAGAACGATCTTCCTCCAGGCACTGGCCTGGTGACTGTCAGACGAACTGTGAGACATAAGATTGATCTCTTTATAACATTTTGTCAGGTAATCCTTAAATACAAATCAACCTTAATTTCCGCTCAGACTTTGCAGATAATACACAGTTAGGCTTCAACTTTAAACTATCATAACGTTGAATCAAATGTTCTATAATTATCATCAAGCAGATATGATCAATCAATCCCAATACCAAATCCCTGACCCTCATTGTTTTAGTTTTATCCCCAAATCTGCCACTTTGTTCAGTTCCAAGATGGTGAACCCTACAATGGAATAGCATAGTGTACCTGCTATTAATTTCTACAGAACTACAACTCCTCAGTGCAGATTCTCCAGGAATTTTTCTGCCTTCTCCTCACCCTGTATGCCTCTCTGTAAATATTGGGTGTTTGAGGAGTCTAAAAAGGAGCATGGTTTAACAAGATATTTCAGGGCACTGGGATTATTGAAAGTCCTTGCGTTGCAATGAAAGGGTTCAACATAATGAGACTGAGGATTAAGGCAGCTGCGGAAGGGAGATGCAGGAAGGACGTTGCAAGAAGAGATTGAGGAAAGAAAGGCTGATCGTGGAATGGGGGTCAGGAGATTCCAGTCTGAGCAGGAAAGCGACCGGACATCCGGAATGAATTGTTTCTGAACATCTTGAACATTTGTATCATTTGGAAGACCGCAATTAAATCACTCTTTCAGAAGTGAAGTGAACTCAAACCAAGTTAATGCAACCTGACCAGTTGATTTAATCTTTCAGGTGCTGGTATGCTTCTCATAAACCCTGAACTGTAACCCCTCTGAATCCAATATAACTTTCCTAGGTCTTACACTAATGTCAACGTATTAACTTGAGTGATTCTTCATGTTGAACAATGAGGCATCAGTAGAATGTTTGGGGCATACGTAACAATAAACTTGTGTTGGAGATAGGAAGGGAGTAAATAGTTTTTATTTTATTCTGATCCCAGCTGATAGTATTACAACTCAAAATCCAGAACGAAACCTAACTTGATAGACCACAACTTTTATTCTTCTGTTTCTGATGGAGGTCAGTCACTGAAAACATTCTCAAGATGGTCAGTGTGCTTTTAACAAAAGCAAATAGAAGTTTTCTGTACAAAGGTAAAATACACAAACGACATTACACTGTGTAAACTTCAGTGGAATGAATTCATTACAAAAATCAGAAAGAAAGATTCTTGTCTTTTAGCTCAGCAATAACCTTCCAGACTTGCATACCTCATTGGACGTTTCATATCCATAATAAAGTGTCTCACTCAATTGGCCGAGATAGATTTGGTTTCATTTTGACAAATTTCTGCTGTGCATCCATTCAATGCTATTTTCTTTAGTACGTGCCTTCCTCTGTGACAAAATAAGTATGTAACTCAGGTTAAAATATCCAATTTCTGTTTCATATTAAGCACCAAAATGTTCATTTCAAGTTCAGTCATTTCTACTGAAGCCTATATAAAGCTGTGAGAATCCAACCGTTGCTATTTCGCTAGCCTCCTCAATCTAACTACACTCATTCATAGGTAGGCAAACATGACAGCAGTCACTCGTATTCCACAGAATCATAGAAACCCTACAATGTGGAAGCAGGGCATTCAGTCCATCAAGGACACACAGACTATCGGCAGAACATCCCACCCAGATCCAGCACACTACCTTCTCCCCGTAACCCTACTTTTACCATGGCTAACCTACCTAGCCTGCATATTCCTGGACGCTATGGGCAATTTAGCATGACCAACCCACCTAATCTGCACATCTTCGGACTGTGGGAGGAAATGGGAGCACCTAGCGTAAACCCACGCAGACATGGGGAGAATGTGCAAACTCCACACAGAGAGTCGCCCGAGAATGGAACGGAACCCATGTCTCTGGTGCGATGAGGCATCTGTACTGACCACTGAGACACTGCACCAACCCTCAGATTGTGAAAGTCTGTAGATCATGCCGACAGTTTTCTGGAGGAAGTTGGAAGTAACGATATCAGGATGGTGACTGCCTCTGGTACCATGTGCCAACCTGATTCATTAGTAAAAAGCTGCAGAGGTCAGCAATGACTAACTGAGAATTTTTCCGTCTCCTCAGGAAACTGCTGCTCAGTGCCATGTCCAGAAAGCTGATCCATCAACATGTCTAGGGGCTACCTCTTCAAACCAGCTAAACGTCTGTCTTTCGAGATAATGGGAACCGCAGATGCTAGAGATTCCAAGATAACAAAGTGTGGGGCTGGATGAACACAGCAGGTCCAGCAGCATCTTAGGAGCACAAAAGCTGACGTTTCAAAAAACCTTTTTTCTGATGAAGGGTCTAGGCCTGTAACGTCAGCTTTTGTGCTCCTAAGATGTTGTTTGGCCTGCTGTGTTCATCCGGCCCCACACTTTGTTATCTAAACGTCTTTGACTTCTCTGTCCTGTTTAGTGACATGTAGCTGAGGAGAAGGCATCTCCCGCTCCTGTCATTTCTGACACTGCTATTACTATTCTCCTTGTTGGTCATCAGAGGACCAGTATAAACCTGCTTAAACTGTTTGCCTTCTTCAGTGAAGGGAGATAGCACATCAGTGCAGATCAAAGAGAGAAATACCCAACAGCGGAAGAATTGTCAACAAACTGTTGGACATCACCTGATGATTAGTGAAAGCAAACTCCCAGCACGAGTCCTGTTGTACATAATGTGTTGCACAGGCAAGTGTACATCTTCAGCAAAGAGGCAATTGTCTTGAATCAGTATTTGGGGTCTTTATAACACAATAGGTTCAACGCCCTGTCAATCTTCACTATATTCTTGCTTTATTGACCCTAGGATTCTTCCACAGATTGGGAAACCCAGGAACAGGTACTTATAGCCATGATGCCTGATTAACTCTGCAGGCAGCTATTCTTTAGCATAGTTTAATAATTCATCTGCCTATCTCAATGGGTTATCGCACACCTTTCCAGGAAAGCAAGTCTCTGGCAACTTCTCAACCTGTTGGCATGCTGTTTGTCTCCTGCACACACTGATTATCCCAAGGTCAGTCAGGCCAAAACTTTGTCTTTGGAGTCCCCTTACCCGGACTCACCATGAGGAACTCTCATATCAGCTTGAGGCAATTCTTAGAGAGAGCCTGCTGAGATTCTGCCCTAAGACCAAGGAAGCTCAGTGGAACACTTTACTCATGAGAGAATCCAAAATGTTTTTGCTGCAATCAATGGTGTGCCAATGAGAAATATCTCAGCTGCATCTAACACTCAATGAGAATAGTATTATATGTGCAAATTGCTATACATCTTGTGGTAGAGCTCATATTTAGAATTGACATTTCAGGTGGGATGAATGAGGCAAGTTGGCTACACCGGGTTCAGCATTAGTATCCTGGTGGTTTTCATGCTTTCTCTTTGGGATTAAGGATCCTATCAGGCGAGCATTTCCAAGGATATTCTCAGTTGTCGTTTGTGTGGGTAAGAACAGTCCTGTTTTATCCTTGATTTCAATTTGTTGGCAACTCTGTTGTTAATGCTCCAACTCTCTGTCCCTCCTCCCTTTCCTTTGTGCTGGTGCCCAGTTCGGACTAATTCCCAGTTTTGGTTCTGGTTGGGACGGTTAATGGACCAAATGGCTTCTTTCTGCACTGTAACCTTCTAAATGAATCTCTAACTGCTTTATTAATTTGGTGGGCCATTTAAGCATCATGTTTGAATTATCCGTGGCCTTAGAATTGATTTTATAAGGAAGAGTTGGCTCTCTTAAAGTTTGACTTGATGGGCTGGATTTTGTGTTCTCTCATTGTGGGCTTTTAATTAGGGGCAGGGTTGGGCATGTAAAATAGGATGTGGGAGGTGAGGGGCAACACCCCCACCTTCTTCAGCCCCTGAGCAGTTCCCCATGAGACTATAAGTGGGTATGTGCCAAAATGGGCAGGATGCCCCCTATTTGTAAATAAATAATCAAGGATCAATTCACCTTGTTACCAAGCCAATTGAGTCCAATAATACATTGCTTGCACCACAAAAATGGTTGGCATGAGGAGGCAGGCAGAAGGAGGCAGTCCATTTCTTTATTACAGACTGTTTAAGTGGCCAGAAGGAAAGGGGTCACATTAGTCAAGGAGGTACATCAGGACCACAAACACAAGATGTCACACCCCACTTCATTCCAACTGATAGCTCTCAAAAGGGTGTCGCCTTTTCCACCTCAGCAGACTGTCCAGCCCTTCGCCAACCTCACTCCGCCCAGGATTTCTCTGGTTTTCTGGTATTCGTTTTTCTCTTCTGCCATGTTCTGGCTACAAACTGGCTTCTTGTGTCTTCATCGGATGCCAGCAAGAGAGCACTCACCGTCCCCGAACCACCCCCTTCCACCTGCGGAGCACTCATTCCAATGTTTCTGATGAAGTCTTTTGTGAATGCTCTCTGGGGTTTGCTGCAGCTTGGAACGTAGTCGCTGTGTGGTTGAAAACCTCCAGCTTTGTGCATATACAATGGAGAGTCAATTGCTGTAAGTTTACCAGCCTGAGGTAAGCTCTTAGACTGCGCCTGCAAATAATCACAAGAATATTCCAGCCTCGGGCAACTGTCTGTGTGGAGTTTGCACATTCTCCCCGTGTCTGCGTGGGTTTTCTCCAGGTGCTCCGGTTTCCTCCCACAGTCCAAAGATGTGCAGGCTAGGTGGAGAGAGATAATGGGAACTGCAGATGCTGGAGAATTCCAAGATAATAAAATGTGAGGCCTCATGTAACCTCATGTGTAACCTCATCCCACCTCCTTAACCTGTCCGTCTTCCCTGGACTGACCTATCCCCTCCCTACCTCCCCACCTATACTCTCTCCACCTATCTTCTTTACTCTCCAACTTCGGTCCGCCTCCCCCTCTCTCCCTATTTATTCCAGAGCCCTCACCCCAACCCCCTCTCTGATGAAGGGTCTAGGCCCGAAACGTCAGCTTTTGTGCTCCTGAGATGCTGCTTGGCCTGCTGTGTTCATCCAGCCTCACATTTTATTATCTTGCAGGCTAGGTGGATTGGCCATGCTAAATTGCCCGTGGCTTTCAGGGGTCTGTGGGTTATAGGGGGGTGGGTCTGGATGGGATGCTTCAAGGGGCAGTGTGGACTTGTAGGGCCAAAGGGCCTGTTTCCACACTGTAGCGAATATAATACCATTTTCTTTACAGAGTGGAGCAATCGGAATGGTGAAATATGTTCAGAAACAATGTCATGAGACTTACGGAGGAGCTATGATCAAGGTCACTTAAAAAATGGCCACGACTTCTTGGCCAAGTGATTTTCTTCTGTGATGAAAGTGGAGAGGTCTGGCCCAAATTCTCTGGCCAATGTTAAATCAACAAAAACAAACCTATTTGCCATCCCCAAAATGTTCTTGCCAAGTTTCTGAAGACGAATTCTTCAAATCTCAGTCAGTTCTGGAGTCCTCAGAAGGTAGAGAGGAAGAATGGAAGGCACAACGCTTTATAACAGCGCGAGCAAACATGTTCTGCTAAACTTCCCAAATGATTGGATAAATGTTTTGACATTGTAAGCGGTTAGGACTAGTGAGGTAAATGGATGGGGGGAGGGGAGAATGCCCATCAGTTAATTGCCATTCTAGGAAATTACAACCAGGCAGAGTGACAGGAAGGCATCAGCTATGGAGCTGGGTCAGGTGATAGTGTGGGAAAGCAGCAGGGTTACAGAATGGCAGCGGGGTAGGAGTGCCAGCTGGGTAGATTGGCAATAAACGTAAAGTGGTAGGACGAGCAGGGCAGTGAGATCCATTTGGGGGATGCCGGAAGGTGCTAACCAGAGGATGTTGGAGGGTCTGGGAGAGTTTTGTGTTTCAGTTGTATGATTCTCCAGGGGTCAGAACAGACTAGGTTAAAATTCTCGGGATCACTCACTGTAATGCAGCAGATGGGACTTTATTTGAGGGTTCCAGATGATAGGTGATTATCGATCTGAAGTCGAGGCACCCCAGCTAATGCCTAGTAGTCAGTGTTTCAGGTCTTCCCATGGGATCTGAGTGTGTATCTTCAAAGTGAGTGTATTTGGCAATCCAGAGTCCAGAAGGTCTGGTCAATGTTATTGATCTGACAACTAGTATTGTCAAAAATGATTAAAAGTATGCCTGCATTATTCAACACATGATTTACGCCACGCCCTACTGCTGCATTGAATCATTCTCATGATGAATGCTTCCTGCCAATTGGATGACTCATGCCTTTCAACCAAGCAATCTTTTTATTGCTTTTCCACAAATTTTTCTATCCAGTTTCAAGGAACTAGCAAAATAATACTCAATTTTTAATGTGCCGGTAATTGTTTTCACTAGGATTGCACATTGCAGTGTCTGAGAGATTCCTGGAGTGCCCTGGGCTATGACACTGTGAGAGCACTCTGTGCTGGACAGACAGATAATTTAGTTGTTCATTTCATTTTCCAGTTTCAGTTTCGTTTCACATTCAGTAAGTGACTTCAAGTGAATCATGAAAGGAAAGCATGCATTTTGTTGAAAACTAACACATTAGTTACATTTCTCAATTGACTCACTGGAGGAAAATACAGCTGAGAAGGAAAATCAACATATTTTACATGATGAGGTTAGTAAAGTTTACTTGAAATTCTTTAGTATTGAAATTTACGTTTGGACTATTGGGCAAGAAGCTTGTTTCTTCATAAATAAAACTTTCAGACAGAAACTTTTATATCAAATGATAATTATATAGCACCTCAAATGTAATAAATTGCCATTGGAATGTGATCAACAAAACTTGTCACAAAAGAAAATATTTGGAAGGTGACAAGGAAGTTTAGAAAAAGAGAGGATTTTAAGGAGAGGCAGTCTTTAAGTGGGGAAAACTGGAATGTTTTGACTCTCTGGGCTGAGGTCAGTGCTGGCATGAAATGCAGTACTGATACAAAACTAGAGTTTGGTGAATGTTTTATGAGCTTCCACCTTCAAACACACCTTCTCACAGACTTGTGGCATTTTAAAATGCTGAGGACGTATTTGTGATGGATTTGACTTTCTGTTTTAAGGATATGTATTTAATTTACATGTTGGAATGGAGAATGTAATAGACCCAGAAGCAGTTGGACCACTGTTTGTGACAATGGGAACTGCAGATGCTGGAGAATCCAAGATAATAAAATGTGAGGCTGGATGAACACAGCAGGCCCAGCAGCTTCTCAGGAGCACAAAAGCTGAAGTTTCGGGCCTAGACCCTTCATCAGAGAGGGGGATGGAGTGAGGGTTCTGGAATAAATAGGGAGAGATGGGGAGGCAGACCGAAGACGGAGAGAAAAGAAGATAGGTGGAGAGGAGAGTATAGGTGGGGAGATAGGGAGGGGATAGTCCAGGGATGACGGACAGGTCAAGGAGGTGGTATGAGGTTAGTAGGTAGGAAATGGAGGTGCTGCTTGGGGTGGGAGGAAGGGATGGGTGAGAGAAATAACAGGTTAGGGAGGCAGAGACAGGTTGGACTGGTTTTGGGATGCAAAATTCCCCTATTCCCAATTCCTCCGCCTCCGCCGCATCTGCTCCCACGATGAGGCATTCCACTCCCGCACATCCCAGATGTCCAAGTTCTTCAAGGACCGCAACTTTCCAACCACAGTGGTTGAGAACACCCTTGACCGCGTCTCCCGTGTTTCCCGCAACACATCCCTCACACCCCGCCCCCGCCACAACCGCCCAAAGAGGATGCCCGTCGTTCTCACACACCACCCCACCAACCTCGAGATACAACGCATCATCCTCCGACACTTCCGCCATCTACAAGCCGACCCCACCAGACAAGACATTTTGCCATTCCCACCCTTGTCTGCTTTCCGGAGAGATCACTCTCTCCGTGACTCCCTTGTTCGCTCCACACTGCTCTCCAACCCCACCACACCCGGCACCTTTCCCTGCAACCGCAGCAAATGCTACACTTGCCCCCACACGTCCTCCCTCACCCCCATCCCAGGCCCCAAGATGACTTTCCACATTAAGCAGAGGTTCACCTGCACATCTGCCAATGTGGTGTACTGCATCCATTGTCCCCGGTGTGGCTTCCTCTACATTGGGGAAACCAAGCGGAGGCTTGGGGACCGCTTTGCAGAACACCTCCACTCGGTTTGCAATAAACAACTGCACCTCCCAGTCGCAAACCATTTCCACTCCCCCTCCCATTCTTTAGATGACATGTCCATCATGGGCCTCCTGAAGTGCCACAATGATGCCACCCAAAGGTTGCAGGAACAGCAACTCATATTCCGCTTGGGAACCCTGCAGCCCAATGGTATCAATGTGGGCTTCACCAGCTTCAAAATCTCCCCTTCCGCCACCGCATCCCTAAACCAGCCCAGTTCGTCCCCTCCCCCCACTGCACCACACGACCAACCCAGCTCTTCCCCTCCACCCACTGCATCCCAAAACCAGTCCAACCTGTCTCTGCCTCCCTAACCGGTTCTTCCTCTCACCCATCCCTTCCTCCCACCCCAAGCCGCACCCCCAGCTACCTACTAACCTCATCCCACCTCCTTGACCTGTCCGTCTTCCCTGGACTGACCTATCCCCTCCCTACCTCCCCACCTATACTCTCCTCTCCACCTATCTTCTTTTCTCTCCGTCTTCGGTCTGCCTCCCCCTCTCTCCCTATTTATTCCAGAACCCTCTCCCCATTCCCCTCTCTCATGAAGGGTCTAGGCCCAAAACGTCAGCTTTTGTGCTCCTGAGATGCTGCTGGGCCTGCTGTGTTCATCCAGCCTCACATTTTATTATCTTGGAGCACTGTTTGTGAGAGTGTTAAGGGAATGCCCATGTGAGAAGGAAAGCATGTTGGATATAGCCCTCACAATTCAGTGAGGAGGCTTCTGTTTTCGAACAGAATGCAGGGAAGTGAAGGAGATGTCTTGAACATCCTAACAGGCAGATTGGATTCTTGAACCAGTGTTCCACTTCAGATGATTGCAAGCGAAGATTGCTCAGAATTTCAGTTGTGCTTTCGGTGAGGAGATTAAAAAGTCAGCAGATCACTCAGCAGAAAGGAGACAAGTATAATAACACACTACTTATAAATTAAATCATTTCATTTACTCAGACATTAGCTTAGATGAGCTTTGACCTTAGATGGCCAGAGATTTCACAGTCACAGGGTCCATGAAACGGGAGCAAATTTTATACAAAGAAAGGCAGGGCAGGGAAAATCTAACTTACTGTCAAACAACTTTTATTACATTTTATTCTCTTGCAGTGACAAACAGAAGGTTTCGTTGAAAGTGAAGCTTGATCAGCTTCAATGTCACTTTACGTGGGCCCCACAGCAAGAAACCATTGACTTGGATGATCTGAAACAAAGACTAGAAGATTCAATACAGACAAATGTGAAACCTCAAGCCAGATTGTACAACCAACTTGCTTTTATAAATTGTCTGCAAGAAAACTGTGCAGAGGCAATTCAGAATTTAAAGGAAGCTGAAAAGATTCTAAAGGAGAATTATAAAGATGAATTTGAACAAAGAATGATCATCACCTATGGAAACTATGCCTGGGTTTATTATCACATGGAACGACTGGAAGAGGCTCAGTCCTACCTCGACAAGCTGGAGACGGTCTGTAAACTATTTCCTGAAGCCTCCCGGTTTACAGCAATGATACCCGAGGTTTATGGGGAGAAGGGTTGGTCACTGTTGAAATCTGCTGGCCAATATTATGAAGAGGCAAAGGACTGTTTTAAAAAGGCTTTGGAGAAGGATCCTGACAACATTGAGTGGAACATTGGTTATGCTACTGTTCTGTCTCGCCTGGAAGCATTTTCTGGGACCCCAGAGAGTCGTGGTCCCATGGAATCAGTGAAACAATTTAGGCGTGTGCTGGAGCTTGATCCTGATCATACTGAAGCCATGGTGCTGTTAGCTTTAAAACTACAAGAGTTCAGTCAAGAGGAGGAAGCATTCACATTGGTGGAGAGAGCATTGCAGAAGTCCCCTGATCTCCCACACGTGCTTCGATACGCTGCCAAGTTTTACAGAAACAATGGAGATGTTGAAAAAGCTTTGAAAGTGTTGAAGACAGCAATGGAAATTACTCCAAGCTCCACCTTCTTGCACCATCAAATCGGCCTGTGCTACAGAAAGAAACTAATGTCACTGCTCAAAAATCCACTCAGTAGAAGGCTCCACAATCCTGCTTTTCAACAGAAAACTGAATTGATCAAACTTTGCAAGTCTCATTTTAAAAAGGCATTTGAGCATCGGCCCTTAACCTTTATTCGGGCACAACTGGATTTTGCAGGAATATGTTCAATAAATGAAGAGTATCCTGAAGCAGAGAAGATCTACACCAATCTCCTGAAACTGAAAGATATCCGTCCTGAGAATAGGCAAGCAATATGTTTACAGGCTGGATTATTTCAACTGTATCAGAAAAGAACAGAATCAAAAGCCATCGCCCATTTTCTGGAAGGAATGAAAGTTGATTATAATTCAGTGGAAAGAAAAAAGTGCCGTGACAATTTGGAGAGGATCGCAACAAGACGACTTCACAGGAACACACGAGATAGTCAGGCCCTGGGTGTTCTTGGCTTCCTGCATCAACTGGATGGGAAGAAGCGCAAAGCCATTGAATACTTTGAAAAGGCCTTGGAATTTGATCAAGGCAATGAAGAATATCTCAGTGCTCTTTGTGAATTACGCCTTTCCATCTAGCTCAGCATTGAATTTCCCAGCTAAAACATAGCCAAAAGATGAATTAATACTCTTGAAACTATAATCAGCTTTTACCTGGTATCCACTTCATAGGTTCAGTTAGATATTTTTCAATTGATCATATTATTCATGTGTCCAATTTTCAGATGGGTAATTATATTGTAATTATTCCAAATCTCGATGCTTCGTCAAGAATTTTGTCGTCACTGGCAATGAACCATTTGTTTCTGATGCCCAAGACATTTTGTTGTGAGTGGAAAGAACCAAAATGTATTTGCATTTTTTGGGATTTGCATGAATTGATTCAATTGGACAGAGCTGAAAAGAAAGAGATTTCGATCCAATTACAAACATTTCTTGAGCCTGATTTAAACTCCAGATTGGTTTCAGATGTGTGGTGAAGGAGTTTCAAAACTGACCTTTCGCTGCTGATGTCTGTCTGAGAGTATTTTAAATTCCAAACTGCTGGCAAGCAATGTTCAGGTTGGTGTTTTGCAGGAGATTCTGCATGGGATGCAAAAGGAATATATGGACAACCAGTGTGTGGAAGTCCCCAAGTTATCATTTTGCTGCCCGGTGGGGAAATTTATGTCCAAAGTAAAGTTAACATTTTTCTTTGTTTCTCTCCAGAGTTCCCTCGTGGACTCTACCAAAAGCTGCCCCAGAAAACCACTTGGTAGACCTTCCACAAATTCCTTTCGTTGGAATCCATGAACAACCCGGTTTTTGCTGACCACCTGTACATCGAGTACCCCTTGATTGTTAGAATAGTGCCCTCCTGACATGCTTCTTCTATCTCCCAATTTATTTTATTCCCAAACTCTGACTATTGCTAGGTGGCCTGAACATAACACCCATCAGCATCCTTTTTCCCTTTGCGGTTCCCCTGCTGTACCCACACGGATTCTATACCTTCCGACTCTATATCACTCCTTGCTATCGATTTAATTTCATTTCTTTCTGAAAAGGCAACCCCATCTGCTCTGCCCATCAGCATGTTCTTTCAAGAGAGCCTATATCTTTGAATGTTTCATTTCCAGCCCTGATCCACTTAGAGCCACATTTCTGTGATACCCACAGCATCGTTCTATTTTCAACTTGCATTACAAGCTCATTTACAATGTTTTGTGTGCTGTGTGCAGTTGAGTAGAACACTCTCAGTCCTGCAATGACTGCCCCATTATCATAATTGTCCCTTTATCTATTGTGCTTGAAGTTAGATTCCTGACCTTTACCATGCTTTGGCCTCGTACTTATTCTGGAAACTTTCATAGCCTCTGCTGAGCCCTTACCCTTTAACTTTTACCATAATTTTCCAAGCATCAGAACCCAACCCCCCACTACTTAATATAAAATCCTATCCACAGCCCTGGATGTGCACGGTGAAAGAATTCTGGGCCCAGCATGGTTCACAGCCCAGCCCATCGATAGAACTCCCTCCTTCTCCAGGACTGGGGCCAATGTTCTATGAATTCAAACCTGTCTCTCCCACACCAATTACGTGTTTATCTCTTTGTATTGTTGACCCTGTGCCAATTTGCTCGTGGCTCAGAGCTTGTTCACGTTTCGGTTCTGCTTTTTAATTTCACCCCTAGCTACTCATATTCCCTCAGCAGAACCTCTTTCATCTTTCCACCTATATCGTTTGTACCTACATGGGACATGACAATATGATCTATCCCATCCCACTTCAAGTTTCTCTGCAGAGGAGATATCCTGAACGGGCAATCCTATCCTGTCAGGCAATACAACATCTGGCACTGTTGATAACACAGTGTTGAGCTGGAGGAACATATCAGGCAACGCAGCGTCAGAGGGACAGGAAGGTTGAGGTTTCGGGTCAGGACCCTTCTTTCCTGTTCCTCTCATGCTGCCTGGCCTGCTGTGTTATAGTGTGTTATCTCTGATTCCAACATCAGCACTTCTTACTATCTATGGGACTGTTGATCCTGTTTATTCATAGAACATAGAACATTGAACAATACAGCACAGAACAGGCTCTTCAGCCCTTGATGTTGCGCCGACCTGTGAATTAATCTAAGCCCATCCCCCTACACAATCCCATCATTATCCATATGCTTATCCAAGGACTGTTTAAATGTCCCTAATGTGGCCGAGTTAGCTACATTGGCAGGCAGGGCATTCTACACCCTTACCACTCTCTGAGTAAAGAATCTGTTTTAAATCTATCACCCCTCATTTTGCAGCTATGCCCCCTCGTACAAGCCGGCGTCATCAGCCTCGGAAAAAGACTCTCAATGACCATCCTATCTAATCCTCTGATCATCTTGTATGTCTCTATTAAATCCCCTGTCAGCCTTCTTCCCTCCAATGACAAAAGTCCCAAGTCCTTCAGCCTCTCTTCATAAGACCTTCGCTCCATACCAGGCAACATCCTGGTAAATTTCCTCTGTACCTTTTCCAATGCTTCCACATCCTTCCTGTAATGGGGCGACCAGAACTGCACGCAATATTCCAAATGAGGCCACACTAGTGTTTTGTACATTTGCAGCATGACATCACAGCTCCAGAACTCAATCCCTCTACCAATAAAACCTAACACACCGTAAGCTTTCTTAACAGCACTATCAAACTGACTTCTTTCAGGGATGGATGTACATGGACACCAAGATCCCTCCGCACATCCACGCTACCAAGAGCCTTTCCATTGACCCAGTATTCTGCGTTCCTATTATTCTTCCCAAACTGAATCGCATCGCATTTATCTGCATTGTACTCCATTTGCCCCCTTCCAGCCCAATTCTACAGTTTGTCCAAGTCTCCCTGCAACCTGCAACATTCTTCCACACTGTCCACCACTCCATCAACTTTAGTGTCATCTGCAAACTTACTAATCCATCCACCTATTCCTGCATCCAAGTCATTTTTAAAAATGACAAATAACAGTGGCCCCAAAACAGATCAATGAGGCACACCACTAGTAACCGGACTCCAGGCTGAATATTTTCCATCAACCACCACTCATTGCCTTCTTACAGAAAGCCAGTTTCAAATCCAAACTGCTAAATCTCCATCAATCCCATGCCTCCGCATTTTCTCCAACAGCCTACCATGTGGAACCGTATCAAAGGCTGTACTGAAGTCCATGTACACCATGTCAACTGCCCTACTTTTGTCTACATGCTTGGTCACCTTCTCAAAAAACTCAATGAAGTTTGTGAGACACGACCTGCCCTTGAATCCATGTTGACTATCTCCAATTAAATTGTTGCTTGCTAGATGATTATAAATCCTATCTCTTATAATCCTTTCCAAAACCTTTCCTACAACAGATGTAAGGCTCCCTGACTGTACTGTCCCTGATTAGAACTGCATTTCTCTTCTCTCCCCACTTGAATGTTTCCCTGTACTATGGTGCTAAGATGAGTTTGCTCGTCCTCCTTACACCACTCTCATCCATGCAGGGAGCAAGAAGTCAAACCTGTTAGACAAGCTCAAGGGCTAAGGCTCCTTCAGCACCGCACCCTGGTTCATTCTACCTGCCTCGCTTGTAGTCACTCTCCTGTGCCCATTCACTGACCAATTTCAAGGGAGTTAATCTAAAAGGTGTGACTGCCTCCTGAAACACGGCACCCAGGCGACTGGCCCCCTCCTGGAAATGTTACAGTGTTTGAAGCTCAGACTCCAGCGCATCAACTCTGGGCCACAGTTCCCCAAACAACCAACACTTGCTCCAGATGTTGTTACTAAGGTTTTGGAGTTGATTTGTAGCTCGGGTTGTGGATGTTGTGGTTAGTTCGCTCGCTGAGAACTGAGGTTCGTTGCTGTTCCGCAGACATTTCGTTTCCCTGCTGAGTAACATCATCAGTGCAGCCTCCGCTGAAGTGCAGTTGTGTTTTCTTGCCTTACATCAGGAACACATCGAAACTAACCACAAGACTCCTATGACCGCTGGGCATCAGAGTAGCACACAAACAGACATCAACCCAACAACAACTGCTCACCCGAAACAAAGACTCACAACCCACTCTGGACAGGACCAATGCCATATACAAGATTCCCTGCAGAGACTGTGACAAACACTACATTGGACAAACAGTTAGGAAATTAACAACAAGAGTACATGAACATCAACTGGCTACAAAAAGACATGACCATAGAACACAGAACATCGAACAATACAGCACAGAACAGGCCCTTCGGCCCTCGATGTTGTGCCAACCTGCGAACAAATCTAAGCCCATCCCCCTACACTATCCCATCATCATCCAGATGCTTATCCAAGGACTGTTTCAATGCCCCTAATGTGGCTGAGTTAACTACATGGTATGCAGGCTCACTTATCTCTATCCACATGGATAAGGAGAAATACCAATTCGATTGGGACAACTCCAAGATCCTGGGATGAGAAAAGCAGAGACAGGTATGGGAGTTCCTAGGAGCCTGGAACTCCATGAAGAAAGCCATCAATAAACACATAGAACTCAACCCCATTTGTACTCCATTGCGAAGGAAATTCAGAAGTGAGGTAATCCACCCCACGGACTCCAGAGTTTAAAAACGTTTCGGGAAAACACAACGGCGCTTCATCAGAGGCTGCACTGAGGATGTTACCCGGCAGGGTAATGAAACATTTGTGGAACAACAACGATCCAGCTCAGTGAACCAACCAACTAAAAGATGTGGTTACTATGGATCCGATGCATGGGCAACACTTCCGACACCATCAAAAGAATTAAACCAGAAGGATTACACCAACTTATAACAACATTTTCACCGGCATCAAATTCAAGAGAAGAAGAAAAGAACAAACAAACTCCCACCCATGGACCTGATGATAGAACGCAGGGCCAACAGGGAATGGAATTTCTGGCCAAATTATACACTGAGGCCATACACACGGATCAAGTCCTAAATTTCAACAGTAACCACCCTAATACCCATAAATGGAGTTGCATGAAAGCACTGTTCAAACGAGCCACAACACAGGAATTTCTAGAGGTTTGGTTCTCCACCAAGAAGGCCATCAATAAACACATAGAATTAGCCTCCAGATACATACCACTACAAAGAAAAACCAGAAATGAGGTAATCACCTCCAATGGACCCCAGAGCTTAAAAACCAGGCGGGAAATCTCAACGGCGCTTCGTCGGAATCTGCACTGATGTTGTTACCGAGCAGGGTAATGGAACGTTTGCAAACTAATGAACCAGCTCGGTGAGCCAACCAACCACAGCATCCACAACCCGAGTGACAGATCTACTCGACAACATTACGTCTAAGATAGTTTAATAGATCCACTCATTAGTTTGCGTATATTTCTAATCTACCTAAGGTAGATTGCACATCATTAATGTATCTTTAAAACTTAGTATATATTTGTTGCTTAATATATCTATATATTTACTGAAAAACGTGTGCTTTATTCATATATATACACATATAGATTACAAATAAAAGTGTTAATTTGGATCATCTAACCCACAGAGATTATATTGTGACATCCCACTGAATTCAATGTTGAACCATAACACCTTGCAGCTCAATTTTATTTACTTAGTACTTAATTTGACTTTTAAGTTTCGAACTGGTCTTTTAGTTTGCAATCTGTAAAAATTTCTCCCATTTACCTTCAATCTGAACGTAACCTATGATAGTCCAATTATTTCCTGTGTTCTAACTCTTTCTTTTTGGCTGTCCCCCACAACAATGATCTTGGGGTTCAATTTATCTTCTAAAAAGACCTTACAAAGTACAAAATAAAACTGTTGCACTCTCTACTGAAATCCCTAGCAGATTCCACGTAACCAGAAATATACCGTGCACAGCTTACTGGCCATTACTGCTACCTGTGTACAAGTGTTCTCCCTGTGGCTCAGTGGTTAGCACTGCTGCCTCACAGCACTGGGTTTGATTTCACTCTTGTCTTTTTGGAGTTTGCACATTGTCCCCCTGTCTACATGGGTTTCTTTCAGGTGCTCTGATTCCCAAGGATGTGCAAGTTAGGTGGATTGGCCATGCTAAATTGCCCATAGTGTCCAGGGATGTGTAGTTGAGGTGAGTTAACCACGGGAAATGCAGGGTTACAGTGTTACGGTAGGTCTTGGTGGGATGCTCTTCAGAGGGTTGGTGTGAATCAATGGGCCAAATAGGCTGCAACCAGGCTGTAGGATTCTATGATTCTGCATTACATTTCTTGCCCAAAATGTTAAATCTGTGCTCTCCTCAGTCCTCATTGTATCATCACATGGGAACAGCATAACTTTATCTAACTTATTGAAACCTGTCACAAGCTTATATACCTCTATCAAAGAGCTCCTGAATCTCCTTTGCTGTAAGTAAAATTACCTCAATTTCTGCAACCTGATTTACTCCAACAAAAGACTATTTTATAAATTCCGAAGACAACATTAAGGGATGGACTGCAAAGAATCAGGCTCCAGGCTCATTGCCATTTGCATGATGGGAAAGGCTGGGGGGCAGGGGAATGTTTTAGAAGGGTCCACTGGCTTCATGCACAGGACATTGGGAGGTGTCAGTACTCGCTGGGTGGGTGGCGTGGTTCCAGGCCAGTTCCAGTGATTGAGCAGCTTCGAGTTTCCAAACCCAGGATGGATAAGCCGAGGTCAGTTTATCATTGGAGAGCTATTGAAGCGTCTCATGTTGATGGATGCCAATGAAAGGCCTGAGGAATATGGTAGTAATGTGAAATGGAGATTCATCAACAGGTTGTGCTTGTTGTGTGTTTCTGTGTGAGTGAACAGATCTGTATGGGTAATTGGAGCCAAGGAACCTATAATATTGTACAAGCCCATGTTCCAGCACCTCGCTCCCTGGAGTCAAATTGTTGAAGTTACTTTGACTAAATGGTTTCAGTTTACACTTTCACAGTCAGGGAACAAAACATCTGGAAACTATGACACGTCAAGTGTTACTTTTAATTCCCTGACCAGCGGAGGTTTTGCTGCTGCAGGGATTTGATATTTGATCAACATAATGAGATAAATGTCATTGAAATTCTATCTGCTTTAGACAGGTAGACACATAGATGATTGAACCGGGAGCTTGCTTTTGAGAATATTTTGGTCTAAATTACAAAGGAACTGAAACCCCTCAAGCCGGAACAAACACAGCAGTTGCTGGAAAAGCTCAGCAGGTCTGACAGCATCTGTGAAGAAAAGATCAGAGTTAATGATTCGAGTCAGGTGACCCTTCCTCAGAACGATCTTCCTCAGGCTAGGTGGAGAGAGATAATGGGAACTGCAGATGCTGGAGAATTCCAAGATAATAAAATGTGAGGCCTCATGTAACCTCATGTGTAACCTCATCCCACCTCCTTAACCTGTCCGTCTTCCCTGGACTGACCTATCCCCTCCCTACCTCCCCACCTATACTCTCTCCACCTATCTTCTTTACTCTCCAACTTCGGTCCGCCTCCCCCTCTCTCCCTATTTATTCCAGAGCCCTCACCCCAACCCCCTCTCTGATGAAGGGTCTAGGCCCAAAACGTCAGCTTTTGTGCTCCTGAGATGCTGCTTGGCCTGCTGTGTTCATCCAGCCTCACATTTTATTATCTTGCAGGCTAGGTGGATTGGCCATGCTAAATTGCCCGTGGCTTTCAAGGGTCTGTGTGTTATAGGGGGGTGGGTCTGGATGGGATGCTTCAAGGGGCGGTGTGGACTTGTAGGGCCAAAGGGCCTGTTTCAACACTGTAGCGAATATAATACCATTTTCTTTACAGAGTGGAGCAATCGGAATGGTGAAATATGTTCAAAAACAATGTCATGAGACTTACGGAGGAGCTATGATCAATGTCACTTAAAAAATGGCCACGACTTCTTGGCCAAATGATTTTCTTCTGTGATGAAACTGGAGAGGTCTGGCCCAAATTCTCTGGCCAATGTTAAATCAACAAAAACAAACCTATTTGCCATCCCCAAAATGTTCTTGCCAAGTTTCTGAAGACGAATTCTTCAAATCTCAGTCAGTTCTGGAGTCCTCAGAAGGTAGAGAGGAAGAATGGAAGGCACAACGCTTTTTAACAGCGCGAGCAAACATGTTCTGCTAAACTTCCCAAATGATTGGATAAATGTTTTGACATTGTAAGCGGTTAGGACTAGTGTGGTAAATGGATGGGGGGAGGGGAGAATGCCCATCGGTTAATTGCCATTCTAGGAAATTACAACCAGGCAAAGTGACAGGAAGGCATCAGCTATGGAGCTGGGTCAGGTGATAGTGTGGGAAAGCAGCAGGGTTACAGAATGGCAGCGGGGTAGGAGTGCCAGCTGGGTATATTGGCAATAAACATAAAGTGGTAGGACGAGCAGGGCAGTGAGATCCATTTGGGGGATGCCGGAAGGTGCTAACCAGAGGATGTTGGAGGGTCTGGGAGAGTTTTGTGGTTCAGTTGTGTGATTCTCCAGGGGTCAGAACAGACTAGGTTAAAATTCTCGGGATCACTAACTGTAATGCAGCAGATGGGACTTTATTTGAGGGTTCCAGATGATAGGTGATTATCGATCTGAAGTCGAGGCATCCCAGCTAATGCCTAGTAGTCAGTGTTTCAGGTCTTCCCATGGGATCTGAGTGTGTATCTTCAAAGTGGGTGTATTTGGCAATCCAGAGTCCAGAAGGTCTGGTCAATGTTATTGATCTGACAACTAGTATTGTCAAAAATGATTAAAAGTATGCCTGCAGGATTCAACACATGATTTACCCCACGCCCTACTGCTGCATTGAATCATTCTCATGATGAATGCTTCCTGCCAATTGGGTGACTCATGCCTTTCAACCAAGCAATCTTTTTATTGCTTTTCCACAAATTTTTCTATCCAGTTTCAAGGAACTAGCAAAATAATACTCAATTTTTAATGTGCCGGTAATTGTTTTCAGTAGGATTGCACATTGCAGTATCTGAGAGATTCCTGGAGTGCCCTGGGCTATGACCCTGTGAGTGCACTCTGTACTGGACAGACAGATAATTTAGTTCTTCAGAGATAATAAAATGTGAGGCTGGATGAACACAGCAGGCTAAGCAGCATCTCAGGAACACTCTCCTAAGATGCTGCTTGGCCTGCTGTGTTCATCCAGCCTCACATTTTGTTATCTTGGAATTCTCCAGCATCTGCAGTTCCCATTATCTCTGGACAGACAGATAATTTAGTTGTTCATTTCATTTTCCAGTTTCAGTTTCGTTTCACATTCAGTAAGTGACTTCAAGTGAACCATGAAAGGAAAGCATGCATTTTGTTGAAAACTAACACATTAGTTACATTTCTCAATTGACTCACTGGAGGAAAATACAGCTGAGAAGGAAAATCAACATATTTTACATGATGAGGTGAGTAAAGTTTACTTGAAATACTTTAGTATTGAAATTTACGTTTGGACTATTGGGCAAGAAGCTTGTTTCTTCATAAATAAAACTTTCAGACAGAAACTTTTATATCAAATGATAATTATATAGCACCTCAAATGTAATAAAATGCCATTGGAATGTGATCAACAAAACTTGACACAAAAGAAAATATTTGGAAGATGACAAGGAAGTTTAGTAAAAGAGAGGATTTTAAGGAGAGGCAGTCTTTAAGGGGGGAATTCTGGAATGTTTTGACTCTCTGGGCTGAGGTCAGTGCTGGCATGAAATGCAGTACTGATACAAAACTAGAGTTTGGTGAATGTTTTATGAGCTTCCACCTTCAAACACACCTTCTCACAGACTTGTGGCATTTTAAAATGCTGAGGACGTATTTGTGATGGATTTGACTTTCTGTTTTAAGGATATGTATTTAATTTACATGTTGGAATGGAGAATGTAATAGACCCAGAAGCAGTTGGACCACTGTTTGTGATAATGGGAACTGCAGATGCTGGAGAATCCAAGATAATAAAATGTGAGGCTGGATGATCCGATATCATCATTTCTTTCCTCAATCTCTTCTTGCAACGTCCTTCCTGCATCTCCCTTCCGCAGCTGCCTTAATCCTCAGTCTCATTATGTCGAACCCTTTCATTGCAACGCAAGGACTTTCAATAATCCCAGTGCCCTGAAATATCTTGTTAAACCATGCACCTTTTCAGACTCCTCAAACGCCCAATATTTACAGAGAGGCATACAGGGTGAGGAGAAGGCAGAAAAATTCCTGGAGAACCTGCACTGAGGAGTTGTAGTTCTGTAGAAATTAATAGCAGGTACACTATGCTATTTCATTGTATGGTTCACCATCTTGGAACTGAACAAAGTGGCAGATTTGGGGATAAAACTAAAACAATGAGGGTCAGGGATTTGGTATTGGGATTGATTGATCATATCTGCTTGATAACAATTATAGAACATTTGATTCAACGTTATGATAGTTTAAAGTTGAAGCCTAACTGTGTATTACCTGCAAAGTCTGAGCGGAAATTGAGGAAGCCTCACATTTTATTATCTTGGATTCTCCAGCATCTGCAGTTCCCATTATCACAAACAGTGGTCCAACTGCTTCTGGGTCTATTACATTCTCCATTCCAACATGTAAATTAAATACATATCCTTAAAACAGAAAGTCAAATCCATCACAAATACGTCCTCAGCATTTTAAAATGCCACAAGTCTGTGAGAAGGTGTGTTTGAAGGTGGAAGCTCATAAAACATTCACCAAACTCTAGTTTTGTATCAGTACTGCATTTCATGCCAGCACTGACCTCAGCCCAGAGAGTCAAAACATTCCAGAATTCCCCCCTTAAAGACTGCCTCTCCTTAAAATCCTCTCTTTTACTAAACTTCCTTGTCATCTTCCAAATATTTTCTTTTGTGTCAAGTTTTGTTGATCACATTCCAATGGCATTTTATTACATTTGAGGTGAAACCCTACAATGTGGAAGCAGGGCATTCAGTCCATCAAGGACACACAGACTATCAGCAGAACATCCCACCCAGATCCAGCACACTACCTTATCCCCGTAACCCTACTTTTACCATGGCTAACCTACCGAGCCTGCATATCCCTGGACGCTATGGGCAATTTAGCATGACCAACCCACCTAATCTGCACATCTTCGGACTGTGGGAGGAAATGGGAGCACCTAGCGTAAACCCACGCAGACATGGGGAGAATGTGGAAACTCCACGCAGAGAGTCGCCCGAGAATGGAATGGAACCCATGTCTCTGGTGCAATGAGGCATCAGTACTGACCACTGAGACACTGCACCAACCCTCAGTTTGTGAAAGTCTGCAGATCTTGCCGACAGTTTTCTGGAGGAAATTGGAAGTAACAATATCCAGATGGTGACTGCCTCTGGCACCATGTGCCAACCTGATTCACTATTAAGAAGCTGCAGAGATCAGCAATGACTAGCTGAGAATTTTTCTGTCTCCTCAGGAAACTGCTGCTCAGTGCCATGTCCAGAAAGCTGATCCATCAACATGTCTAGGGGCTACCTCTTCAAACCAGCTAAACGTCTGTCTTTCGAGATAATGGGAACCGCAGATGCTAGAGATTCCAAGATAACAAAGTGTGGGGCTGGATGAACACAGCAGGCCCAGCAGCATCTTCGGAGCACAAAAACTGACGTTTCAAAAAACCTTTTTTCTGATGAAGGGCCTGAGCCTGAAATGTCAGCTTTTGTGTTCCTAAGATGTTGCTTGGCCTGCTGTGTTCATCCGGCCCAACACTTTGTTATCTAAACGTCTGTCTTTGACTTCTCTGTCCTGTTTAGTGACATGTAGCTGAGGAGAAGGCATCTCCCGCTCCTGTCATTTCTGACACTGCTATTACTATTCTCCTTGTTGGTCATCAGAGGACCAGTATAAACCTGCTTAAACTGTTTGCCTTCTTCAGTGAAGGGAGATAGCACGACAGTGCAGATCAAAGAGAGAAATACCCAACAGCGGAAGAATTGTCAACAAACTGTTGGACATCACCTGATGATTCGTGAAAGCAAACTCCCAGCACAAGTCCTGTTGTACATAATGTGTTGCACAGGCAAGTGTACATCTTCAGCAAAGAGGCAATTGTCTTGAATCAGTATTTGGGGTCTTTATAACACAATTGGTTCCTGTCAATCTTCACTATATTCTTGCTTTATTGACCCTAGGATTCTTCCACAGATTGGGAAACCCAGGAACAGGTACTTATAGCCATGATGCCTGATTAACTCTGCAGGCAGCTATTCTTTGGCATAGTTTAATAATTCATCTGCCTATCTCAATGGGTTATCGCACACCTTTCCAGAAAAACAAGTCTCTGGCAACTTCTCAACCTGTTGGCATGCTGTTTGTCTCTTGCACACACTGACCTATCCCAAGGTTAGTCAGGCCAAAACTTTGTCTTTGGAGTCCCCTTACCCGTACTCACCATGAGGAACTCTCATATCAGCTTGTGGCAATTCTTAGAGAGAGCCTGCTGAGATTCTGCCCTAAGACCAAGGAAGCTCAGTGGAACACTTTACTCAGGAGAGAATCCAAAATGTTTTTGCTGCAATCAATGGTGTGCAAATGAGAAATATCTCAGCTGCATCTAACACTCAATGAGAATAGTAATATATGTGCAAATTGCTATACATCTTGTGGTAGAGCTCATATTTAGAATTGACATTTCAGGTGGGATGAATGAGGCAAGTTGGCTACATCGGGTTCAGCATTAGTATCCTGGTGGTTTTCATGCTTTCTCTTTGGGATTAAGGATCCTATCGGGTGAGCATTTCCAAGGATATTCTCAGTTGTCGTTTGTGTGGGTAAGCACAGCCCTGTTTTATCCTTGATTTCAATTTGTTGGCAACTCTGTTGTTAATGCTCCAACTCTCTGTCCCTCCTCCCTTTCCTTTGTGCTGGTGCCAAGTTCGGACTAATTCCCAGTTTTTGGTTCTGGGTGGGACGGTTAATGGGCCAAATGGCTTCTTTCTACACTGTAACCTTCTAAATCAATCTCTAACTGCTTTATTAATTTGGTGGGCCGTTTAAGCATCATGTTTGAATTACCTGTGGCCTTAGAATTGATTTTATAAGGAAGAGTTGGCTCTCTTAAAGTTTGACTTGATGGGCTAGATTTTGTGTTCTCTCATTGTGGGCTTTTAATTCGGCCAGGGTTGGGCATGTAAAATAGGATGTGGGAGGTGAGGGGCAACACCCCCACCTTCTTCAGCCCCTGAGCAGTTCCCCATGAGACTATAGGTGGGTATGTGCCAAAATGGGCAGGATGCCCCCTATTTGTAAATAAATAATCAAGGATCAATTCACCTTGTTACCAAGCCAATTGACTCCAATAATACACTGCTTGCACCACAAAAATGGTTGGCATGAGGAGGCAGGCAGAAGTAGGCAGTCTCTTACTTTATTACAGACTGTTTAAGTGGCCAGAAGGAAAGGGGTCACATTAGTCAAGGAGGTACATCAGGACCACACCCACAAGATGTCACACCCCACTTCATTCCGACTGATGGCTCTCAAAAGGGTGTCGCCTTTTCCACCTCAGCAGACTGTCCAGCCCTTCGCCACCCTCACTCCGCCCAGGATTTCTCTGGCTTTCTGGTATTCGTTTTTCTCTTCTGCTATGTTCTGGCTACAAACTGGCTTCTTGTGTCTGCATCGGATGCCAGCAAGAGAGCACTCACCGTCCCCGAACCACCCCCTTCCACCTGCAGAGCACTCATTCCAATGTTTCTGAGGAAGTCTTTTGTGAATGCTCTCTGGGGTTTGCTGCAGCTTGGAACGTAGTCGCTGTGTGGTTGAAAACCTCCAGCTTTGTGCATATACAATGGAGAGTCATTTGCTGTAAGTTTACCAGCCTGAGGTAAGCTCTTAGACTGCGCCTGCAAATAATCACAAGAATATTCCAGCCTCGGGCAACTGTCTGTGTGGAGTTTGCACATTCTCCCCGTGTCTGCGTGGGTTTTCTCCAGGTGGTCCGGTTTCCTCCCACAGTCCAAAGATGTGCAGGCTAGGTGGATTGGCCATGCTAAATTGCCCGTGGCATTCAGGGGTCTGTGGGTATTATGGGGGTGGGTCTGGATAGGATGCTTCAAGGGGCGGTGTGGACTTATAGGGCCAAAGGGCCTGTTTCCACACTGTAGCGAATATAATACCATTTTCTTTACAGAGTTGAGCAATCCGAATGGTGTAAATATGTTCAAAAACAGTGTCATGAGACTTACGGAGGAGCTATGATCAAGGTCACTTAAAAAATGGCCATGACTTCTTGGCCAAGTGATTTTCTTCTGTGATGAAACTGGAGAGGTCTGGCCCAAATTCTCTGGCCAATGTTAAATTAACAAAAACAAACCTATTCGCAAGCCCCAAAATGTTCTTGCCAAGTTTCAGAAGACAAATTCTTCAAATCTCAGTCAGTTCTGGAGTCCTCAGAAGGTAGAGAGGAAGAATGGAAGGCACAACGCTTTTTAACAGCGCGAGCAAACATGTTCTGCTAAATGTCCCAAATGTTTGGATAAATGCTTTGACATTGTAAGCGGTTAGGACTAGTGTGGTAAATGGATAGGGGGAGGGGAGAATGCCCATTGGTTAATTGCCATTCTAGGAAATTACAACCAGGCAGAGTGACAGGAAGGCATCAACAATGGAGCTGGGTCAGGTGATAGTGTGGGAAAGCAGCAGGGTTACAGAATGGCAGCTAGGTAGGGGTGCCAGCTGGGTAGATTGGCAATAAACGTAAAGTGGTAGGACGAGCAGCGCAGTGACTCACTGGAGGAAAATACAGCTGAGAAGGAAAATCAACATATTTTACATGATGAGGTTAGTAAAGTTTACTTGAAATACTTTAGTATTGAAATTTACGTTTGGACTATTGGGCAAGAAGCTTGTTTCTTCGTAAATAAAACTTTTGGACATAAACTTTTATATCAAATGATAATTATATAGCACCTCAAATGTAATAAAATGCCATTGGAATGTGATCAACAAAACTTGACACAAAAGAAAATATTTGGAAGATGACAAGGAAGTTTAGTAAAAGAGAGGATTTTAAGGAGAGGCAGTCTTTAAGGGGGGAATTCTGGAATGTTTTGACTCTCTGGGCTGAGGTCAGTGCTGGCATGAAATGCAGTACTGATACAAAACTAGAGTTTGGTGAATGTTTTATGAGCTTCCACCTTCAAACACACCTTCTCACAGACTTGTGGCATTTTAAAATGCTGAGGACGTATTTGTGATGGATTTGACTTTCTGTTTTAAGGATACGTATTTAATTTACATGTTGGAATGGAGAATGTAATAGACCCAGAAGCAGTTGGACCACTGTTTGTGATAATGGGAACTGCAGATGCTGAAGAATCCAAGATAATAAAATGTGAGGCTGGATGAACACAGCAGGCCCAGCAGCATCTCAGGAGCACAAAAGCTGAAGTTTCGGGCCTAGGCCCTTCATCAGAGAGGGGTATGGGGTGAGGGTTCTGGAATAAAAAGGGAGGGATGCAAAATTCTCCTATTCGCAATTCCTTTGCCTCCGCTGCATCTGCTCCCACGATGAGGCATTCCACTCCCGCACATCCCAGATGTCCAACTACTTCAAAGACCGCAACTTTCCCCCCACAGTGGTCGAGAACGCCCTTGACCGCGTCTCCCGCATTTCCCGCAACACATCCCTCACACCCCGCACCCGCCACAACCGCCCATAGAGGATCCCCCTCGTTCTCACACACCACCCCACCAACCTCCGGATACAATGCATCACCCTCTGACACTTCCGCCATCGACAATCCGGCCCCACCACCCAAGATATTTTTCCATCCCACCCTTGTCTGCTTTCCGGAGAGACCACTCTCTCTGTGACTCCCTTGTTCGCTCCACACTGCCCTCCAACCCCACCACACCCAGCACCTTCCCCTGCAACCGCAGGAAATGCTACACTTGCCCCCACACCTCCTCCCTCACCCCTATCCCAGGCTCCAAGATGACTTTCCATATTAAGCAGAGGTTCACCTGCACATCTGCCAATGTGGTATACTGTATCCATTGTACCTGGTGTGGCTTCCTCTACATTGGCGAAACCAAGCGGAGGCTTGGGGACCGCTTTGCAGAACACCTCCGCTCAGTTCGCAATAAACAACTGCACCTCCCAGTCGCAAAGCATTTCCACTCCCCCTCCCATTCTTTAGATGACATGTCCACCATGGCCTCCTGCACTGCCACAATGATGCCACCCGAAGGTTGCAGGAACAGCAACTCATATTCCGCTTGGGAACCCTGCTGCCAAATGGTATCAATGTGGACTTCACCAGCTTCAAAATCTCCCCTTCCCCCACCGAATCCCAATACCAGCCCAGTTCGTCCCCTCCCCCCACTGCACCACACAACCAGCCCAGCCTTTCCCCTCCACCCACTGCATCCCCAAAACCAGTCCAACCTGTCTCTGCCTCCCTAGCCTGTTCTTCCTCTCACCCATCCCTTCCTCCCACCCCAAGCCGCACCTCCATCTCCTACCTACTAACCTCATCCCACCTCGTTGACCTGTCCGTCTTCCCTGAACTGACCTATTCCCTCCCTACCTCCCCACCTATACTCTCCTCTCCACCTATCTTCTTTTCTCTCCATCTTCGGTCCGCCTCCCCCTCTCTCCCTATTTATTCCAGAACCCTCACCCCATCCCCCTCTCTGATGAAGGGTCCAGGCCCGAAACATCAGCTTTTGTTCTCCTGAGATGCTGCTGGACCTGCTGTGTTCATCCAGCCTCACATTTTATTATCTTAGAGAACACACAATGGCTGCAGGGGCTAATCTCCAAACAGATTTTAATACAAATTGTGTAATCAGAAATAAAATGAAACTCTGGCTAAAATTATCTGTGTGAATGCGGACAGTTTATGTAGTATGCAATATGGTACACATAAAATTGTAAGAGCATTTGTGACATTCTGCAATATTTATACCTACTTGTCATGAGTTAATGAACAACATTTTGGCCATTTTATCTTAGTCTACACAATAACTTAATTCAAGTTTGCAACGACTATTTTAGGAAGACTACAAACAGAGCTCTAAATAATTTGCTGTGGGGTAAGATTCAATTGAGATGTAGTTTTAACAATTATAAAGAAATGAGAGAGTAGAGCTTCAGGGTAGTGAAGAGTTGAATGATAGTAACAGTGTTTTAGGAAGTGATGGAAAATGAATGCAGATGTGTGCAGAAGAAATTAAGAGCAGCTTAAGAAATGATGGTTAAAAAGCCTAAGTTTAACAATTACTATCTAAATGCATTTTTAATGAGATGAGTCAGTTGATAGTTCAAATATAAATAAGTGAATATGGCTTGATAGTGTTATTGACCAAACCAAGCCCCCTCAAAATATATGAAGATCACCTAGACCCCAATATTTTATTTTTAAAGGCAATTGTAAGGTGCTGCGTTCCAGATGCAACTTGTTTGGTAAAACTATCAGGCTGAAGCAAAATACACTATATTCTTACACAATTGTTATGGATCAGACCAATGCCCCTCAAAATATTAGGAAGATAGCCTAGATCCTATTTCTTTTTTGATAGGTAAATGTAAGGTGATGCATTCCAGATGGTATTCGATAGGTCAAATGACTGGATTTAAAGCAAAACACAATTTATTCATCCACTGTAGTTAAAATACAACAAAAGGAAGAAGGAATTCAATAACTTAACGCTTTTGGAAAACTTAACAGACCAATAGATACAGTAACTATTACTAATTAACTGCTGCAATATAGTAACATCACTTAAACATATCCTTGGGAAAGGTGAAATCTCATAGGCAATCTCCATAGCAGACAGAGAATCCCCAGCTTTTGCCATGACTAAGAGAGGGAAAAATTAGCTTCCACTCCTTCAACACCCCAACAAAAACTGCTGAAGGCTAAACCTAAAATCCCTGGTCCCGCCGGAGCTTAACCACACCCATTCAGGCTGCTTCTATTGTTCTACCTTTTAAAAATCAACACCCATGGCCTCACAAGCTATTTGTTTTTGTACGGATTGCTCAGTACTTCTTGTTCAGCCTTTCTTAAAAGAAAACAGAACAAAATAACCTCTTAAAACCATAGTATTGCCATACAATGCCCATGATTGGATAGCACAAGGTGGCTAACTGCGGCCCATGGCCACAGTATCTAGAGCATATGGGTAAATATTTGCTTAATATAATCCCCACAAGTAGAACAATAGTAGGTCTGTATAATCAAGGCTGCTTAAATGAGCTAGAATGTGCAGCTGCAATTGCTTGTGTAGATTAGAACATTTCACACTAATTAGTTGGTTCTCAAATTATTTAATCAATACGTTATAATATTAAGAGTAGGTTTTAGTTAAGGTTCTTCAGATAATCACAAATATAGATTCCAAAATAGCTATGGATCGTGATATAGTATCGGTTTAGGTAGAAATAAGGAATTGTAAGGAAATGAAGTTACAGGTGGAATTATTCTACAGGTCCTGAACAGTTACCTTATTATAGGACGTTAGTATCAATCAACAAATAGTGGAGGCACACAGGAAGACCATTACAATAGTCATTGGTGATTTAATCTATCTACTGACTGGACAAATCAAATGGGCAAGAATAACATAGAAGACAGTAGATGGTCAGTGGCAGACATCTAAACAGATATTTCCGAGTTCTCAGCAAACATTTTTCCAGTCAAAAGGGCTCAACAAGAAGCATGAACAACCTGTAGATAACAAAAATGGTCAAGGAGAGCATCCAAACAAAAATTAAAGTATGCAAAGCAGTGAGAAATATTGGGAGACCAGGGGACTGGGAATTTTCTTTAGGAGCAAACAAACAGCAAGTGACTTAAAAACTCACTTAAGAGGAAGAAAATTGGTTGTGAATGTAAGTTTGCAAGAAATATGAAAACAAATCACAAAACCTTCTGTGAATGTATAAAAGGAGAGTAACTAAAAGAAGTGTGGGTCCCTTGAAAGATATAACCAAGAAGTCAATAATGGTGACCAGGAGAATGGCAGATATTGTTAAATATTTTAGATAATATTCTGCAATCATCTTTATGGTGAAGGACACTGTAAACATTCTGAAGATAACATACAGCTGGGTTTTATTGAGAGTAAAGGTCTTGTAACAATCTCTATCATGAGGATTGGGTATTTGACAAACAAATAGGACAGAAGGTGAACAAGTCACCAGGACCTGATGGTCCACACTCAACAGAATGCACTGGATTCCAAAAGAGTCTAGTGGACTACAACATTATTAATGTGCCATCCCTGTTCTAGAAGGGAGGGAGACAGATAGCAGGAAACTACAGGCCAGTTAGCACAAGGTCTGTCATTGGAAAAATGCTGGAGTCCATTATTAAGAAAGAAAAGTGAGCCAGTTAGGAAAACATAAGACAATCAGAATCAATGTGGATTTTTGCAACGGAAATCATGTTTGACAAATTTGCATGAATTCGACGAGGTTATACGAAACAAATTTGACAAAGGGGAAATGGCAGTGCTTTTGGATTTCCAGAAGATAAAAGGTTACTACGCAACGTAGGAGCTTACAGTATTAGGGGTAACGTTTTAGTATGGATTAAGGACTTGTTCACATACACAAGACAGAGAGCCAGATTGAATTGCTCTTTTTCAGGTTGGAAAGATGTAACTAGTGGAGTTCCATAAGTATCAGTTCCAGGGCCTCAATTATTTACTAATTATATGCATGGCTTAGAGGAAGAATAGTGTGTAACAGATCCACATTTGCTGACTATGTTAAAATAGGCTGGAAAGGATATTGTGATCGGACATAACGGATCCGAAAGAGGATAGTAATAGTTTGAATGAATGGGCAAAAATGAGGCAGATGGAGTTCAAAGTAAGAGAGTGTGAAGTCATACACTTTGGTAGGAAGAATCAAAAAGCAGACTATTATTTAAATGGAGTGAGACTCCAAAATGTGAACTACAGAAAGTTAACATGCAGGATCAGGAAATAATTAAGAAGCAAAATGGAATTTTGGCCTTTACTGCTGGAGCTTAAAAAACAGGGACATCACAGCTGTACAGGGTGTCACTCAGACTGTACATGGAGTACCATCCATAGTTTTGGTCCCTGTATTTAAGAACCAATGTGTTGACAATGGAGGCAGTTCACAAGAAATTCGCTGGACTGATTCCTGAGAATTCACTAGAATGAGGGGTGATCTTATTGACACATGCATGATCCTGAGGGGGCTTGAAAAGTTGGATGTCGAAAAAATATTCCTAATCATGGGGAATTCTCAAACTAGATACAAGCTTAAGAATGAGGGGGCACTCGTTTCAGACTGAGGTGTGAAGGAATTTCTTCTCCCTTGGAGAGTAGAAGTCTGGAATTCTCTACACCAGCTAGCTGTGGAGCTGGATCACTGAAAATATTTCACGAACCCATAGATAGGCTTTTGAAACAATCAGGAAGTTGAGAGCTATGAGAAGTTTGGCCAAAAAGAGGAGTGGCCTCCTGTGTCAGATCAACCATGCTCTTGCTGAATGGTAGAGCAGGCTTGAGGGATCATTCAGCTAAATGATGACACAACAGATAGAGGAAAGCTATCACAGTGAAAGATGACATAGACAGGATTCTTGTGCTCAGTGGTAATACCCCTACTTCTGAACTAGGAGGTCTGGGTTAGAGTCCCATCTGCCCCAAAGGTATATAACAATATCTCTAACAGGTTGATTAGGAAAATATTGATAAAGTTGATGTGGAAATTAATTAAAACTTAATCATTTAGGGTTAGGATTTTACCAACTGAACTCATACACATCAGTAACAAAGACTGAAATTGCTGATGGAACTCAGCAGGTCTGGCAACATCTGTGGGGAGAAAGCAGAGATTCTTCATCAGAGTTACCAAACAATTGCAGTAGGACTCTACACTGATAGTACTCTGATTATTGTCAAAATCATATGCTTTATCCATTAGGTCAGGTGATTTTTATCCTGTCATCTTTAAATCACACAGCAACTTATTTTATAAAGATGCAGTTATTGAAGCTCATTAGATGACCAACTGTTTCAAAATCACATACAAGGAATTAAATAACTGGTGGGACCCAGACTCTACTTTGCAAAATCCAGAGTAACATCTGCATCAAAAAAGACAGGTCTCACTGTCTCACTCACTGACTTGGCACAGGGGCAAAACACAAATGGGTTTCAATACTTCCCATACTCACTCAAAACCTAAACCAGAACCCACAATATTCACTCTGCAGCACAGAACCACAAACATCAAACACAAGATTCAAACACACAAGCAAAACCTGCACTGAGGCTTTTGTTTAACAATAGGGCAACGTTTTAGCATCTGATATAAATTCTCTGAGCTTATCTAAACAAAGGTCACTGGACCCGAAACGTTAACTCTGATTTCTCTTCACAGATGTAGCCAGACCTGCTGAGCTTTTCCAGTAACTTCTCTTTTTGTTACACACTTCAGTTGGTTCAACTGATAGAAATCTTCCTTCATTTTAAAATTACCTCTCACACAAAGTCACCATGACATATCAGAAAAATAATTACCAAAACCAAAAAAAGTCCTATCATTCTGCACACCATGGTACAGGGCGGCATGGTGGCTCACTGATTAGCACTGCAGCCTCACAGCACCAGGGACCAAGGTTTGATTCCAGCCTCAGGTAACTGTCTGTGTGGAGTTTGCATATTCTCCCCATATCTGTATGGATTTCCTCCGGGTGCTCCGGTTTCCTCCCACAGTCCAAAGATGTGCAGGCTAGGTGGATCGGCCATGCTAAATTGCCTGTAGTATTCAGGGGTGTGTGGGTTATAGGGGGATGGGTCTGGGTGGGATGGTCCAAGGGGCGGTGTGGACTTGTTGAGCCAAAGGGCCTGTTTCCACACTGTAGGGAATCTAATCTAATCCATTTAATCCAGACCCAAAATCATCTGTAGTATATTTTCATTTTTCATATCAAACATCTGGCAATCACATCAAACTTTTTCATTTTTCCTTTGGTCATTCTGTTGAGTTTGTCAAAGAGATGATCCTCCTTTGTATATTGCACACATTCCAGAAACAAGGTAATTCTGTTCCATGGAGCAATCAGTCCATGCAACATCATCAGTTAAGAATGATTCTAAACACCCATCCTGCTGTTTGAAACATCGAACGTACAAAAAAACATAGAAAATAGCAGCAGGAGCAGGGCCATTTGACTTTCCAAGTCTGATCTGCCATTCAATAATGATCATCCAACTCAATACCTTGTTCCTGCTTTCTATCTTTTGCTCCCATTAACCCTAAGAACCATTCCTAATTCCTTATTAAAAACATTCAATATTTCGGCATTAACCCACTTTCAGTCGTGCTACATTCCACGGGCTCACCCTTCTCTGAGTGAAGAAATGTCTCTTCATCCCAGTTCTAAACTCTGTACCCTTAACTTGTGCCTCCAGGTTCTGGACTCCCCACTCATTGGGAATATCCTTCCTGGTGTTTAGCTTATCTAGGCCTATTAGGACTTAGTAAGGTTCTATGAGATCCCTTCTCATTCCTCTATAGTCCTATTCAATCCAGTGTTTCTTTGTATATCAGTCCTTTCATCCCAGGTATAAGTCTGGTAGACCTTTGTTGCATTCCCTCTCTAATGAGAACATCTTTCCTCAGATATAGAGACCAAAACTGCACACAATACTCCAGGTATGGTATCTGCAAGGCCATATGCAACTGGGGCAAGACACCCCCGCTCCATTGGTCAAACACGTTCTCTGCAATAGCCAACAAACCATTTACCTACTTCACTATCTGCTGCACCTGCATGCTTTCTTTCAGTGACTGATGTTCAAGAACACTCAGAATTCATTGCACCTCCCCTTTTCCCAATATATGGGCATTCAGGTAATTAGCTGCCTTCCTGTTTTTGCCACTGAAGCGGAGATGCAGCTCGGAGATGACACAGCGATAGCACCTCACCCCAGGATGGTAAAAGCCAAATTTGCCATTTCCCTTCTCAATGGCAACTCATCACAAGAAAAAGTAGGCTCAACAATATTGTACTGGGGAATCAATTTATTCAATCCTGGCGCATAGGTGTAGCTGGCTGAACCTGCATGTATTGCCTATTCCAAGCTGCCACTTGAACAAACTAACTTTTTAGGATCATACCAGAGGGCATTTAAGAGTCAACTATATTGCTCTGAGTCCAGTGTCACATGTAGGCCAAACCAGGTAAGGATCATTACAGATTTTCTTCTCTTAACAGCATTAGTGAATCAGATGGGTTTTACAACAATGGTTATATGTTTTCCATTAGACTAACTTTTAATTTCAGAGCTTCATTGATTTATATTTCACCATGACAGCAGCCAGATCATGTTGAATTCCCCCTTCCTGAGCCATTCTCTTTCTTAATGCTTGAATTTAACCCCTTCTGCTACTGCCTGCCTCAGTGTAGTGTGTGTCAAGGCTGGGCTTTTATTTGTAACACTTGTATCCATGTGTTTTCTTCCTCCCTGCAACCGGAGCTTCCCCAGCAACTCCTGTTTTTGTTTTTGATTTTACTGGAGTCTGCTAATGGGACTGAATGCTGTTGTGTGAGCTAGTAGCTGGCATCTGGATATATCATGGAGGCTGGTTCACTCTGCCACTGATCTCTGTGCCTTTCAAAAGCAACTACCATAACCTCTAGCCGAGTCTGTCCAGCATTTAGCCAATCCTGGACAGCCTCATTAGCCCACTCAAAACTCAACCATTCTCAGAGGCTTTATGCCTTCCTGCCCATGAGACAGCCTCTGCTCCTGGTCTGAGGCTTAATCCCTCCAATTTAGTTATCAACTCCTTTCTGGGTTTACAACCTCACAGTGAAGTTATCAGTAATGAAATCTCTACTTTGTCTCCTTTGAGATCCCTCTTAATACCTGGGATAATGACCTGAGAATCTGTTTGATCTATTCCAGTTGCTCCTGCATTGTTGATGAATTAACTTGCTGCTCGCTGATTTTACCAAATTCTGCAGTTCTATGTGCAGGAAAACAATCCGGTGCATTTACAACAATAGAATTGGATATTCAATTCTGCACTCTGACTGAGACAATGTTTCATTTATTCATTTATGGGTGTTGTTGGCTATGGCAGCATTTATTACCTGTCCCTAATTGCCCTTGAGAAAGTGATTGCGAGCTGCCTTCTTGAGCCGCTGCAATCCAGGTGCTGTATGTAGACCGGCTGCTAATAGGGAAAATCGTTACAACATCTCCAGAAAGATTCCACCGTCAAGAGAGAGAATTTCTTTTATTAGAGAGTACAAAATTGTGAAATTCCAAACTGCAGAGGGCTGCTGAGTCTGGGTTATCAAATATATTCAAGGCTGAGACAGACATATGCCTCTGATCAGAAAGAGACTTAATGGATATAGGGGAAAATCAAGAATGTGGAGTTGGGGATTATCAGATCAGCCCCAATCTCATTGAGTAGCAGAGTAGGTTCAATGGGCTGAGTGGCCTACTTATATATCTTGTGGTCTTATGGTATTTACACGGACACCAGCTCAAGTTATTCTCGATCCTCTGACCTCTGAGTTGAGTCTGTGGTCATTTCAACATCACTAGAGTGGGGCCCTGGAAAAAATTATCTTTGGTGAGGGACAAATGAACACGTGGAATGATCCTGCCTGGTTCCCGTTCACAAAGAAAGCAGTCAATCAGCTGGCAGCACTGCATTCTGCCACGCCAGGATGCAAAGCAGAAGTTTCTGGTACTGCCCGAGATGGCGTTGTTGCAGGATGGGCTATCATACAGGCCATGCTGGAAGTGAGCGGAGAAGTAGCACATCCCAATTACAGCATCACTGACTCCCGAAAGAACCCCAGTGCCATGGAGCCAAGCCCTGTGCTTTGTCAATCCTTATTCATAATAAACAGTAACCAAGGGAAGAAACTTGTGTCTTAGTGACTCTGAAATTCTGAAACTGAAGAGTTAACCTTTAGTTTCAATTCCTTGCTGTGAGTGCAATTCAGTAAAGATCACCTGATCATGATGTAATGTGAATGACGTGGTTAATCTGTTTAAATGACTTGGTTTATCTTTGGAGGCTATGCACCGTTCATTCTGATCACTCAGCTCCTTCGACAGCAGAAGGAAAATAAACAAGCAGCCGGCGTATTCACTCAGATCACCATGGGGTAAGTGAGATCCTGATGTGTGCATTCCATGTACAGTACACTCAGCTGGAGCTCTGTGCTATCTGATTAGCACTGAATGAAGGTGGGAAGGTGGGATCTGTACAAGAAGGACAGGTTGCACCTTAACTGGAGGAGCACCAATATCCTGGGCGGGAGGTTTGCGAGAGCTCTTTGGGAGGGTTTAGGCTAGTTTGACCGGGAGATGGTAACCGGAGCAACAGATCAGAGAAAGGGATAGCTGGTGTACAGGCAGATACAGCATGTAGAGAGTCTTTGAGGAAGGATGGATAGTTGATAGGGCAAAGTTGCAGTCAATGTGACGGGTTGAAGTGTGTGAATTTAGAGCTATGATGTTGTGGCCATTGCAGAGACTCAGGTGTCACAGGAGCAGGAATGGTTGTTGGATATTCCAGGTTTAGATGTTTCAAAAGAAATAGGGAGGGAGGTAAAAGAGGTGAGGGAGTGTCATTGCTAATCAGGGATGGTATTGCAGCTTTAGAAATGGAGGCCGTGGAGGAGCGTTTATCCACTGAGTGGTGGGTGGAAGTCAGAAACAGGAAAGGAGCGGTCACTTTACTGGGAGTTTCTTACAGATCTCCCAACAGCAACAGAGACACTGAGAAACAGATTGGGAGGCAGATTTTGGAAGGTGTAGATTCTCCCTGTGTCTGGGTGAGTTTCCTCTGGGTGCTCCGGTTTCCTCCCACAGTCCAAAGAGGTGTAGGCTAGGTAGATTGGCCATGCTAAATTGCCTGTAGTGTTCAGGGGTGTGTGGGTTATAGGGGGATGGGTCTGGGTGGGATGGTCCAAGGGGCGGTGTGGACTTGTTGAGCCAAAGGGCCTGTTTCCATACTGTAGGGAATCTAATCTAATCTAATCTAATAGGGTTGTTGTCATGGGTGACTTCAACTTCCCTAATGTTCACTGGCACCTCCTAAGTGCAAATAGTTTGGACAGAGCAGATTTGTCAGGTGTGTCCAGGAAGGATTTCTGACTCAATCTGTAGATAGATCGACTAGAGGGGAGGCCATATTGGATTTGGTGCTTGGCAACGAACCAGGTCAGGTGTCAGATCTCTCTGTGGGAGAGCATTCGGTGACAGTGATCACAACTCCCTGACCTTTACTATAGTCATGGACAGGGAGAGGGGCAGATGGTATGGGAAAGTATTTAATTGGGGGAGGGGGAATTACAATGCTATTAGACAGGAACTGCGGAGCATAAATTGGGAACAGATGTTCTCAGGGAAATGCATGACAGAAATGTAGAGGTTGTTTAGGGAGCTCTTGCTATGAGTTCTGGATAGGTTTGTCTCACTGAGACGAGGAAGGGATGGTAAGGTGAAGGAACCTTGGATGACAAGACTTGTGGAACATCTAGTCACGAGGAAGAAGGAAGCTGACTTAAAGTTGAGGAAGCAAGGATTATTGAATTCTTTGAGGATGTAACAAAACATATTGACGAAGATAGAGAAGTGGATGTGGTATAGATGGATTTAAGTAAGGTGTTTGATAAAGTTCCCCATGGTAAGCTGATTCAGAAAGTAAGGTGGCATGGGATGCAGGGAAATTTGGCTGTGTGGATACAGCAATGGCTGTCCAACAAAAGACAGAGGGTGGTATTGGATGGAAAATAATCTGCTTGATGTTTTACAGGGATCTGTGCTGGGACCTCTGCTCTTAGCACTGCAGCCTCACAGCGCCAGGGACTGGGGTTCAATTCTCGCCTCGGGTAACTGTCTGTGTGGAGTTTGCACATTCTCCCCGTGTCTGCGTGGGTTTCCTCTGGGTGCTCCGGTTTCCTCCAACAGTCAAAGATGCACAGGCTAGGTGGATTGGCCATGCTAAATTGCCCATAGTGTTCAGGGGTGTGTGGGTTATGGGGGATGAGTCTGGGTGGGATTCTACATGGGGTGGTGTGGGCTTGTTGGGCCGAAGGGCCTGTTTCAACACTGTAGGGAATTTAATCGAATCTAAATGGCTTGGTTGAGTAAGTGGAAGGGTGGGTTAGTAAATTTGCCGATGACACGAATGTTGGTGGAGTTGTGGATAGTGTGGAAGGCTGTTGTCAGTTGCAATGGGACATTGACAGGATGCAGAGCTGGGCAAAGAAGTGGCAGGTGGAATTCAAACCAGAAAAGTGTGAAGTGATTCATTTTGGAAGTTTGAATTTGAATGCAGAATAAAGGGTTAATGGCAGGATTCTTGGCAGTGTGGAGGAACAGAGAGATCTTGGGATCTACTTCCATAGATCCCTCAATGTTGTCACCCAAGCTGTTAGGGTTATTTAGAAGGTGTATGATGTGCTGGCTTTTATTGGCAGGGGGATTGAATTTAAGAGCTGAGAGGATATGCTGCAGCTCTACAATACCCTGGTTAGACGACTCTTGGAATATTGTGTTCTGTTCTGGTTGCCTCATTATAGGAAGGTTGTAGAAGGTTTAAAGAGGGTGCAGAGGAGATTTACCAGGATGGTTCCTGGAAGGGAGGGCAGGTCTTTATGAGAAAAGGTTGAGGGAGCTAGGGCTTTCTCATTGGAACGAAGAGGTGACTTGATAGAGGTGTACAAGATGATGAGACGAATAGATAGAGTGGATAGCCAGAGAATTTTCCCAGGCTGGAAATGACTATTATGAGGGGGCATAATTTTAAGGTTACCAGAGGAAGGTTTAGGGGAGATGTCAGAGGTAGGTTCTTTACACAGAGAGTAGAGGGTGCATGGAATGCACTGTTGGTGGTGGTAGTGGAGTCAGATAAAATAGGGTTATTTAAACAACTCCTGGATAGGCACATGGATGATAGTAAAATGTAGGGTATGCAGGTAGTTTGATCTTCGAGTAGGATAATAGGTCAGCACAAACACATGGGCCAAAGGGCCTTTGCTGTGCTGTACTGTTCTAGGTCCTATTTTCGATCTGAGGAGTTGCAAATGGTGCTGAACATTGTGCAATCATTGGTCAACATCCCCACTTCTGACCTTATGATGGAGGGAAGGTCAATGATGAAGTAGCTGAGGGGACCCGATTGCCTTAGTAGTATTGTCACTGGGCTGTTAATCTAGAGACCCAAGTCACGTTCAGCAGACCTGGGCTTGAGTCTCACCAAGGCAGATGTTGGAATTTGAATTCAATAAATTAATTTTAGTCTGATGATAACCATGAAACCATTGTGAATTGTCAGGAAAATACGATCAGGGTCACTAATGCCCTTTAGGGAGGGAAACTGCCGTCCTTACGTGGTCTAGCTTGCTTGTGACTCCAGACACACAATATTGTAGGTCACCCTTAACTGCTCTCTGGTAATTAGGGAAGGACAATATATGCTGCCTGGGCAGTGACACCCTCATTCCATGAATGAATAAATAAAAAAAGATGTTTGGGACTAGGACACCACCGTGATGAATTCCTGCAGAGATGCCCTGGAGATGAAATGACTGACCTGCAACAACCACTGCAGAAAGGATGTTTGGGGACTCGTCAACTGAGGTAGTATGAGCTGAGGTTAGAAACAGGAAAGGAGAGGTCACCCTGTTGGGAGCTTTCTATAGGCCTCCGAATAGTTCCAGAGATGTACAGGAAAGGATGGCAAAGCTGATTCTCGATAGGAGTGAGAGAGATAGGGTAGCTGTCATGGGGGACTTCAACTTTCCAAATATTGACTGGAATCACTATAGTTCGAGTACTATAGATGGGTCAGTTTTTGTCCAGAGAGTGCAGGAGAGCTTCCTGGCACAGTATGTAGACAGGCTAACAAGGGGCAAAGCCACATTAGATTTGGTACTGGGTAATGAGCCTGGCCAGGTGTTAGATTTGGAAATAGGTGAGCACTTTGGTGATAGCGATCACAATTCTGTTATGTTTACTTTAGTGATGGAAAGGGATAGGTGTATACCACTGGGCAAGAGTTATAGCTGGGGGAAAGGCAATTACGAAGAGATTAGGCAAGATTTAGGGAGCATAGGATGGCGAAGGAAACTGCAGGGAATGGGCACATTAGAAATGTGGAGCTTATTCAAGGAAAAGCTCCTGTGTGACGTAGATAAGTATGTACCTGTCAGGCAGGGAGGAAGCTGTAGAGTGCGGGAGCCGTGGTTTACGAAGGAGGTGGAATCTCTGGTCAAGAGGAAGAAGAAGGCTTATGTTAGGATGAGATGTGAAGGCTCAGTTAGGGCACTTGAGGGCTATGAGGTAGCCAGGAAAGACCTAAAGAGATAGCTCAGAAGAGTCAGGAGGAGACATGAGAAGTTGTTGGTGGATAGGATCAGGGTAAACCCTAAGGCTTTCTATAGGTATTTAAGGAATAAAAGAATGACGAAAGTAAGATTAGGCCCAATCAAGGATAGTAGTGGTAAGTTGTGTGTGGAGTCAGATGAGATAGGGTAAGCACTAAATGAATATTTTTCAACAGTATTCACTCTAGAAAACGACAATGTTATCGAGGAGAATACTGAGATACAGGCTACTAGACTAGGTGGGATTGCGGCTCACAAGGAAGAGCTATTAGAAATCCTTCAGAGGGTGAAGATAGATAAGTCCCCTGGGCCGGATGGGATTTATCCTAGGATCCTCTGGGAAGCCAGGGAGGAGATTGCCGAGCCTTTGGCATTGATCTTTAATTCGTCATTGTCTACAGGAATAGTGCCAGAAGACTGGAGAATAGCAAATGTGGTCCCCTTGTTCAAGAAGGGGAGTAGAGACAACCCTGGTAATTATAGACCAGTGAGCCTTACTTCAGTTGTTGGTAAAGTGTTGGAAAAGGTTATAAGGGATAGGATTTATAACCTTCTAGAAAAGAATAATTTGATTAGGGATACTCAGCACTGTTTTTTGAAGGACAGGCCGTGCCTCACAAACCTTATTGAGTTCTTTGAGAAGGTGACCAAACAGGTAGATGAAAGTAAACCGGTTGATGTGGTGTATATGGATTTCAGCAAGGCGTTTGATAAGGTTCCCCACAAAGGAATGGAATTGTGGGAGATATAGCAGTTTGCATCGGAAATTGGTTTGCTGAAAGATGACAGAGGGTGGTGGTTAATGGAAATGTTCATCCGGGAGATCAGTTACTAGTGGTGTACCGCAAGGGTCGGTGTTGGGTCCGGCTGCTGTTTGTCATTTTTATAAATGACCTGTATGAGGGCGTAGAAGGATGGGTTAGTAAATTTGCAGACAACACTAAGGTTGGTGGAGTTGTAAATAGTGACGAAGGATGCTGTAGGTTGCAGAGAGACATAGATAAGCTGCAGAGCTGGGCTGAGAGGTGGCAAATGGAGTTTAATGCAGACAAGTGTGAGGTGATGCACTTTGGTAGGAGTAACCGGAAGGCAAAGTACAGGGCTAATGGTAAGATTCTTAGAAGTGTAGATGAGCAGAGAGATCTCGGTGTCCATGTACACAAATCCTTGAAAGTTGCCACCCAGGTTGACAGGGCTGTTAAAAAGGCATACAGTGTTTTAGCTTTTATTAATAGAGGGATCGAGTTCCAAAACCAAGAGGTTATGGTGAAGCTGTACAAAACTCTGGTGCGGCCGCACTTGGAGTATTGTGTACAGTTCTGGTCACCGCATTATAAGAAGGATGTGGAAGCTTTGGAAAGGGTGCAGAGCAGATTTACCAGGATGTTGCCTGGTATGGAGGGAAGGTCTTATGAGGAAAGGCTGAGGGACTTGAGGCTGTTTTCATTAGAGAGAAGAAGGTTGAGAGGTGACTTAATTGAAACATATAAAATAATCAGAGGGTTAGATAGGGTGGATAGGGAGAGCCTTTTTCCTAGGATGGTGACGGCGAGCACGAGGGAGCATAGCTTTAAATTGAGGGGTGAAAGATATAGGACAGATGTCAGAGGTAGTTTCTTTACTCAGAGAGTAGTAAGGGAATGGAACGCTTTGCCTGCAACGGTAGTCGATTCGCCAACTTTAGGTACATTTAAGTCATCATTGTATAAGCATATGGACGTACATGGAATAGTGTGGGTTAGATGGGCTTGAGATCAATATGACAGGTCGGCACAACATCGAGGCCGTAGGGCCTGTACTGTGCTGTAATGTTCTACATTCTATGTAACCACAACCATTTTCCTACCTGCCAGGTATGATTCCAACCAATGAAGAGTTTGCCCTCTGATGACCATTGATTCCAGTTTAGTGGCATTGATGATAAGGGCTCACCTTGTCAGGTTCGTTTTCAGAGACCCTCACGGACTTGCTGCAATAACAAGACACTGACCTGTTTAGAAAAACACAAATCCTTTTATTACCAAGCAAGTCCAAGCTGTGGAGAATCACTGTACTCAACCCGGCACAGAGTGCAGAGTCTCGCAAGTAATTCTCTCCGAGCAGCGGACAGTCCCCGCTTTTTATACTTTACAGAAGACATGATACAGAAAACAATTTCACAATTTACAAAAGACATGATTCATGAAACAATTACTACAACAGACAAAGACAGGATACCAAACAAGTATTGCATCAAGAGCATAAAAGACCAGGATATAGTATCGCTTGCTAGTGAAGTAGCTGCTAATGGCAGGAGGCGATTTCGAGTCGTTGCCCCAGACAGATTCTGATTTCAAGTTGCCAGCGTGTCTGGCTGGAACAAAGTCAGTGCCCTGGCCCCTTTGCCAGCGACAGAAGTTACATGCTTTAGAGGTTTCACACCTTTACAAATTTTCCCCACCTAACCCTATTTGAAACAGTTTGATTCTAATTTTAATTCAGTCAGGAAGCTTAGGACAGTGTCTGCATAATGATGTGTGAGAAGATAAGGAGTTACAAAAGCTTTACACTGAATTCCTAGCTGGGCAGGAAGCTTCAGGGCAGTGCCTGCATACCTATATGTAGGTAGATAAGAGTTTACTTCTATAAATTAAAGTCTCTGGATAGGAATCAAATGCAGATAAAAGACTTTAATTTATAGAAGCATAGAAATCAATGCGATGTTATCACATTAACATCTCAACCTCACCTCTGGAATTCAGCTCTTTTATTCATGTTTGAACCAAGGCTGTGATGAGGTCATGAAATGAGTTACCCTGACTGAACCCAAATTGAATGTCACTGAGCAGGTTATTGCTGAGCAGGTTCTGCTTGATAGCACTGTTACTGACACCTTCCATCACTTTCCTTATGATTGAGAATATACTGATGGGTGGTAATTAGCTGAGTTGGATTTGTCCTGTTTTTTTTATGCACAGGACATACAGTATTTAATGCTTCCAATCGTTCCTTGATATCACATGGAGTGAATGGAATTGGCTGAAGACTGGTATCTGTAATGCTGGGGACCACTGGAGGAGGCCAAGATGGATCATCCACTTGGCACTTCTGGCTGAAGATTGCTGCGAATGCTTCAGCCTTTTCTTTTGCAATGATTTACCGCGCTCCTCTAGTGAGATGTTTAATTGCCCACCACCATTCACAACTGAATGTTGCAGGACTGCGAGCTTAGATCTGACCTGTTGGTTGTGGGATCACTTAGCTCCTTGCTGCTTATGCAGTTTGGTGTGCAAGTAGTCCAGTTTGATGGCTTCACCAGTTTGACACTTCATTTAAAGGTACGCCTGGTGCTGCTCCTGGCACGCCCTCCTGCACTTCCATTGAGCCAGGACTGATCCCCTGTCTTGCTGTTCTTTTCTTTAATTCATTTTGTGGGATGTGAGTCATCGCTTGCTGACCCAGCATTTATTGCCCATCCCTAGTTGCCCTTGAGAAGTTGGTGATGAACTGCCTTCTTGAACTGCTGCAGTCCATCTGCTATGGGTTGACCCACAATGCCACTGGGGAAGGAGTTCCAGGACTTGGACCCAGCGACAGTGAAGGAACAGTGATATATTTCCAAGTCAGTATGGTGAGTCGCTTGGAGGAGAAGTTGGAGGTGGTGGTGTTCCATTTATCCGCTGCCCTTGTCCTTCTACGTGGAAGTGGGTTTGGAAGGTGGTGTATGAGGATCTTTGGTGAATTTCTGCAGTGCGTCTTTGTAGATAGTACACACTGCTGCTGCTGAGCGCCTGTGGTGGAGGGAATGGATTCTTATGGGTGTAATGCCAATCAAGCAGGGGCTGCTTTGTCCTGGATGGTGTCAAGCTGCTTGTGCATTGTTGGAGCTGCACTCATCCAGGCAAGTGGGCAGTATTACATAGAACATAGAACATTACAGCACAGTACAGGCCCTTCGGCCCTCGATGTTGTGCCAACCTGTCATACCAATCTGAAGCCCAACTAACCTACACTATTCCAAGTACGTCCATATGGTTGCCCAATGATGACTTAAATGTACTTAAAGTTGGAGAATCTACTACCATTGCAGGCAAAGCGTTCCATTCCCTTACTACTCTCTGAGTAAAGAAACTACCTCTGACATCTGTCCTATATCTTTCACCCCTCAATTTAAAGCTGTGCCCCCTTGTGCTCACCATCACCATCCTAGGAAAAAGGCTCTCCCTATCCACCCTATCTAACCCTCTGATTATTTTATATGTTTCAATTAACACTATAGTTCAAGTACTATAAATGGGCCCATTTTTGTCCAGTGTGTGCAGGAGGGCTTCCTGACACAGTAAGTAGACAGGCCAACAAAGGGGGAAGCCACATTAGATTTGGTACTGGATAATGAGGCCGGCCAGGTGTTAGATTTGGAAGGCTCTCCCTATCCACCCTATCTAACCCTCTGATTATTTTATATGACTCAATTAAGTCACCTCTCAACCTTCTTCTCTCTAACGAGAATAGCCTCAAATCCCTCAGCCTTTCCTCGTAAGACCTTCCCTCCATGCCAGGCAACATCCTAGTAAATCTCCTCTGCACTCTTTCCAAAGCTTCCACATCCTTATAACGCGGTGACCAGACTGTACGCTATATTCCAAGAGCGGCCGCAGCAGAGTCTTGTACAGTTTCACCATAAGCTCATGGTTCCGGAACTTGATTCCTCCACTAATAAAAGCTAAAACACTGTATGCCTTCTTAACAGCCCTGTCAGCCTGGGTGGCAACTTTCAAGGATCTGTGTACATGGACACCGAGATCTCTTTGTGCATCTACACTACCAAGAATCTTACCATTAGCCCAGTAACTTGCATCCCGGTTGCTCCTACCAAAGTGAATCACCTCACACTTGTCCACATTAAACTCCATTTTCCACCTCTCATCCCAGCTCTGCAGCTTAACTATGTCTCTCTGTACCCTACAATATCCTTCGTCACTATCCACAACTCCACCGACCTTATTGTTGTCTGCAAATTTACTAACCCATCCTTCTACGCCCTCATACAGGTCATTTATAAAAATGACAAACAGCAGCCGGACCCAACACCGACCCTGGCGGTACACCACTAGTAACTGGTCTCCAGGATGAACATTTCCCATCAACTACCACCCTCTGTCTTCTTTCAGCAAGCCAATTTCTGATCCAAACTGCAATATCTCCCACAATCCCATTCCTCCGCATTTTGTATAATAGCCTACTGTGGGGAACCTTATCGAATGCCTTGCTGAAATCCATATACACCACATCAACCAGTTTACTCTCATCTATCTGTTTGGTCACCTTCTCAAAGAACTCAATAAGGTTTGTGAGGCACGACCTTTCCTTCAAAAAACCGTGCTGAGTATCCCTAATCAAGTTATTCTTTTCTAGATGATTATAAATCCTATCCCTTATAACCTTTCCAACACTTTACCAACAACTGAAGTAAGGCTCACTGGTCTATAATTACCAGGGTTGTCTCTACTCCCCTTCTTGAACAAGGGAACCACATTTGCTATCCTCCAGTCTTCTGGCACTATTCCTGTAGACAATGACGATCAATAAAGATCAATGCCAAAGGCTCGGCAATCTCCTCCCTGGCTTCCCAGAGGATCCTAGGATAAATTCCATCCAGCCCAGGTGACTTATCTATTTTCACACTCTGTAGGATTTCTAATAGCTCTTCCTTGTGAACCTCAATCCCACCTAGTCGAGTAGCCTCTATCTCAGTATTCTCCTCAACAACATTGTTGTTTTCTAGAGTGAATACTGTTGAAAAAATATTCATTTAGTGCTTCCCCTATCTCCTCTGGCTCCACACACAACTTTCTACTACTATCCTTTGATTGGCCCTAATCCTACTCTCGTCATTCCTTTATTCCTTAAATACCTATAGAAAGCCTTAGGGTTTACCCTGATCCTATCCACCAACAACTTCTCATGTCTCTTCCTGGCTCTTCTGAGCTCTCTCTTTAGGTCTTTCCTGGCTACCTTGTAACCCTCAAGCGCCCTGACTGAGCCTTCACATCTCATCCTAACATGACCCTTCTTCTTCCTCTTGACCAGAGATTCCACTTCCTTCGTAAGCCACAGCTCCCGTGCTCTACAGTTTCCTCCCTGCCTGACAGGTGTATATACTTATCTAGGACACACAGGAGCTTTTCCTTGAATAAACTCCACGTTTCTAATGTGCCCACGCCCTGCAGTTTCCTTCCCCATCCTATGCTCCCTAAATTTTGCCTAATCTCATCGTAATTGCCTTTCCCCCAGCTATAACTCTTGCCCAGTGGTATACACCTATCCCTTTCCATCACTAAAGTAAACATAACAGAATTGTGATCGCTATCACCAAAGTGCTCACCTACTTCAAAATCTAACACCTGGCCAGCCTCATTACCCAGTACCAAATCTAATGTGGCTTTGCCCCTTGTTGGCCTGTCTACATACTGTGTCAGGAAGCCCTCCTGCACACACTGGACAAAAACGGACCCATCAATAGTACTTGAACTATAGTGTTAAGTGAAACATATAAAATAATCAGAGGGTTAGATAGGGTAGATAGGGAGAGCCTTTTTCCTAGGATGGTGATGGTGAGCACAAGGGGACATAGCCTTAAATTGAGGGGTGAAAGATATAGGACAGATGTCAGAGGTAGTTTCTTTACTCAGAGAGTAGTAAGGGAATGGAACGCTTTGCCTGCAATGGTAGTAGATTCGCTAACTTTAAGTACATTTAAGTCATCATTGGACAAGCATATGGACGTACATGGAATAGTGTAGGTTAGATAGGCTTCAGATCGGTATGACAGGTCGGCACAACATCGAGGGATGAAGGGCCTGTACTGTGCTGTAATGTTCTATGTTCTATGTTCTATGTTCCCAGTCAATATTTGGAAAGTTGAAGTCCCCTGTCTCTCTCACTCCTATCGAGAAGCATCTTTGCTGTCCTTTCCTCTACATATCTGGAACTATTCGGAGGCCTATAGAAAACTCTCAACACGGTGACCTCTCCTTTCCTGTTTCTAACCTCAGCCCATACTACCTCAGTTGACGAATCCCCAAACATCCTTTCTGCAACTGTAATACTGTCCTTGACCAACAATGCCACACCTCCGCCCCTTTTACCATCTTTTCTGTTCTTACTGAAACATCTAAATCCCGGAACCTGCAACAACCATTCCTGTCCCTGCTCTATCCATGTCTCCGAAATGGCCACAACATCGAAGTCCCAGGTACCAACCCATGCTGCAAGTTCACCCACCTTATTCCGGACGCTCCTGGCGTTGAAGTAGACACACTTCATTCCAACTTCTTGCTTGCCAGTGCCATCTTGCTTCTCTGAAATTTTATTTCGGACATCACTACTCTCAAACTTTTCTATACTCGAACTACAATTTTGGTTCCCATCCTTCTGCTGAATGAGTTTAAACCCGCCCGAATACCCTTAGCGAATCTCCCCCCCAGGATATTGGTACCCCTCTGGTTCAGGTGAAGACCATCTTGCTTGTGGAGGTCCCACCTACCCCAGAAAGAGCCCCAATTATCCAAGAATCCAAAACCCTCCCTCCTGCACCACCCCTGTAGCCACGTGTTCAACTCCTCTCTCTCCCTATTCCTCGCCTCACTAGCACGTGGCACAGGCAACAAGCCAGAGACAACAACTCTGTTCATCCTAGCTCTCAGCTTCCATCCTAGCTCCCTGAATTTCTGCCTTAAATCCCCATCTCTCCTCCTACCTATGTCATTGGTGCCTATGTGGACCACGACATGGGGCTGCTCCCCCTCCCCCTTAAGAATCTCAAAAACACAATCAGAGACATCACGAACCCTGGCACCTGGGAGGCAACACACCAACCATAAGTCTCTCTCGTCCCCACAGAACCTCCTATCTGTCCCCCTAACTATGGAGTCCCCAATGGCTACTGCCCTGCTCCTCTTCCCCCTTCCCTGCTGAGCAGTAGGGACAGACTCTGTGCCAGAGACCTGTGCCCCACTGCTTTCTCCTGGTAAGTCCCCCCCCCCCCAACAGTATCCAAAACAGTATACTTATTGTTGAGGGGAATGGCCACAGGGGATCCCTGCACTGCCTGCCGGTTCCCGTTCCGTCCCCTGACCGTAACCCATCTGCCCTTTTCTTGTACCTGAGGAGTGACTACCTCCCTGTAACTCCTCTCAATAACCCCCTCTGCCTCCCAAATGATTCTAAGTTCATCCAGCTCCAGCTCCAGATCCCTAACGCGGTTTTCAAGGAGCTGGAGTTGGGTGCACTTCCCGCAGATGTAGTCAGCAGGGACACTAGTGGTGACGCTTACCTCCCACATTCTGCAGGAGGAACATTCAACTGCCCTGACCTCCATTCCCATTATTCTAAGTTCCCAAAGAGATTGCTGAAAAATAAAGAATAAAAAAAACTAGTTACCTTACCAATCTGGCACACAGAACCTTTTTTTTTGGTTAGAAGAGGAGGATGGGTGGGAGACACTACCCGGGTAGTGTTTCGGGTAACGCAACCACACAAATATATTACCTCAATCACTCACCAGTCCCGTGTCGGCTCCTGCTCAGCGTCCCTCCGCCTATTCACGAGGTAAGTTTTTAAAACAGTGACTCACCTTCCCGACAGCTACCTGGTCAACGCACCCGCTCCTCCTGCTGCTGAAACAAAAAATGGAGGGCCCCGACGCTCGCGGTAAGTTTTTAAAACAGTGACTCCCTTTCCCGGAAGCTACCTGGTTAACACTCCCGCTCCTCCTGCCTCCTGTGTTCCATCACACTCCATCCTTGTGCCTTGTAGATGATGGACAGGTTTTGAGGAGTCAGGATGTGAGTTACTCACCACAGTATTCTTAGCTTCTGGCCTGCTTTTGTAGCCGTGTGGTTATGTGGTGAGTCCAGTTGAGTTTCTGGTCAATCATAACCCCCAGGATGTTGATAGTGGGGAATTCAATGATAGTAACTCTGTTGAATACCAAGAGGCAGTGATTAGATTGTCTTTTGTTCACGATGGCCATAGCCTGGCATCTGTGTAGCACAAATATTACTTGCCACCTGCCAGCCCAAGCCTAAATATTATCCAGAACTTGTTGCATTTGAACATGGACTGCTTCAGTATCTACAGAGTTGTGAATGGTGCTGAACATTGTACAATCGGCAGTGAACATCCACAACTCTGAACTTATGGTGGAGGGAAGGTCATTGATGAAGCAGCTGAAGATGGTTGGGCCGAGGACACTACCCTGAGGAACTCCTGCAGAGATGACCTGGACCTGAGATGACTGACCTCCAACAACCACGACCATCCCTCTAAGTGTCAGTTACGACTCCAACCACTGGAGATTTTGCCCCCGATACCCATTGATTCCAATTTTGCTGGAGCTCCTTGATGTCGCACTAGGATGAATACTGCCTCGATGTCAAGGGCTGTCACTCTCACCTCAGCTCTGGAATTCAGCTCTTTTATCCATGTTTGAGCCAAGGCTGTAATGAGATCTGGAGCTGAGTGGCCCTGCAGAACTCAAACTGGGCATCACTGAGCAGGTTATAATGTGGTAATAGTTGAGTGGAGGATATGCCAGGCCATGAGGTTACAGATTGTGCTGGGTTACAATTCTGCTGCTGTTGATGGCCCACAGTGTCTTAAGGAATCCCAGTGTTGAGTCGTTAAATTTTTTCGAAGTATGTCCCATTTAGCGCAACACTAGTGACACAGAACATGACGGAGGTTATTATCAATGTGAAGAGTTGACTTCATCCCTACAAGGACTGTGCAGCAGTCACTTTGCCAATGTTATCATGGACAGATTGGTAAGGATGAGGTCAAGCATATTTTTCCCTCTTGTTGGCTCCCTCACCACCTGCTGCAGACCCAGTCTAGCAGCTACGTCTTTTAGGAACCGACCAGCTTGATCGGTATTACTGCAGCCGAGCCATTCTTTATGGTGTACATTGAAATCCCTCATCCAGAGCATGTTTTATGGCCTTTCCCCTCAGTGCTTCCTCCAAGTGTTGTTCAATGTGGAGGAGTACCAATTCATCAGCTGAGGGAAGACAGTATGTGATAACCAGCAGGAGGTTCCCTTGCCCATGTTTAACCTGAAGCCATGAGACTTCGTGGGGTGTGGAGTCAATGTTGAGGACTCCCAGGGCAATTCCCTCTCAACTGTACACCACTGTGCGGCACTTTCTGCTGGGACTATCTTTCCCGTGGGACAGGATATATCCACAGGTGGTATGATGCTGTCTGGGAAATTGCTTGTAAGGTATGATTACATGATTGTATCAGGCTGTGAGACACCTCTTCCAGTTTTGGAACTAGCCCTGAGATGTCAGTAAGGAAGACTTAGCAGGATCCACAGGGCTGGCTCTGCTGTTGGTTTTTCTGGTGCCTATATCGATGCCAGGTGATCCGTCCAGTTTCATTTCCTTGAGACTTTGTAATGATTGGTACGACTGAATGACTTGTTAGGCCATTTCAGAGGGCATTTGAGAGTCAACCACATTGCTTTGGGTCTGGTGTCACATGTAGGCCAGACCAGGTGTGGATGGTAGATTTCTTTCCCTGAAGGACATTAGTGAACCAGGTGGGATTTCCCGACAACTGGCAAAAGTTTCATGGTCATCAGTAATTGCAGACTTTTTTGAGGTGAATTCAGTTTTCATCATCTACCATAGCAGGATTCGAACCTGGGTTTCAAGAAGATTAGCTGAGTTTCTGGATTAATAGTCTGGGGATACAGCCGCTAGGCCGTCACTTCCCCTCTGACTGAGTACTTGACCCAGTGTTCCTCCTTATATTACTGAGAGTGGGAGTCCTTGTGTTCCTGCACAGTACATGAGTAAACTACTGACATACAGCAAATACATCAGCCAGAATTAAAGATACTAGAGCCAGCTGAGGCAGTTTTTAAATGAATGGATAGAAGAGAGGCATGGCTTCAGTTTGTATGTGATAACTTTTGATTCATTTTATTCTCTTGCAGTGACACACAGAAGGATTTGTTGAGAGTGAAGCTTGATCAGCTTCAATGTCACTTTACGTGGGCCCCACAGAAAGAAACCATTGACTTGTACGATATGAAACAAAGATTAGAAGATTCAATACAACTTGATGTGAAATATCAAGACAGGTCTTACAACCAACTAGCTTTTGTAAACTGTCTGCAAGGAAACTGTGAAGAGGCAATTCAGAATTTAAAGGAAGCTGAAAAGATTCTGAAGGAGCAACATCAAGATGAGTTTGAGAAAAGAATCATTGTCACCTATGGAAACAATGCCTGGGTTTATTATCACATGGAGCAACTGGAAGACGCTCAGTCCTACCTCGACAAGCTGGAGATGGTCTGTAAACTATTCCCTGAAGCATCTCAGTTTACAGCAATGATACCCGAGGTTTATGGGGAGAAGGGTTGGTCGCTGTTGAGCTCTGCTGCTCAATATTATGAAGAAGCAAAGGAATGTTTTAAAAAGGCCCTGGAGAAAGATCCTAACAACATTGAGTGGAACATTGGCTATGCCACTGTTCTGTCTCGTTTGGAATGGTTTTCTGGGACCCCAGAGCATCGTGGGCCCATGGAATCAGTGAAGTGGTTTGAACGTGTGCTGGAGCTTGATCCCAATGACTCTGTATCCATGGTGCTGTTGGCTCTCAAACTACAACGAAACGGAAAAAATGTTGAAGCACTCACTTTAGTTGAACGAGCATTGCAGAAGTCCCCTGATCTCCCTTATGTGCTCCGATATGCAGCTCAGTTTTACCGACTCTGCAACAACGTGGATAAGGCTCTGGAGCTGTTGGAGAGAGGATTAGAAATTAGCCCACACTCTACCTTCATACATCATAAAATAGGTCAATGTTACAGAACCAAATTGGATCGAATGCTCAATAATCCACTCACTAAAGATCCTTGCAATCCGGCATTTCAACAGAAAGCTGAGCTGATCAATAAATGCAAGTACCATTTTGAAAAGTCTTTCAAGAAAGAGTCAGTGACATCTGTCAAGCCCAGCCTCGATTTTGCAGCAATTTGCTCATTAAATGAAGAATATGACAAAGCACAGGAAATCTACAGCCATCTCCTGACACTGGAATGTATTCGCCCAGAGAACAAGCAAGCGATACGTTTAGCGGTAGGGTTATTCCAATTGAATCGCAAGAATTCAGAATCAAAAGCCATCCGACATTTTCTGGAGGGAGTGAAAGTTAATTACAACTCAGTGGAACGGAAAAAGTGCCGTGAAAACCTGGAGAAGTTAGCCGCAAGACAGCTTTGCAGGAATCCAAGAGAGAGTGAGGCCCTTGGTGTTCGGGGATTCCTGCACCAGCTCGATGGGGAGAAGTATGAAGCGATTGAATGCTTTAAAAAGGCTTTGGAGTTTGATCCTGACAATGACGAATATTTAAGTGCTCTTTGTGAGCTACGCCTTTCCATTGAGGGCAGAAACAACTCTCCCTATGAAAACTAAATGATATGTTGAAATACATCGACTGCACTGAGTTATAAACAGATTTAGAGAGGCTCATGTTCATTAATAGAGAAATTTAGCGGGTCTGGCAACATCGGTGAAGAGAAAATAGAGTTCATATTTCGAGTCCAGTGATCCTTTTATCTTCATGGGTGTTGCCAGACCTGCTAAGTTCCTCCAGCAGTTTCTGTTTTTGTTTGTTTCAGATCTCCAATATCTGCACTTCTTTATTTTACACTTTCATTAATCGACTTTTTGGCTTTCTTTAAGTGAGCATTTTGCTCCTATATGTTTGATTTTCTCAATGGTCTGAATGCAATCATCCTACGTGTATTTAATTCAGGAATATTGCCCACACTGTCAAACTAACAAAATCATAATCATTTCCGTAGTTAGAGATTTTGATTAGCTTGAATTGGTAAAAATGTAACGTTGGACATAAGGGATCAAAGTTCAGATTCATAGTAATTCTTTTTGGAATTATATGAACTTGTTTAAAACAATAATAAATTAACATCGGCCTGATTTTAGCTCCAGATGGGTTTGGTGAGGGCATTTCAGATCTAAATAATTTCTCTAGTTCCTGCCTTGGGTTCATGACTCAGTTAAATATCACATTCAGGTTCAGAGAATGTCGGGGATAAAGGATAAAAGAATGCATTAAAAAGAAGAAAACAGTTAAAATTGAAAGTGAAACTCCAAATTGTGATTGTAATTGTCGACTCAAACAGTGAATGTCCAAATAAAATTACAATGTGGGTAACATTCAATTTGTGTTGTCAATCAGGGTGAATGAAATCCATTAATGTGGTGCACACTGTGTTAATCCATGATAAGTAACGTAACTCTACAGAAGCCACTATCTCATCACCAAGTTCCGCTTTAGTTACACATGGAGAGTGCTTGACATGATCCAGCTCCTTCAGAACCAGCTCTCAGAGTGAACAGAACCCTGACACTCCTGTTTATATCTGTCAGCCAGTGCTCCTTGATTGGGGCTGATAAGCCGGTACAATCGGGGAACTCATATTCTATGAGGTCAACCTGCCCGACCTCGTTACAATCATTACATCCCTCCCCCTCTGAGGCTGAGGATATAGCCAGTTTTTGTTTTGTTTCTTCTCTTGGGGCTTTTAGCACCAGGTCAGGTTCCCCCATCTCTGCCTCTGATACACTCTGATGTATAGAGTCATACAGCATGAAACCAGACCCTTTGGTCCAACCAGTCCATGCCAAACATAATCCCAAACTAAACTAGTCCCACCTGCCTGCTCCTGGCCCATATCCCTCCAGACCTTTCCTATTCATATACCCATTCAAATGCCTTTTAAATGTTATAATTGTATCCACATCCACAACTTCATCCGGAAGTTCATTCCACATGCAAATCATGGTTATCTACAGAATAACATGATGGATGAGGCAGATGAATGACTGGTTTGGTTGCAACCTTCAGTGCTTTATCCAATTCTTTTTGATATCATAGATCCCTACTCCATTCCTTTTGATGCACAGTGAGAGAAAAGTGATCTCCCTATCTCTGATCACCATCCAGAAATTGAATGCAACACTAGCTCCTCTTAAGGATAAACCAGTATCAAAACGTGAAAGATTTCACACTGGAAAATGAGGAGCGTCAAGTTCTTTCTTAATCTCCTCCTCTGGAGATGGATTGGCTTAACCTTTTTGCCAACCATTTGAGGGAATTTCAAACTGCTTAACCTGGATAACTTATTGATACCCTTTAGTGCTAGAACAAGCCCAGATATTGCAGTAAAAATTCTATTCAAGTTCAAGTGCAAAGCCTGTTCCAATTCTAATCCTCAAGGGTAGGGAGTAATGCTGTAAATTACAATTTCTTTGAATATACAAGAGATTTTGCTTTGAATTTTACATCATAGATACACACACATGCAAGCTTTAATTCCTTCAAGATGAATGCTTTGCAAAACTGAACAAATGACATCTTCATGAATATACACAAAATGTCTCAGCTGCTGTCATCTGAGTCCCATACTTGGCATCTACCGGTCATCATTTGCTTTCTGGTAAACCACTAAGACTATAAATTTTAAGCTAAATATATAAAATGAATAAATGGATATGTTGTACTGCCCCAGAGGGGAGAAGGTAGACATCTGTTCTTATGTTCCCAGCAGACATGATTGACAGAGTGGTATGATCAGCTGGTCACAGACGTCAGCTCTTATGTGTAACAGTCTGAAATAATGTGGAGGTGCCAGTGTTGGACTCGGGTGGACAATATCAGAAGTCACATGACGCCAAGTTACAGTCCAACAGCTTTATTTACAAACACAAGCTTTCAGAGCCTCAGGCCTTCTTTAGGTGTTCATGAGAGAGGCAGTATTAGGCGCAAATTTTATGAGTTAAAGATCAAAGGTTCACACCATTGACATGGACATAATAAACAAACCGAAGATGCTGCCAGTCTCCAACCAGCCAGAAGATCAACATGTACATGCAAATCCCTGAAATCCCCCCAAGTCATGCTCCTGAGAAAACCAAAGGTTCCACCAATGTAAAGCACGTGCATAACACACAGACACACACCTCTTGCACCCAGAGCATCTCAGAAGAAATTCATTCCCCTCTTCAGGCACCAAAGGGGATGAGGTGGTGACATCTGCTGTGCCCATTTCGGATTCCAAGGTATCTTCAATGCTTGATTGGCAGGGAGAACCCATGGGTTCCAGAATAGTCAGAGAGGCAGTTGAGGTGTCAGGCACGTTTTACTCCCACACAGTTTGCAAGTTTGTAGCTTTCATATGGTCCACATGTTTGTTCAGACCATTGCACATACCCACCCTTACACATCACCGGACCTGACCTTATGTTGCAAGCTTCGTTTTTGTCTGGTCTGATCTACTTGCTCACTTAGTGGGATTCGTTTTACCCTAATATTGAGACATGGCTTACCATGCGACGTTGTTTATTATCATTGAAACACAAGATAGATATGTACACAACCCTACAAAACCAGTCTTTCCCTCAACTATCCCAAGGGTGAGGTTAATGAAATTACAATCACCATCTGGTGGGAGGATTTCTGGGACTGGAGTTAAATAAATAAACCATATACATGGATATGATGAAGGACCTCCTAGAAATGCTAATTATTGCAACTGGTGATAATAGTGTGGAGCTGGAGGACCACAGCAGGTCAGGCAGCATCAGAGGAGCAGGAACAGTCACTTGTAAATTTCCTTTAACGAGGACATGTGACAAAAAGAAACAAGTGCAGTTTCTGTGAATACCACAGTTTAATCTCTGAGTCTCCATACCTTAAGTACAGAAAATTTGAAAGTGAAATCCCACCAAATTTCAAAATCTGAAACTGTTACCTATCTCATTTTAAAATTTGTATCAGTGCCATCACCTCACCTGGGTAGGAAGTGAGCTGTCAATGAAGTGGCTGTCACACACCCACCACCTGCAAACTGGAAACAGAACTTACAGAGCCCACAGCCCAATGGCCTAATGTGGATTTTTACCAATTTCAACCGGCCTCATCCCATGACCAACCCTCCCTATCATTTCCACCTCCTTGACCTGACACAAGCTGTCCATCTCCCATCCCACCTATCCACTCCTCCCATCTCACTGATCAATCCCCACCATTGCCTACCTGCTCTGACCTATCACCATCCCACCTACCTTCCCCAGCCCCACCCCTTCATTCTCTATTTATTTCAGAGCTCCCTTCCTCCGGCCGACCATCTGTGAAGAAAAAAAATCAGGGTTAAAGTTATGGGTCCGGTGACCCTTCCTCAGAACCCATTTGACTCTGTTTCTTTCCTCCACAGATCATGCCAGACCTGCTGAGCTTTTCTAGCAACTTTGTTTCTGTTCCTGATTTACAGCATCCGCAGTTCTTTCAGTTTCAATTTTTCAATGATTAGGCAGGGTGCAGTACATGTGGGGACAGTAAGGTTCTGGCTCTAAACATCACTGTGTCATCCCCTGCTTTATAGTCCATGGGGTTCACGTGTTTGTCCCACAGAAGTTTCTGAGATTGTCATGCCTTCCTCAATCTATGTGCTGCTACAATACTGGGCCTTAAGTCTTCCATGAGCTTTGCTGGTTCAACCCCTGCCGTGCCTCGTTGTGCCATGCCATGCCAGTATGTGCTCCTTCCCTGCCCAGTACATCTGCTCTTTTATTTCTGAGTAGAGTGATCTTACAGTGGGTTTCAACTTTCTTTCGAACATGTTTGGCGCCTATAGTTGTTTTGAATATACTCTCTGAACAGATTATTGCCTTTTTTTTTCTGAAAACCTCCGGTTGTTCTACCACAAAGTCTACAATTGCCAATCCCGCTCCTTGTGCTCTCATATTTGAGGATGGCTTGACTGCCCACTCTCTCACAATCCCCACCACTATCACACCACACCCCTACATTATGTCTTGCATATGAACACCAAACCCTGTATACCATTGGCCCTATATTAGGGTTCTTGGTACCAAAATAGACCATTCATGAGGCTGGAGGGTGGACTCAAAGCCCAGGTCCCCACATTCTTTTTGAACTATGTTCGTGGGCACTCATCTCTCTGGTCCAACTAGGGGTACAGGGGCTCAATACCTTCTTCTGGCGATGGGAGCCCTGTTGAGGGCACTCCTAGGCAAAGTGTCCTTCCTGGCCACATACATAGCAGGAGTTATCACCTTGACCCGACCCTTGTTCTGCAAAGCCCAAAGCTGCTTGGGACAGAGCCCTTCCTATGTCCTACCACTCATTCCTCCAAGCCACAGAGGCAATCTGTGGGACTGCTTTTATTTTTGATGCTTTCCCTTTCCCATCTCCTAGCCATTCAACATAGGAGCCACGGTTCTGCGCGAGTATTCTCATCAGGATTGAGGTGGTCCTATGCTGTTTGAGCCTGTAGTGTGATATGGGAGATCGGGGTTCTGAGCCTTGGGTCTCCTATTGGAGACCTGGCCCAATGAGAGCACTGGAAACAGCAAATAAATGAGCAACAAGGGCTGAAGGGTGTTCTCCCTTTGTCTGTCGGGTTTTGTGAAGATCTTCTGCACGATCACCTTGATTGCACTCCACTGCAGCGTTAATGGCTGCTTTCAGCTCCTCTGAAGTCCCTATACTGGGTATTGAGTCTCTGGGACAGTTGATCTGACTTTACTCTCAGGGGTTCATAATACAAATTTCTTTTCCTCCTCATCATCCAACCCCTGTTCTAGGCAGATCTGGTGCATTTGGTGGAAGAATTCTTTCACTAGATGACCTGTCCCCAAACTGGTTTACACCAAAAGGCATATTGCATAGTTGGGATCTGCAGGAATTTGCAGCACTCCCCTGTGTGCTGGATCTAATGGTAACTATGGGGTTCATTGGCAGGTCATCAGGGACAATGCACCTTTCAGGGGATGTGGATGGGACGTTGGATCCAAACACTGGTGATGGGTCTGCATTCAGTGGCTCTGAGCCATCTCGGTGACCCGTGGCTCACTCATGCTGCCAGGCTACCTCACTTAGAGCCCCCCCATCAGGTTCATTCTTGCTACATTTGTCTGAAAAAGCACAAACTATGCCCTACTTGCTTTCAGTGCACTTTTAAATGTTCCACCTCCCTTAAGCATTTTGTACGGCCCACCGATCTTCCTTGCTGCATCATTTTAGACATCTGGTATACTGCCCATATCCACCTTTGTAGATCTTCACACTGGTCTCACAATTGAGTGATTTGTTGCTATCCTGTGTCTTAATGATCTTACAATTTTTTTCTGACGACCCAAGCTATCAACCATAAATTGCTGATCTTCCAGTCAGGTAGCGTGTCTTCAATACTTGTACCTGTTTCTCGCCTATCTCTTTGGTCAATTCTTCAATGTTACTATCAGCTGCAGCGTCCTCCCTCTGCAGGATTTGGGCAATCTGATCAAGCTCTCAGTGTGAGTTATAGCACTTGCTATTGCTATCCCCTTTCTCACGCTATCCTTTACTTTACCCATAATGTGTTCTCCCCACAACTTATCCCCAGCCCTGAGAACCTTTACAAAAAGACAGTATTAGATATTATAGTTTCCCCTATTGATTGAGCTGACCCTAGGAGGCTAACTGTCTCAAAAACAGTTCGACTGAAACTCTTTCAGAGAGAGCAGGAACTCCAGATGCTGGAGGATCTGAGATAACAAGGTGTAGATCTGGATGAACACAGCAGGCCAAGCAGCATCGTAGGAGCAGGAAAGCTGATGTTTCGGGCCTAGACTTCGTCAGAAATCATCCAGCTCTACACCTTGTTACCAACTGAAACTCTGATCTATTCCTCCATGGAAAATATTGCAGCATTGTCGCAATAACAACCAATTCAATAGCCAATCAGGGTGAATGGCTTTTTTTTAAGGGTCCTAGCCCAAAACATCAACTTTCCTTCTCTTCTGATGATGCCTGACCTGCTGTGTTCCTCCAGCTCCACACTGTGTTATCTCTGACTCCAGCATCAGCAGTTCTCATGATCTCTGAACGGCTTGTGCCTCTGCCTGGTTTGATTCAATTTTTAGGGAAAGTATAGGACTGATCCTCCAGAGACCCCACTGTTTCACAGCGAGCTTGTGAATCAATGTAAACAATGTCTCATGTTTTTTAGCTGCAATTATTTTAGTACAGATACTTCAACCAGTTTAATACCCAAAGGGCCGTTTTACCCTGTGCTTTTACTCTGTGAATCTGACAATGGAATACAGTTTGTTCTTCTGCTGCTCTAGGTCCCTGACTCAAGCTCTGGCTCATTGCCGAGCTATAGCTCCCTGACTCTGCACCACATGTCTTTCACTCTGGGCCTCCGACCCAATCTCTGGCTCCTTGCCACCCTTTCTAGTTTATCAAGGATATGGAAGTTGATTGTATTTGGGCTCCGGCTTTCACTAAATTTTCATTCCAGCCCCTCTAATTTGGAGGCATGACAGACAAAGCACATTTGATCCCTCTGACACTATCATGAGATAGGTCTTGGTTCTTCTTGTGGCTTGACTCCAGAGTTCCACATACCTTTTCTTTTCAACTTCCACCATCCGTTCTACTCTTCAGAACATAGAACAGTACAGCACAGTACAGGCCCTTTGGCGCACGATGTTGTGCCGATCTATTATCCTACTAAGATCAATTTACCCTGGATCTATCTCTGAGTGGCTTGCATATCTGTCTGGCTTGATTCAATTTGACAGTGACTGCTGCAAACTTCCTGGTTTACAAGCTCTGTTCCACTACCTCATTAACACCTATTCATTATAAACGATCAAGGTAGCTAGTTTGCTTACCTTCTTTCTGGCCTGATCCAATTCCTAGCATGCTGTTTAGTTGGCCAATATTGAGTTGTTATTTTATTTAGATGGGACATTAAAAGCTTCGTCCAGTGTTGACCATACTTCTTACCAATGCGGGCCATTCCCCTGATTCCTACACCAAACTTTCTCCCCAGAAGTAAACTATCTCTCTCGCTTAGCAGAGTCTTGTGTCGAGCATTGGTGTTCCTGATGCCATTTCACAATTCCCTCACCAGGTCTGGGAAGTTTAGGTTTAACCTGTTGTGGAGTTTTCTCCCCATTAGCAACACCACTGGACCTATCCCTGTAGAAACATGAATGCTGATCGTATAATCACATAGTAACCTGGACAGTTTGGTACCTAGTGAAGCTGTAGACTGTTTCTTTATGTCTACCTTCAAAGTCTGGACTGCACTTTCTGCCAGATGATTGGATAATGATGGTATGGAGCTGTCCTTATATGTTGAATACTATTCACCTTCAGAAAATACTCAAATTCCCTGCTGGTAAGTGATGGCTCTTATCTGTGGCCAACACTTTGGCAGACCACGAGTTGCAAAAGATGCACACAGATTTTCCATCACTGTCCCTGTGTTGGAAGAATGGACTATATACAGGCCCAGCCCTTTTGAGTGAGCATCCATAATGACTAAGAATATTGATCCCATTGAAGGACCTAAGTAGCCGATGTGTAACTGCATCCAGAGTTTTTCCACAAATGTGGGGGAGCTGCTGGCAGTAATATTTGTTCTTGTTGGTACTCTGGGCACTGCTCTACCATCACAGCTTTATCTGCATCCAGTCCTGGCCACCAGACGTAACTTCTTGCCAACATCTTCATTTTGGAAACCCCAGGTTGACCCTGGCAGAGACCTTTACACATGACACTCACTCTGGCACTGCATCACAATGTGCCATCCTCTACTGTGACCTGGTCTCTCTGGATCCAAAAAGCTTTCAATTCTGGTTGTGATGGCCTTTTGGTTTACAGTATCACCACTGGCTGTTTTAGTTTTACCAGGACCAGATTTTTCTGCGTCCAAAGTCTGATATTGTCAGCTGTGACTGGGAATGTGGCCAGAAATTTTAAACCCTTACAGACACTTCCTTTGGCAGTACTATGAGTGGTCCACCTGCCAATGGGAGCAGCTCAATGCATCTGGCATTTGCTACTTGGCATCCTGGACAGTGTTCTAACTAGAAAGTAAATTGAATTTTTTGAAATTTGAATTAGTTTTATTGTCACATGGTCAAATGAGCACAATGAAAAGTTTATACATCACCACTTACAGCACCATCTTAGGTATAAAGGAATCTAGGTACAGCTTCTTCAGTCGCACAATCTTAGAAAATAGTGCATTAAAAAAATCTTGTGTTGCAGAAATGAAAAGTTCAGAACAGCGGTCTCCCAACCCAGTCCACACTGTCACACATCCTCCAGTCCACACTGTCACACAGCCTCCAGTCCACACTGTCACACAGCCTCCAGTCCACACTGTCACACAGCCTCCTGTCCACACTCTCACACATCCTCCAGTCCACACTGTCACACAGCCTCCAATCCACACTCTCACACATCCTCCAGTCCACACTCTCACACAGCCTCCAGTCCACACTCTCACACAGCCTCCAGTCCACACTGTCACACAGCCTCCAATCCACACTCTCAAACAGCCTCCAGTCCCCACTGTCACACATCCTCCAGTCCACACTGTCACACAGCCTCCAGTCCACACTCTCACGCATCCTCCAGTCCACACTCTCACACATCCTCCAGTCCACACTGTCACACAGCCTTCAGTTCACACTGTCACACAGCCTCAGGTCCAAACTGTCACACAGCCTCCTGTCCACACTCTCACACATTCTCCAGTCCACGCTCTCACACAGCCTCCAGTCCACACTGTCACACAGCCGCCAGTCTCCACTGTCACACAGCCTCCAGTCCCCACTGTCACACAGCCTCCAGTCCACACTGTCACACAGCCTCCAGTCCACACTGTCACACAGCCTCCAGTCCACACTCCAACACAGCCACCAGTCCCCACTGTCACACAGCCTCCAGTCCACACTGTCACACAGCCTCCAGTCCACACTCACACACATCCTCCCGTCCACACTGTCACACAGCGGCCAGTCCACACTCTCACACTGCCTCCAGTCCCCACTGTCACACAGCCTCCAGTCCACACTGTCACACAGCCAAAAAATCCACACTCTCACACAGCCTCCAGCCCACAACATCACACAGCCTCCAGCCCACACTGTCACACAGCCGCCAGTCCCCACTGTCACACAGCCTACAGTCCACACTCTCACACATCCTCCAGTCCACACTGTCACACAGCCTCCAGTCCACACTGTCACACAGCCTCCAGTCCACACTCTCACGCAGCCTCCAGTCCCCACTGTCACAAAGCCTCCAGTCCACACTGTCACACAGCCTGCAGTCCACACTTTCACACATCCTCAAGTCCACATTCTCACACATCCTCCAGTCCACACTGTCACAAAGCATCCAGTCCACACTGTCGCACAGCTTCCAGTCAACTCTGTCACACAGCCTCCAGTCCACACTCTCACACATCCTCCAGTCCACACCGTCACACAGCGTCCAGTCCACACTCTCACACAGCCTCGAGTCCCCACTGGCACACAGCCTCCAGTCCACACTGTCAAAAAGCCTCCAATGCCACTCTCACACAGTCTCCAGTCCACACTGTCACACAGCGTCCAGTCCACACTCTCACACAGCCGTCAGTCCACACTGTCACAAAGCCTCCAGTCCACACTGTCACACAGCCTCCAGTCCACACTCTCACACAGCCTCCAGTCCCCACTGTCACACAGCCGCCAGTCCCCACTGTCACACAGCCTCCAGTCCACACTGTCACACAGCCTCCAGTCCACACTCTCACACAGCCTCCAGCCCACAATATCACACAGCCTCCAGTCCACACTGTCACACAGCCGCCAGTCCCCATTGTCACACAGCCTCCAGTCCACACTGTCACACAGCCTCCAATCCACACTCTCACACAGCCTCCAGTCCCCACTGTCACACAGCCTAAAAACCACACAGTCACACAGCCTCCAGTCCACCCTCTCACACATCCTCCCGTCCACACTGTCAAACAGCGTCGAATCCACACTCTCACAGAGCCTCCAGTCCCCACTGTCACACAGCCGCCAGTCCCCACTGTCACACAGCCTCCAGTCCCCACTGTCACACAGCCTCCAGAGCACACTGTCACACAGCATCCAGTCCACACTGTCTCACAGCCTCCAGTCCACACTCTCACACAGCCTCCAGCCCACAATATCACACAGCCTCCAGTCCACACTGTCACACAGCCGCCAGTCCCCACTGTCACACAGCATCCAGTCCACACTCTCACACAGCCACCAGTCCACACTCTCACACAGCCTCCAGCCCACAATATCACACAGCCTCCAGTCCACACTGTCACACAGCCGCCAGTCCCCACTGTCACACAGCCTCCAGTCCCCACTGTCACACAGCCTCCAGTCCACACTGTCACACAGCCTCCAGTCCCCAATGTCACACAGCCGCCAGTCCCCACTGTCACACAGCCTCCAGTCCCCACTGTCACACAGCCTCCAGTCCACACTGTCACACAGCCTCCAGTCCACACTCTCACACAGCCTCCAGTTCCCAGTGTCACACAGCCTCCAATCTACACTGTCACACAGCCTCCAGTCCACACTCTCACACAGCCTCCAGTCCCCACTGTCACACAGCCACCAGTCCACACTGTCACACAGCCTCCAGTCCACACTGTCACACAGCCTCCAGTCCACACTCTCACACAGCCGACAGTCCCCACTGTCACACAGACTCCAGTCCACACTCTCACACAGCCTCCAGTCCACACTGTCACACAGCCTCCAGTCCACACTCTCACACATCCTCCCGCCCACACTGTCACACAGCATCCAGTCCATACTGTCACACAGCCTCCAGTCCACACTGTCACACAGCCTCCATTCCCCACTGTCACACAGCCTCCAGTCCACACTGTCACACAGCCTCCAGTCCACACTCTCACACATCCTCCAGTCCACACTGTCACACAGCCTCCAGTCCACACTGTCACACAGCCTCCAGTCCACACTCTGACACAGCCTCCAGTCCCCACTGTCACACAGCCGCCAGTCCACACTGTCACACAGCCTCCAGTCCACACTGTCACACAGCCTCCAGTCCACACTGTCACACAGCGTCCAGTCCACACTCTCACACAGCCTCCAGTCCCCACTGTCACACAGCCTCCAGTCCACACTGTCACACAGCCTCCAATCCACACTCTCACACAGCCTCCAGCCCACAATATCACACAGCCTCCAGTCCTCACTGTCACACAGCCTCCAGTCCACACTGTCACACAGCCTCCAGTCCACACTCTGACACAGCCTCCAGCCCACAATATCACTCAGCCTCCAGTCCACACTGTCACACAGACTCCAGTCCCCACTGTCACACAGACTCCAGTCCCCACTGTCACACAGCCTCCAGTCCACACTGTCACACAGCCTCCAATCCACACTCTCACACAGCCTCCAGCCCACAATATCACACAGCCTCCAGTCCTCACTGTCACACAGCCTCCAGTCCACACTGTCACACAGCCTCCAGTCCACACTCTCACACAGCCTCCAGCCCACAATATCACTCAGCCTCCAGTCCACACTGTCACACAGACTCCAGTCCCCACTGTCACACAGACTCCAGTCCCCACTGTCACACAGCCTCCAGACCACACTGTCACACAGCCTCCAGTCCACACTCTCACACGGCCTCCAGTCCCCACTGTCACACAGCATCCAGTCCCCACTGTCACACAGCCTCCAGTCCACACTGTCACACAGCCTCCAGTCCACACTCTCACACAGCCTCCAGTCCACACTCTCACACAGCCTCCAGTCCCCACTGTCACATAGCCACCAATCCACACTGTCACACAGCCTCCAGTCCACACTGTCACACAGCCTCCAATCCACACTCTCACACAGCCTCCAGTCCCCACTTTCACACAGCCTCCAAACCACACTCTCACACAGCCTCCAGTCCCCACTGTCACACAGCCTCCAGTCCACACTGTCAAACAGCCTCCAATGCCACTCTCACACAGCCTCCAGTCCACACTGTCACACAGCGTCCAGTCCACACTCTCACACAGCCGCCAGTCCCCACTGTCACACAGCCGCCAGTCCCCACTGTCACACAGCCTCCAGTCCACCCTCTCACACATCCTCCCTTCCACACTGTCACACAGCGTCGAATCCACACTCTCACAGAGCCTCCAGTCCCCACTGTCACACAGCCTCCAGTCCACACTGTCACACAGCCACCAGTCCACACTGTCACACAGCCTCCAGTCCACACTCTCACACAGCCTCCAGTCCCCACTGTCACACATCCTCCAGTCCACACTGTCACACAGCCACCAGTCCACACTGTCACACAGCCTCCAGTCCACACTGTCACACAGCCTCCAGTCCACACTCTCACACAGCCACCAGTCCACACTCTCACACAGCCTCCAGCCCACACTGTCAAACAGCCTCCAGTCCACACTGTCACACAGCCTCCAGTCGCCACTGTCACACAGCCTCTAATCCACACTCTCACACAGCCTCCAGTCCACACTCTCACACATCCTCCAGTCCACACTGTCACACAGCCACCAGTCCACACTGTCACACAGCCTCCAGTCCACACTGTCACACAGCCTCCAGTCCACACTGTCACACAGCCTCCAGTCCACACTCTCACACAGCCTCCAGTCGCCACTGTCACACAGCCTCTAATCCACACTCTCACACAGCCTCCAGTCCACACTCTCACACATCCTCCAGTCCACACTGTCACACAGCCTCCAGTCCACACTGTCACATAGCCTCCTGTCCACACTCTCACACAGCCTCCAGTCCACACTGTCACACAGCCTCCAGTCCACACTGTCACACATCCTCCAGTCCACACTGTCACACAGCGTCCAGTCCACACTCTCACACAGCCTCCAGTCCACACTGTCACACAGCCTCCAGTCCACACTCTCACACATCCTCCAGTCCACACTGTCACACAACGTCCAGTCCACACTCTCACACAGCGTCCAGTCCCTTCTGTCACACAGCCTCCAATCCACACTCTCACACAGCCTCCAGTCCACACTGTCACACAGCCTCCAGTCCCCACTGTCACACAGCCTCCAGTCCACACTGGGCCTTGGCTCCAGACCCTGCCAAGTTTCACCTCAAGTATCATGGAGCCAGAATCACCTCGGAGTCCATGCCAGGCTGACAGACCGTCATGTACTGCTGGACGACTGCCATGCTGATGCGAGTAGATGCCACGTTGAGAGGCCACTATGCCAGGGTGGGAGGCTACAATGACAGGCCAGAAGGCTGCGACATCAGGCCGGGAGCCTAGCACACCGGGCCAGGTGGCTGCCACACCAGGCTGGCAGGCTGCCACACGAGGCCAGGAGGCTAGCACACCAGGCCGGCAGGCTGCCTCACCAGGCCAGGAGGCTAACACACCAGGCCGGCAGGCTGCCACACCAGGCCAGGGAGCTAGCACACCAGCCCAGCAGGGTGCCACACCAGGTCAGGATGCTAGCACACCAGGCTAGCACGCTGCCACACCAGGCCAGGAGGCTAGCACACCAGCCCAGCAGGCTGCCACACCAGGCCAGGAGGCTAGCACACCAGGCCGGCAGGCTGCCACACCAGGCCAGGAAGCTAGCACACCAGGCCGGCAGGCTGCCACACCAGGCCAGGAGGCCACTACGCCAGGCTGGGAGGCTACAATGACAGGCCTGAAGGCTGTGACATCAGGCCGGGAGCCTAGCACACCAGGCCAGGAGGCTGCCACACCAGGCTGACAGGCTGCCACACCAGGCCAGGCGGCTAGCACACCAGGTCGGCAGGCTGCCACACCAGGCCAGGAGGCTTGCTCACCAGGCCGGCAGGCCGCCACACCAGGCCAGGAGGCTAGCACACCAGGCCAGCAAACTGCCACACCAGGCCAGTAGGCTAGCACACCAAGCCAGCTGGCTGCCACACCAGGTTAGGAGGCTAGCACACCAGGCCGGCAGGCTGCCACCCCAGGCCAGGAGGCCACTACGCCAGGCTGGGAGGCTGCAATGACAGGCCTGAAGGCTGTGACATCAGGCCGGGAGCCTAGCACACCAGGCCAGGAGGCTGCCACACCAGGCTGGCAGACTGCCACACCAGGCCAGGAGGCTTGCACACCAGACCGGCAGGCTGCCACACCAGGCCAGGAGGCTAGCACACCAGGCCGGCAGGCTGCCACACCAGGCCAGGAGGCTAGCACACCAGGCCAGCACGCTGCCACACCAGGCTGGGAGGCTAGCACACCAGGGCGGCAGGCTGCCACACCAGGCCAGGAGGCTAGCACACCAGGCCGGCAGGCTGCCACACCAGGCTGGGAGGCTAGCACACCAGGCCGGGAGGCTGCCACACCAGGCCAGGAGGCTAGCACACAGGGCCGGGAGTCTAGCACACTAGGCCAGGAGGCTAGCGCACAGGGCCGGGAGTCTAGCACACCAGGCTGGGAGGATCCCTCATTGTATCTGTACTGAGGCTGGGAATCCTCGGAGGCCAGGAGAGAAGAAGGAAAAAAAACACAAAAAGAAAGAAAGGGAACAAGAAGAAAAAGAACTGATCGAGTAAACAAACTCTGACTGAAGCACTATAATCCACTGCCATCTTGGACCAGAATTGTGTGCACTTAATATTAGAGCCCACCACTGAATTTGGCCTGAAGTTGTGGGTGACATTGCCTTGTCCTCTTTAAGTTGGCCTAGTAAGAGCTTGTGGCCCAATAATGTTACAAATTTACATCTGTAAAAGTATTGGTGGAACTTCCAATTCCAAATATGACTGTCAAGTCTTCCTTCTCTCTCAGCGCATATTTACACTCTGCATTAGCCAAGCTTCTGGATGCACACACTATTGGGCATTTCTTCCATCGGGCCACCTATGAGCTAATACTACCCTGATGCGACATGGGGAGGCACTGCATGTTAATACAAGATCAAACATAATGTGCCAACATCTTGGAGAATGATAGCTGTATCTTAACTTCCCTGAAGACTGTGGCTTTGCTATGCAACCATTTCCAAAGCTGACCATTTTTAAAGACTCGACGCAAAGATGCCAGGATGGAGGCCAGGTTATGTATGAACTTTCTGTAATAGTTCACCAATCCAGCGAAAGACCTAAGCTCCAGTACAGACATGGGGGCTGAGCCACCTTTGGTCACCCTCACTTTATCTACCAACGGGTGTAACTCAGTCTTGTTGACTCTGTCGCACAAGTAGGTCACTTGGGGTACCTGACACATGCAGTTTTTCCCTTCAAAGGCAAATGTCTAAGGATTCTGCCCAAGTTCTCTAAGTGCCCCCTATTGGTCTTCCCTGTTATTAGCATGTTACCTAGATAGATGGCGACTTGGGATAGACCTTGAAAAATGTTCTCCATCATCTGCTGAGAAATGGCACAGGCTAACATTATCCCAAAATGGTGGTCTCCTATACTGGTACAGACCTTTAGAACATAGAACATAGAACATAGAACAGTACAGCACAGAACAGGCCCTTCAGCCCACAATGTTGTGCCGACCATTGATCCTCATGTATGCACCCTCAAATTTCTGTGACCATATACATGTCCAGCAGTCTCTTAAATGACCCCAATGACCTTGCTTCCACAACTGCTGCTGGCAACGCATTCCATGCTCTCACAACTCTCTGCGTAAAGAACCTGCCTCTGACATCCCCTCGATACTTTCCACCAACCAGCTTAAAACTATGACCCCTCGTGCTAGCCATTTCTGCCCTGGGAAATAGTCTCTGGCTATCAACTCTATCTATGCCTCTCATTATCTTGTATACCTCAATTAGGTCCCCTCTCCTCCTCCTTTTCTCCAATGAAAAGAGACCGAGCTCAGTCAACCTCTCTTCATAAGATAAGCCCTCCAGTCCAGGCAGCATCCTGGTAAACCTCCTTTGAACCCTCTCCAAAGCATCCACATCTTTCCTATAATAGGGCGCCCAGAACTGGACGCAGTATTCCAAGTGCGGTCTAACCAAAGTTTTATAGAGCTGCAACAAGATCTCACGACTCTTAAACTCAATCCCCCTGTTAATGAAAGCCAAAACACCATATGCTTTCTTAACAACCCTGTCCACTTGGGTGGCCATTTTAAGGGATCTATGTATCTGCACACCAAGATCCCTCTGTTCCTCCACGCTGCCAAGAATCCTATCCTTAATCCTGTACTCAGCTTTCAAATTCGACCTTCCAAAATGCATCACCTCGCATTTATCCAGGTCGAACTCCATCTGCCACCTCTCAGCCCATCTCTGCATCCTGTCAATGTCCCGCTGCAGCCTACAACAGCCCTCTACACTGTCAACGACACCTCCGACCTTTGTGTCGTCTGCAAACTTGCTGACCCATCCTTCAATTCCCTCGTCCAAGTCATTAATAAAAATTACAAACTGTAGAGGCCCAAGGACAGAGCCCTGTGGAACTCTACTCACCACTGACTTCCAGGCAGAATATTTTCCTTCTACTACCACTCGCTGTCTTCTGTTGGCCAGCCAATTCTGTATCCAAGCAGCTAAGTTCCCCTGTATCCCATTCCTCCTGACCTTCTGAATGAGCCTACCATGGGGAACCTTATCAAATGCCTTACTGAAGTCCATATACACCACATCCACAGCTCGACCCTCATCAACCTTTCTAGTCACATCCTCAAAAAACTCGATAAGGTTTGTAAGGCATGACCTACCCCTCACAAAGCCGTGTTGACTGTATTTGATCAAGCCATGCTCTTCCAGATGGTCATAAATCTTATTCCTCAGAATCCTTTCTAACACCTTGCAGACGACAGACGTGAGACTTACCGGTCTATAATTGCCGGGGATTTCCCTGTTTCCTTTCTTGAAGAGAGGAATTACATTTGCCTCTCTCCAGTCCTCAGGTACGACTCCAGTGGAGAGCGAGGATGCAAAGATCTTCGCAAGTGGCGAAGCAATTGCATTTCTCGCTTCCCAAAGCAGCCGAGGACAAATCTGATCCGGGCCTGGCGACTTGTCAATCTTAATGTTTGACAAAATTTTCAGCACATCAGCTTCGTCTATCTCTATCCATTCCAGCATGCACACCTGCTCTTCAAAGGTTTCATTCACTACAAAGTTGGTTTCTTTCGTAAAGACAGAAGCAAAAAACTCATTTAGGGCTTCCCCTACCTCGTCAGGCTCCACACACAAGTTCCCTATGCTATCCCTGATCGGCCCTACTCTTTCTTTGACCATTCTCTTATTCCTCATGTAAGTGTAAAATGCCTTTGTGTTTTCCCGGATTCCTTCTGCCAAGCCTTTCTCGTGCCCCCTCCTGGCTCTCCTCAGACCATTTTTGAGCTCCTTCCTTGCCTGCATGTAATCCTCTCTAGCTGAACTTGACCCTAGCTTCCTCCACCTTATGTAAGCTACCTTCTTCCTCTTCACTAGAAGCTCCACCGCTCTCGTCATCCAAGGTTCCTTAATCTTACCCCTTCTTGCCTGTCTCAGAGGGACATATTTACTCATCACTCCCAACAACTGTTCCTTAAACCGTCTCCACATGTCTATAGTTCCCTTACCATGGAACAACTGCTCCCAGTCCATGCTTCCTAACTCATGTCTAATCGCATCATAGTTTCCTCTTCCCCAATTAAATATCCTCCCATTCTGCCTAATCCTCTCCTTCTCCATAGCTATGTAGAATGTGAGGCATTTATGGTCACTATCACCAAAATGCTCTCCCACCACAAGATCTGATACCTGCCCCGGCTCGTTTCCGAGCACCAAGTCTAGAATGGCCTCTCCCCTCGTCGGCCTGTCAACGTACTGCGTTAAGAAACCCTCCTGAACACACCTTACAAAAACAGCTCCATTCAAATCTTCTGCTCGAAGGAGGTTCCAATCAATATAAGGAAAGTTAAAGTCACCCATTACAACAACCCTACTGCGTGCACACTTTTCCAAAATCTGTCGACCTATGCTTTCTTCAATCTCCCTGCTGCTATTGGGGGGCCTGTAGTAAACCCCTAACGAGGTGACTACTCCCTTGCTGTTCCTAATTTCCACCCATACTGACTCAGTAGGCAGATCTTCCTCGACAAAGGAAGCTTCTGTAGCTGTGATACCCTCTCTGATTAGTAGTGCTACACCCCCTCCTCTTTTTCCCCCCTCCCTATTCTTTTTAAATGTTCTAAACCCTGGAACATCCAGCAACCATTCCTGCCCATGAGAAACCCATGTCTCTGTTATGGCCACAACATCATAGCACCAGGTACTGATCCATGCTCTAAGTTCATCACTTTTATTCCTGATACTCCTTGCATTAAAGCAAACACACTTTAACCGATCCCTTGGTTCCTTCCCAGGAAAATCCTTCCCACTAGCTGGCCTACCTCTTGCTACTGCCTCACCTGCATCAACGCTCACCTCTGGTATACAGCTCAGGTTCCCACCCCCCTGCCATACTAGTTTAAACCCTCTCGAACTACTCGAGCAAACCTTCCACCCAGGACATTGGTCCCCTTCCAGTTCAGATGCAACCCGTCCTTCTTGTACAGGTCCCACCTTCCCCAGAAGGCATCCCAATTATCAACATATCTGAAGCCCTCCCTCCTACACCAGCTGCGTAGCCACGTGTTCAGCTGCGCCCGCTCCCTGTTCCTCACCTCGCTAACTCGTGGCACCGGTAGTAAACCAGAGAACACTACTCTGTTCGTCCTGCTCTGCAGCTTCCATCCTAACTCCCTGAAATCACTTTTTATATCCTCAAACCTATTTCTGGCTATATCATTTGTGCCAATATGTAACACGATTTCTGGCTGTTCGCCCTCCCCTTTTAGAACTTTATACACCCGATCGGAGACGTCCCGGACCCTGGCACCAGGGAGGCAACATACCTTCCGGGAATCCCGATCTTGCCCACAAAATCTCCTGTCGATTCCCCTAACTATCGAGTCCCCTACCACGAGTACTTTTCTATTCTGCCCCCTTCCCTTCTTTGCCACAGTGTCAGGCTCAGTGCCAGAGAACTGACTACAATGGCTTTCCTCTGGTAGGTCATCCCCCCCAGCAGTATCCAAAACGGTATACTTATTGCTGAGGGGAATGCCCACAGGGGATCGCTGCACTGTCTGTCTGTCTCCTTTCCTCCCCCTAACTGTAACCCATCTATCCTCGTCCTGAGCCTTAGGAGTGACCAACTCCCGATAACTCCTCTCAATTACCCCCTCTGCCTCCCGAATGATCCGTAGTTCATCCAGCTCCAGCTCCATTTCCCTAACACGGTTTTCAAGGAGCTGTAGCTGGGTGCACTTCCCGCAGATGTAGCCAGTGGAGACGTGTGCCACATCTCCCAACTGCCACATTCTGCAGGAGGAGCAAGCAACTGCCCTAGCATCCATACCCCACTTATCTGAACACCCACTCAATACTAAAGCAGAAAGCTTACTTCAAGTAATAATAACAAATTAATAAGAAACTTATGTTCAATAGAAAAAGTTTAGAATGAACCTTACCTTATTAACTAGGTTAGAGGAGGAGGGCGGGTGGGAGACTCTACAGTTGTAGAGTCTCGGGTTTAGCCGCCTTGCTGATATATATGGTCACTGCTTTCCTTCCCGGCTGCCCCTCTGGTCCTCGTCACTTTCTCTGGTGCTCCCGCTCCTTCTCTGAAAGAGGGAAAAAACACCGCTGCCCGCTATCGGTAAGTAATTTTAAAAATAAACTGCTTTACCTTAGCTGCAGTCTTCCGGGTCCGTCTTGCCTCCACTGCTGCTCGCACTCAAAATGGCAGTTGGCGTCGAAGGGTGAGTATTTATACTCACTGCTTTCCTTCCCGGCTGCCCCTCTGGTCCTCGTGACTTCCTCTGGTGCTCCCGCTCCTTCTCTGAAAGAGGAAAAAAACACCGCTGCCCGCTATCGGTAAGTAATTTTAAAAATAAACTGCTTTACCTTAGCTGCAGTCTTCCGGGTCCGTCTTGCCTCCGCTACTGCTCGCACTCAAAATGGCCGTTGGCGTCGAAGGGTGAGTATTTATACTCACTGCTTTCCTTCCCGGCTGCCCCTCTGGTCCTCGTCACTTCCTCTGGTGCTCCCGCTCCTTCTCTTAGCTGCAGTCTTCCGGGTCCGTCTTGCCTCCGCTGCTGCTCGCACTCAAAATGGCCGTTGGCGTCGAAATACTTTATGAGTATTAATTGTAGCGCTATCCTCATCAACTGCAATTGCGAGTACGCATGGCTCACGTCCAGTTTCATGAAAGACAACCCTTACCAGGTTTACGTATAAACCCTCTATGTGAGGCATTGGATATTTATCCAGCTGCAAAAAGCAGTTTAGCATTTATTTACAATCTCCACAAAGGCTAAAACACCTTTCGGGCTTCACAATGGGTATGATTGGTGCTCCCCATTCTGCAAACTGCACTGTTTTGATGATTCCTTCACTTTCCAGCCTCCTGATTTCTGCCTCTACTTTTACCCGAAAGGCAAACGGCACTGGGTGGGCCTTGCAGAATTAGGGAATTGTTTCCTGGTCAACATGCAAAGTGGCCTTGAGTCTTGCGATAATTCCTAGACCTTCCTGAAAATCTTCCAGGTGCTTAATTAGGCCTTTACTCAGGCAGCCATTTTCTAATCGAACAAGGCTGATCCATTCCAGGTGAGCCTTTCTCAACCAATTTCACCCCAGCAAGCTTGGGCCTGAGCCTTTTACTACAATCAGTGGTAACTGAGCCAGATGTTTATTTTGATTGATTCCAATTTGGATGTTGCTTAGGAATTTATTTGTTCCAACACAGATGTGAATGGACTTTCCACAGTGTGCTCTCCCTGGATACCAGCCTATGAATTCTCTTAGGCAGTTTAGATCTAGTTGTATTCTTTCGCTGTCTTGAGTCAGCATATTGGTAAAAATTACAACGGCCTGCTGGCTCAGATTCTCTAGAAAATTTTAACCATTTGGCCGAGGCTTGGCTTTGCTGTGGGTTTTGCTATGGGCTGACCTAGAGTCTGTCTGTTCAGCAGATGTGCTGATGGGGCTATGCAATTTCCTTCACTCAAGTAGTGTTCTCCCAGTTCAATAAGATTGGCGAGGGTATCCACTTTCATCAGAATGCCCTGCAATTCATGTGCTCCACTGGCTGCACTTTCTAATGACAAAGCCAGTTGTTGTGCCCATTTGAAGTCCAGTTGGGTTTCAGCTGGTGGGCGCTTTTGCACATTTACGTCATTAATCTGACTCTCATCAACACTGAAATAACTCCACAGAGGCTGATATCTCCAAAGTACCTGACATTGGTCAAGCTCCCTCAGAACCAGCTCTCAGAGCAAACAGATCCTCTTCCCCACGTGTTTATATCAAACAGCCAGGGCTCCCTGATTGGACCAGGTTAACAGTCCCAATCAGGGAACTCCTATTCTATGACATCCACCTGGCTGACCTCATTACAATTACTACAGTCCACATTTTTAATAAGACTGTAATGAGGGCAGGGGCTGAGTGGCCCTTTGGAATCGACCTGAACATCAGTGAGAAGGTTATTAATAAACAAATGTTTTTTGGTAGCACAGTCGATGACACCTTCCATCCTTTTAATGATGATTGATCAGCCTGATCGGGCAGTAATTGGCCCAACAAACTTGAGCAATTTTTCACACTGTTGAATAAATTCCCATGTTGTAGCTGTACTGGCTAAAGGTGTGATAAGTTCTGGAGCATGATTCTTCAATCCTGTTGTTGGAAAGCTATCAGGTCCATAGCTTTTGGAGGGCCCAATGCCTCCAAACATTTCTTGTTATCAAATGGAGCCAATCCCATTGGCTGAAGATTGGTCTCTGTGCTGCTGGGACTTCTGAATGTGTTGGTTGAGGAAGGGCTTCAGGAGTGAGAGGAAGCCTTCGAGGAGAAGAAAAAGGGTGAGTATCCTGAGATGGTCCGGGAAGATTGCCAAAGAGAGAAAGATAGGGCAATGGTCCACAGCCTAGAGTGGACCGAGACATCGTTAGATTCACCCTTTTCAGTAATGACTGGAGTGGACTGAGACTTTCTTCGTTCCTGTCAATTTATCATTTGAACAGTTACCTGTCAACCTACTGCTTGCTGTATGCTACATTCCACAAGGACTGTGTCATTTGTTTGTTTGATTTATGTGTCTAATAAAATGCTGATGTTTCCTTTCAATTGTCTTTCTGATATCCTCGCCTCTGCAAATGTTAAAGTGCATTTGCAAATCTTGCACTGGACCAATGCTAGCGTGAAAGTAGCAATGATGCCATCACCACTCCCCCCACGTCACACTCCTAGATGTTGGTGCTAAATGGTCCTTGTACCAGCGAGAGAAGAGTCACATCAAGGAGTGGATTCCTCGGTGCAGACTACCAAGGCACAGGCTGCTCTTTCTGTTCCTGTATCCCTGCAGTCCTGCAGAACATAATGATCCTTCCCCGTTTCTTAATCATTCCTCAGCAAACTCACTGACAACGTTTTCATTCCTTGGGGCAGTTCCACAAAGTCCACTATTTCAGCCACTCCCTGATTTTACAACTCTTCACTAAACAGAAAGCAGAAACGAAACTAGTGCTGCTTAGTTTCACTTGCTGTGTTAAGTTTCTATTACACTGTAATACGAGGAAAAGAAACACAAGGAATGCTGGAAGATTCCAGCTCAGTGATTATAGAGGTTGACTCACTCTCTGGCAAACTTGCTGCTCTTTTTTCAACAGTACCTTCAGTAACTTATCCCTCTTAAGGTCCAAAAATTCTTGGAGACTCCTTCTCCTCCAGCCCACAGTGCAGCCACTACTCCAGCCCTCAGCCTCCACTCCGTGGTCAATGGTCCACACCTTCCTGGCTTTTTGTTTTCATGGAAATATCTTTGTGGTTATTTACTTTGCCCGTTGCTATGGGAATAGGCAGCATGTAAATTTGGTGCAGCCTCGTCATTGTCTTGATGGTAGCCAATGATCCCAGCACTGCCTGTGCTGCTGGATGTATGAATTTTCCACAGGGAATGGAATTTTAGCACCATTTTGAGACAGCACAGCACTCCGACAACCCACTCCTCTTAAAGTCCTCTTAAACAGGAGCTACTCAGAATCACAGCCATGTGATGCTATTGCTGCAGTTCTGAACAAGGGGAATGAAACATCAGGCACAAAGAGGGCTCCCCAAATCACGAGAAATCCAATGGGGATCTTGATCAGATGGGCCAATGGGCTGAGGAATGGCCGATGGAGTTTTGTTTAGCTATATCTGAGGTGCTACGTTTTGGACAGGCAAAACAGGCTAGGACTATTACTCTCAATAGTAAGATTCTGCAGAGTATTGTAAGTATTGCTAAACAAACAGGGCTTGGAGTGCAGCTTCGCAGTTCCTTGAGAGTGGAGTCGCAGATAGACATGAGAGTGAAGAAAGCATTTGGTGTGCTTGCCTTTATTGGTCAGTGTGTTGAGTGTAAGAGTTGGAGGTCATGTTGTGGCTATACAGGACATTGGTTTGGCCACTTTTGGAATGCCGTGTGCAGTTCTGGTCTCCCTGCTACAGGAAGGATGTTGTGAAACTTGAAAGAGCTCAGAAAAGATTTACAACCATGTTTTCAAAGTTGAAGGGTTTAAGCAATGGGAAGAGGCTGAATAAGCTGGGCTATTTTCCCTGGGGCATTGGCAACTGAGGGGTGACATTAAAGAGGTTTCTAAAATCATGAGGGATATAGACAGGTAAATAGGCAAGTTCTTTTCCCCAGGGTGGGTGAGTCCAAAACTAGAGGGCATAAGTTAAAGGTGAGAGGGGAAAGATTTAAAAAGGACCTAAGGGGCAACTTTTCCATGCAGAGGATGGTTCATGTTTGAAATGAGCTGCAAGAGGAAGTGTTAGAGTCGGGTACAATGACAACATGTAAAAGGCATCTGAATGGGTATATGAGTGGGAAGTGTTTAGAGGAAAATGGGCCAAATGCTGGCAAATGGGACTAGGTTTATTTCGGATATCTGTTCAGCATGGCGAGTTGGACCAAAGAGTTTATTTCCATGCTGTACATCTCTATGACTCTATGACCTCACATGCATGGTCAAGAATGAAATACATTGCTCAAATCCATCAGGACATGATGTGGCCTGTCCATCACACCCACCTCTCATTCTGTTCGATGCACTACATTCCAATGACTAAACCCATTAACAGTCCCAGATGCTCCCATACCTCACCCTGAGCTGTCCCTTCTGATTCTCTGATGACAGAAACCTCTTTTGTACTGCTGCACCAGCCCTGGGAGCAGAGCAAACAGCACAGCGGTAATGAACTTAATGTGACAGTCATAGGCCCCGGCTTAGATCATGGCACTAAGTGTTAATTGCAGGCAGTGTCTAATGACAGGATCAGCAAGTGTTGAAGGCGCAGGCATGACTGAGCTGTAGCCACATGAGATGGACCATTCGTGTGGTAGTGAGGGTCACAAACAGGGGCTTGGCTGTGGACATTAATGTGGTAATTGTATGAGTGACCACTGATTAAAATACTCATGGAGATGCTGAATACATTTTCCTGTCCCATGTCATTATCAAGGAGCATGGAGGAGTTCATCTCCAAATTGACAGAGGGGTTTCTGTGGGGTTCGTATCTTTCCACTGAACTGATTGTTACAAGTGGGAATAGCCAAACCCCTCTTGTAATTAAACTGAAACACAAGCCCCAATCTGTTATGACAGGAGTAGCGTTCCCCTCTAATAATTACCCCCCAAACATCCAGAGAAGCTCATCTTTCCCCTCATAATCTATTAAAAGAGCAGTTAAAAGAAAGAAAATCCCTAATTTCCACTTTACAAGTAACAAACAACTTATTTATTTAACCCAACAATGAACACATTAACAAAATTACTAACAAACCACCTATTCCTCCTTAGACTGCTAACTATTCCCTAACTGGTCTAAATTCTCCAGGAATGCTGTTTAAATAAAGACAAGTCCCACTATTATAAATCCAATTAATAAGAAGCAATAAATTATAACCTAATCTCTCCAAATTTGCATGGATTGTTTTCTGAAATCCTCTGCCGTCTCCGATCTCTTCACAAATACCTTTCTTTCGCTAATTCTGCTGTCAGGATTGTTCTATTTCTACAATTTCTTCCATGATGACCTTCTCTGAGAGCTGAATGGTGCTTAATTTGGCGCAGTTGGCTCTCTCTGAGTTTTCCAAATGCCCTCATCTTATATACCCGTAATGACAGAATGAAATCCTTATGATACAATTGGTTTCAGGTTGCCAGCACCATCAGGTTTAAATTCAATTGGCTTTGAGTCGCTGAGTTTGGTTTTGAATTAATTGTCCCAATTCAAACTCATTGTCACAGCATCAAAACAAGACTGCCGTTTTGCCTGCCACCTATAAGGTTTCTTTTGATGCACTTGTTTCACTTTTTTGAGGCATTCTGTACTGGCGACTTCAACTGCTGCTCGCAGAAGACATACATTTACAGACAAAGCACCGACCTCTGAAAGGAACCACACATTTCAGTGTCCTGCCTTCCACCTCACAATCACTCTACCCAACTTCGTAACATGATCTGTGCCTTGCAAACCCAGAGGCCATTGTCACTGCCACCTAATATCTACTGTGGCTGGAAAAGCAGCATTTCCAAATTACTGGGTCAAACACTTCCAATAAGGCCCAGCAGTGTGATAGAGCCAAACTTTGTACTCTGTAAATCATCAACCATCATAACCATCAGTCACGGAAAGGCTCTTTAACAAGTGATGACTCACTTTTTCAGTTTCAATTCCCTATCCCGAGTACACGTTGGAAAAGATCACTTGACATGAAAGGTTATGAAGGGTGTGCTTGGTGTGTGTATGTATATAAATATGCTTGTTTGTCATGAATAACATGATATTGATCATCCAGCCGTTCAGACAGCAGAAGGAAAAGTAAACAAGCAGCCAGCGTATTTGTTTGGTTCATCATGGGGTAAGTGAGATCTTTATGGGAGCACAGTGCTATCCCTCCTCTCTCTGAAACATTGTGGTGTGGGTTCAAATCAGGAGAAATGAGAAGGAATCTGGGTGAGCAAAGGGAAAATGGCCAATCCTGATCACGATATTTCAATGTGGGGGATTTGGAAACACTTACATTGCAAGTTCCCTGTTTTGCCATTAATCATTTCAAGGAGCACAGTTAATCATTCTTTTCCCTCCCAAAGTTAAGTAATATAAGCTAAGTTCATGCAACATGGCCTCTTAATTTAATCTTTTAAATGCTGGTGTTCCTGATGACACTATATCTGCAAGAGCAGTAAATCAGTCGTGAGGATTGATGATAAAACTTTAATATATCAGTTCAATGGGATCTGAGCAAAGCACTGTGCAACTGAACCATCAATTCCTTATTATGGATCCAGTCCATTTGCTCTCATGGCCCAAATTCTCTGAGAAACAGCAGTCACAATGGGATTGCAACTCCTACCTTTCCTACCTGCACATCTCTGGTTGGGCATATCAAGCCTGGTGACTTCAGGAATACATAGCGTACCTCATAGTTCTTGGTCATCAGCACTTTCGGGAATGAGTGCACAGGTGAACAAATGAGTGAATGTGCTTGAGTGTAAGAGACCAGGGTGGCAGAGGTAATTGGATAACTGTGCCTTGTGACAGGCTAAGAGGGTAGCTGCTGGTTAAGGCAGTAGACAGATATTGTGTCTGGTTAGGTCAGGTTGGGGAATGGCAAAGGCCGTCAAAATAAAACATCAGTGAGTCAAGAGAGAGTCAGGTGATCATGTGGTATCTAGGGATGGTTGGGGAAATAAGGGGGAGCCTCTTAACCTGTTGTAATATTTGAATGTGGGTGAACAGCTCTGAAATCCTTCAGTCCAGCCTCATGCAAATCAAGAAACATTTGAGGCCTCTGTCCAGATCTGTGGTGTACGTCATTAGCCACATCCCACGAATCATAGGTCATTGCATTACCTTCTGACTCCTAGTCCCAACAAATGGCCAACTCCTATAACAAGGTTATCTCCATTTCATAGCACTCTTGTTTTGCTAATTATCTTTTTATGGATCCTTATCACATACTTCTTAGAAATCTGTTCAACTGTCTGTAAACATTCCCCTGTTCAATATTGTTATAATCTCCTCAGACCCTGCAACTCTTTAAGGAGAAATTTGAACATCCATTTGTATTGACAATCAAGAGAAAGTTAATTAGAAAAGAGCTGCCGATCTGGTTATGTCATAAGCTAGTAGATCTGAATTGGAAGACACAACCATACGTGTCTGACAACCAGTGATATAGCTGAATTTGATTGAATTCAAACCTTGTCTAATGGAAAAGTGTACAAATGACAGGTATTACACATGGGATATTAGCAAAAATTCACTTGTAATTTAGGATTGACAGCCACTAGCAAAATCTATTTATTGATACAATATACTGCCTTGTTCAATATCATTACTCTCTTCTCTAGTATTCCCAAAGGTCCAGTTTAGAAAGTAATTCCAAAGATCAAATTAAAATGGACAAGTTGAGTTGCAGATATGATAGATTTGTGAAAGATTTTATCTCTTGCAGTGACACACAGAAGGATTTGCTGAAAGTGAAGCTCAACCAGCTTCAATGTCACTTCACATGGACTCCACAGAAAGAAAACATCAACTTGGATGATCTGAAACAAAGATTAGAAGATTCAGTACAACTTGATGTGAAATACCAAGACAGGTCTTATAACCAACTAGCTTTTGTAAACTGCCTGCAAGGAAACTGTGAAGAGGCAATTCAGAATTTAAAGGAAGCTGAAAAGATTCTGAGGGAGAAACATGAAAATGAATTTGAGAAAAGAATCATTGTCACCTATGGAAACTATGCCTGGGTTTATTATCACATGGACCGACTGGAAGACGCTCAGTCCTACCTCGACAAGCTGGAGACGGTCTGTAAACTATTTCCTGAAGCCTCTCAGTTTACAGCAATGATACCCGAGGTTTATGGGGAGAAGGGTTGGTCACTGTTGATTTCTGCTGCTCAATATTATGAAGAAGCAAAGGAATGTTTTAAAAAGGCCCTGCAGAAAGATCCTGACAACATTGAGTGGAATGTTGGCTATGCCACTGTTCTGTCTCGTCTGAAATGGTTTTCTGCTACCCCAGAGATTTCTGGGCCCATGGAATCAGTGATGTGGTTCAGACGTGTGCTGGAGCTTGACCCTGATCATGCTGAAGCCATGGTGCTGTTAGCTTTAAACCTACAGGAGCTCAGTCAAGAGGAGGAAGCATTCACATTGGTGGAGCGAGCATTGCAGAAGTCCCCTGATCACCCATATGTGCTTCGTTATGTGGCAAAGTTTTACAGAAAAAGAGGAGATGTAGAAAAAGCCGTCAAGTTGTTAGAAAGAGCATTGGAAATTACACCAAGCTCATCTTTTTTGTACCATCAAATAGGTCAGTGCCACCAAAATAAATTATTTGCACTGCTAAAAGATCCAGGAAGCAAAATTCCTGAAAGTTCTGTTTTTCAAGAGAAAGAAGCATTGATTAAAAAATGCAAGCAGTATTTTGGGAAGTCATTTGAACTGAAGCCATCTTTTATATCTGCAAAGTTGGCTTTTGCGACTATGTGCTCAATAAATAAGGAATATTGTAAAGCCAAAGAAATCTATAGTAATCTACTTAAGTTTCAACCAATTTGTCCAGAAGATAAACAAGAAGTATATTACAAGGTTGGGCAATTCGAACTGCATACTCAAGAAGAATCAAATGCTATCATACATTTTCTAGAAGGATTTTCAATCAAACGTAACTTAAAGCTACAAAAGAATTTTCGCACCAACTTGGAGAAGATAGCGAAAACGCGACTTCAGAATAACCCAGGTGACATTAAGGCTTTGTACATTCTTGGGGTCATGTATCTGCTGGATGGGGAGGAGTCTGGAATTAGTCAATACTTTGCGGGGATCAATCTCCAAGAACTTTTCAATGGAGAATAGCGATCTGCTCTCCTTGAATTACAGCTTTCTCCTGGGATCAACAATGACTTGCCGAACAAATATTTTTGAAAAATGATTGATTTGATTTGATTTAAGTACGGTCAAAAGTTTTGTTTTGTATGCAGTATATGCAGATCATAACGTACAAAGATCAAAAGGTGATTGAACAGAGTGGGACACACAAAGTTGTGGCTGTAAAGAATGTGAACAACAAATAAGATGAGAACATTGTTAGTAATTTTTGCACATTTAGAATTGAGGTTTAACATTGCAGAATTATTGAGAAATGTGAGAATAAGATCTGCATGTAGAGAGCTCGCAAAGAATCACCCTGTGACAGCACCATCTTGGATGGACATTTTCTGGTAAGTGGGTTGATCAGGTACCTTCCTAAAATTCTAGGCATACACAACATTACGTGCTTGTTGCTTGACAGACACTGTTAAAGTGACTGTCAGGACCCTTACATTACTGAATGTGGCAGCTCACAGGTTTGAAAAGGGGGTGTGTTTTGCTTTCCTCTGACAGTTCTATGCTACAAAAGAACTATTGGCATGGAAGAGTGCCTGCACGTTTCTGAGGGTGCCCTGAGAGGAAACTCCTCTCTGAAAGCTGGGGCTCTCTTTCGTTAAAAGAAAGGAAGGGCCCAAGTGGCAATCTGTGTGAAATTGTCATTCGTCAAACAGTTCACCTCAATACAACTGAAAACACCACTGGCCTAATTACAATCTGAGCACGTGACTGATCCTCTTTCGATGGTAATGATGTGGTAATAACAATATCCAATCCCCTCCCTAGAGACTGTAATAAAACCCCTCTGCCTCCCAACCTTTCACTGTTGCTTCTTCACAGAAACGATTCCCCATTGGTGTTCCCCAATGTGACAGGCAAGATGAGGCCAACAGTCACTGAAGATCCTTCAAGTAAACCAACAGCTCGATTCTGTGTCTCTGAGGATTTGCTGATGGGTGATGGGACTCCACTCTAGAGAGTTCACTCAGATCTCAGTCTCTGTCACTGGGAGCCTCCCAGTCCTGGAAGTTGTCAGCTTCATCAACCCTTCAACAAAACCACCTGATTAGTCCTCATTGACCAACACAGTGCGGCTTGGGCTTTCCCCGGGGATATGGGACACTTTCTTCAGACTGTTGCTGTCTGGGTGAAGGGTAAAGCAGGAACAGCGGGGGCAGGGGAGGATAGAAGATAGAAAAATGGGTTCATAAAACACAATGGCTGCAGATATTGATTTTCTAAATTGATTTCAATTGTAATTGTATTATCAGGAATTGTATGCTCAAAATAACCAATAAAATCATAGCTAACATTCCATTTGTGTTGTCAATCTGACTGAATGAAAACGGTTAATGTGATGCAATAACCCATTAACTGCATTAACCCATAACTGGGATTAATTTAGAAAATATATTTTCTAGCAATCTGTCAGGTTACCTGTTATCTGTCGCCATTTGGGAAACTATCACAGTTTCTTCTGGCCAACCCAGACCAACTTGTCTAAAAGCTGTGAATGGAATTGTTTATCATCTTGGCCAAAGACAACGTTGTAAAGTGACAAATGCTGTGGTGACATAAAGGGTTCAGAATCAGTAAAACCTCATCATTACACACACTGATTCTATCGACGCAAGCCCCACTTGTCATTAATACTTGTCTTCTGCAACTTAGAGTGCAATGATCCCGCTGATGGAGATGGGTTCTATCTCTGTTTGCACTTTTGGCATTTTTTTAAGAGACAACGTAAAATTATTTGAAACTTTTGATATCTATCAGTAATAGACTCCCCGCTGCTGTTGAGGGCCAGAAATTTTAAAATGTAAAATAATCATCAATTCTGAAATGGAAATAAAGAATTTGCCATAAGATTGAACAGGTGGTCTTTCCTTCTTATTCAAAATATAAAAAGAAAATCCAATCACAATGTAAATTCCAAACTAAACAAAATGCAGCAATAAGTAGCAACAAGGAGTTTGGAGTTCACAGCACTTTTATAGACAGCTTCACTTTCTTTTCTTGGTCGTCCTCAGCCCCTTTTCTTTGTTCTATTTCTTCCACTGCTTTCTGTCCATTCTTCCTCTCACCAGATCTTTCTCTTTATTATCGTTTGTGTGAAAAGTGCTTCTGATTTCACTTCCACCGAGACAGGTCCTCATTTTAAGATTCATCGCCTCTGTTCTGCATCACTTAGCCCAGCATCCAGCTCATCGGGTTCAATTCTATTGAATTCTGTTTACATTTTAACTTTTAAATTAGATTTACCCTCAGCTTACTAAACTCAGGTACACGTCAAACAAAATCATTCAACCTGTCCTTGTGATTAAATCTTTCGACCCTTGGAATCATTCTATATTCTGGGTCTTCAGTGCAAGTTAGGGTCGGTGGTGATGGGGTTGGTGGGGGGATGTGTAAAAGTAGTGAGGGTTTACTCCAGATGTAAAAGATGTTGGTGAGATGTCATCAAGAGAGCTGCTTGCTCTTTGAGTCTCCTCTTGTAAGGAGGAGCTGTCTGGTATTGGAGAAGTTTCACTTGACAGTTCCTGGGAGAGCGGGGTTATCACGTGAGTATAGGTTGAACAGATTGGGCCTGTACTCATTGGAGTTTTGAAAATTAAGAGGCAATCTTATTAAATAATTTATGATTCTGAGGGACTGTGATAGAGTAGATGTTGAAAGATGGCTCATCTCAAGCGGAAATCTAGAAGCAGGAGAACCATATCAGAACAAACAGTCTCCAATTTAAATGAAAATGAAGAGGAGTTTCTTCTTCGGGCTGATCACTGTCTTTACAACTCTCTCCTTCAAAGAGTGATGCAGAGCTGGATCAATGAATATATTAATTGGGTCTACGAGGGAGGGAGAAAAATGAAGTGGCAGCCATGATCAGTTCAGCCATCTCCTTTTGGGATGATGGAGCAGGCTTCAAGAACCACACAGCCTATTCCTTCGCCTTCTTGTTCTAGTTCAGTTTTAAATTGTTGCAATCACTTGGAAATTCTGCTTCCAGGTGTTATGTGTAGTATACAGATTACATGGGGTATTCCAATAGCACCAGTGCTTGGCCTGTTCCATGTCAATAAATTACCAGAAGAGGTTCTGAACCAGCTGATAGGCCCCTCACTAACTTGCGGACTGGGCCTAATGCCTGTTCTGGAAACTGTCAGGGACACGTGAAAACAGGCAAACAAGCATGCTGACAAATTCACTTTAGGTTCCTATGTTACATGCTTTACAATGTGAGGAAGTTGATAAATATTTCCCATATTATGCACAGGAAACGGTGCCAGAGTGCTTCCAGAGTTACTTCCCTCGTGCTGAATGCATGTTGGTGTCTATTGGTATGTTCCTCATATACAATCTCACTTTTTAAAAAAGCCGAACCATCAGATATAATTGAATGACAAGGTTTCACATTTTAAAACATTTCCTTTAGCAAATTTAGACAGTAGTGTGTCTGACTCCAGATCAGAGGGTTGCATGTTCAAATCACGTCAGGCTCATGTGCTTAATGAAAGCTCAACTTCCTGGATTTTGACAGCGGAATGTCACAGTGGGATTGTGCTGGACCCATAACTCAGAGGTCAATGGATTGAAATCACCCTCCCACGTGCTAGTGAGGGTAAGAGCAGGAGGATGTGGCAGATGAATGTGAGGCTAAAGAATTGGTGCAGGGGGCAGGGATTCAGATTCCAGTATCATTGGGATCTTTCCTGGGGCAGAGGTGGCCTGATCAAGAGGGACAGGCTGCACCTGAATGGAGGGGGACCAATATCCTGGCGGGAAGATTTGCTAGTACTGCAAGGCAGGGTTTATGGTAGATGGGTTGGGGCCCTCAACAGCAAGGAGGCAAGTGTGAGGCTGGAAGGAGATACAGTAATCAGTTGGAAGAGGACAGGAAGCAAAGAATGCCTGTTGGATTAAATTGCATCTATATCAATGCAACAGGGCAGACAGATAAGGTCAATGAACTCAGAGTGTGGAGAGATATATAGGGCTGGGATATTCTAGGCAGTATAGAAACTTGGTTAAGAGAGGGGCAGGACTGGCAGCTTGATGTATCGGGGTACAAGTGCTTTAGGCAGGAAAGAGAGGAGGGGAAGTTGCATTTTTGATCAAAGGGATTATCACAGCAGTAGTCAGAGATGAAACAACTGAGAGATCATCCAGCAAGGCTTTGTGGACAGAGCTAAGAAATAAGAATGGGATGGTAGTGTGATTGGGGTTGTCCTATAGACCTCCCAATAGCCAATGCGAATTAGAAATAAACAAATGCACAGGGAGATTGTGGAGACTTGCAGGAGAAATAGGGTTGTCACAGTGGGAGATTTTAATTTTCCAAACATAGACTGTGACCTCCATTTTGTAAGGGCTTAGATGGGGTAGACTTTGTTAAATCTGTCCAGGAAAGTTTCCTCAAGAACTATATAGAGGATCCTACTCAGATGGGGGCAAAATTGAACCTACTGTTGGGAAATAGCGCAGGACTGGTGACTGAAGTGACAATGGGCAAGCACTTTGAGACCAGTGACCATAGTTCTATTAATTTTAAAATATTTATGGAGAAAGACAAAACTGGCCCACAGGTTCAAGTTCTAAGTTGGGGCAAGTTGAATTTTGATGGAATTAGACAGGAGTTTGCATCGGTTGATTGGAGTTTAAAGGCAAAGGGACCTCTGGTAAGTGGGAAGCCTTTATAAGTGTGATAGCTGGAGTTCAAAGTCTATATGTTCCTGTGTGGGTGAAGGGCAAGGTTGGCAGGAGTAGGGAAACTTAGATGACAAGAGATATTGAGGCTTTGGCCAGAAAAAGGAAGGAAGCATGGGTCAGGAACAGGCAGCTGAGATCAGGGGATTCCTGGAGTTATATAGATTATCGGATATATCCAAGAACCCTGCAAGGAGCCAGAGAAGAAATTGCCGGGGCCCTGGCTGATATATTTGCATCATCATTAGCCAAGGGGAGGTCCCAGAAGGCTGGACGGTAGTGAATGTTGTGCCCTTCTTCAAAGAAGGTTGGGAAGAAAAATCTGGGAATTATACACCAGTAAGCTTAACATCTGTGGTAGGTAAGTTACTGGAGGAGATTCTGAGCGATAAGATATACATGCATTTAGAAAGACGAGGATTGATTAGGAGTAGTCAGCATGGCTTTGTGTATGGAGATCATGCTTCACAAATTTGTTAAGAGTTTTCTTATGAAATGACTAGGAAGGTTGCTGAGGGCAGGGTGGTAGATGTAGTCTATATGGAATTCAATAATCCATATACGTCCAGTAGAGGGACTTTGGAGTTCAGGTGCGCAGTTCTCTGAAAGTGCAGTCACAGATTGGCAAGGTAGTGTAGAAAGCTTTTGGCACACTGGCCTTCATCAGCCAGGGCCCTGAATATAGAAGTTGGGAAGTTATGCCGCAGTTGTACAGAATGTTGGTGAGGTCACACTTGGAATATTGTGTTCAGTTTTTGTCACCTTGCAATAGGAAGGATGTTATTAAACTGGAAGGAGTGCAGAAGAAATGTACAAGGATGTTGCTGGGTCTCGAGGGGCTGAGTTATTGGGAGAGGTTAGAACTTTTTTCTTTAAAGCATAGGACACTGAGGGAGGATCTTATAGAAGTGTATAGATCATGAGAGGCATGGATAGAGCAAAAACACTCAGTCTTCTTCATAGGGTTGGGAATCGAGGACAAGAGTTTAAGGTAAAAGGGTAAAGATTTTTTTTAAAAATTCATTAATAGGATGAGGACATCACTGGCTAGGTAGCATTTATTGCCTATCCCTAATTGTTCAGAGTCAACCACATTGCTGTGGGTCTAGAGTCACATGTAGGCCAGACCAGATAAGGATAGCAGTTTCCTTCCCAATTGGACATTAGTGAACCAAATGGGTTCATCCTGTTGCTCAACAATGAATTCATTGTCATCATTAGATTCTTACTCCCAGATATTTTATTCAATTCAAATCCCACCATCTGCTATGGTGGGATTCAACCTCAGGTCCCCAGAATGTTATTAGGGTCTTAGAATTAACAGTCCAGTGATAATACCACTAGGCCATTGCTTCCCCTATATGGGCATCTGAGGGGCAACTATTTTACACAGAGGGTGACACGCATATGGAATGAGTTGCCAGCTGTATTGGTTGAGGCGACTACATTAACAACATTTAAAGGCATTTAGACGAATACATGGATAGGAGGGTTTTCAAGGATACGTGTCAAGTGCACGGAAATGGAGTTAGCGTGGATGGACATTTGGTTTGCATGGACCCATTTGGTTTGAAGGGCCTGTCTCCATGCTGTTGGTCTCTATGGCTGTAAGAAATTTAATAAACAACTAACACACTTCAGAACTGAGTTTCACAACAAGGCGAAGATTAGAAGCTTCTTATTCCTTATGTCTTCAAAATTCCCATCTTTGCTTCTTCTCTTTGAACAGAAAATAAACTCTGACCAGTATGCCGCTCCCAACGTGCACAAAAAAAGGTTCCTGACCCCAAACATCAACTTTCCTGCTCCTCTGATGTTGCCTGGCCTGCTGTGCTCCTCCAGCTCCAGGCTGTGTCATCTCTGACTCCAACATCTGCATGTCCTTACTATCTCCAAAAAATAGTTTTGTAGGTTTCACAGCAGTAGCCGCTTTTGGGCCTCTCTTTCCTCATACCTCTGTGTATTTGTTTACAAAATACCAGCAACTGCTTATTCTGTGTAAATGTGTGAAAATGGTCACTTGATTTCCATTACATGTTGGTGTCTTTGCCCATGGCAACAAGATCAAACGAGTCTTTTCTGGATAGAAGTTTACAAAGAGCACACCATTCTCCTGTACTGAATACATTGCTCCATCTTAATTTAAAGTGACATTTTAAAATAAACTTTCTTGTCAAGTCCCACACTGGTAACATGGTGTTTCTTACTCCAAAGCATTTTATAAACTCAACGGAACTGTCCCAGGATTTTCCATTTACTCGTAACTTACTTGTCGTAACTGTTTTCCCAATTTGACTTCTAAGCCAGAAACTTACTCCCTATTTCCCTGTGCTTTTATAGGGTGTGTACTTCCCTAAGTTGGCAAGTACATGATACCCAGCTCCAAATGCCCTTGGACCGTAATCCATCCCACTGCCACCTCTGGATCTTATGTTGGTTCCTAACCTTACAAACGTTTTCCATCTTGCTGTTCACTTTTCACGCTCTCTGGGTCTTCAATCTCATAGAAATATCTTTACAGCCTTTCTGTTCACCGAGGTTACCAAATTCTGCAGTTCAACCTCTATGAAAAGTGTCAGCCATAAATTGAATTTTAACCTTGGATCTTATTTTCTTCTCTTTGACAATCTGGTATGTTCATGTAATACTGTACAAACAGGAGACTTAACTGATGTTGAACCTTGAACCTCATCATCTGACAGACTGGGAGTACCAATCGGGTGATGAGAGGAAACTGAACAAATTGTGGAGTACTAACTACTGTCAAGCAGTGACCCTCAAGGTGACACTGGGAAGGATGGGGGCAGGGAATGTGGAGATGATTGGGAAGTCAGTTTTTAAACAAACAGACTTGAAATATTGCACTGCAACTGTGCTTGGTGCTGGGGAGACCACCTGGAGTGTTAGGATCAGTTTTGGTTTTCTTATTTAAGGAAACATGTCGTTTCATTGGAGGCAACTCAGAAGAAGTTAATTAGGATGATCCCGATATGGAGGGATTGTCTTACAAAGGATGAACGTGTTGATATTCAACTCACTGGATTTAGAAGAATGAAAGTTGATCTCACTGAGACACATCGGATTCTTAACGGGATAAATGGTGAAATTGTATGGGAGAGTTTAGGACCAGAAGGCTTCACTCAGAATAAAGGGACACTAATTTAAGACTGAGATGAGGAGGAATTTCTTCTCTTAAAGGGTTGAGTGTCCTTAGAACTCCATACCACAGAGAGTTGTGAGGGTAGATTCTTTGAGTACATTTAAGGTTGAGACAGATAGACTATTGATCTATAGGGGAATCAAGGGCTATGATGAAAGAGCAGGAAAGTGAACATGAGGAACGTTGGATCTGCCGTGATCCTACTGAAAGGTGGATGGGGCTTGAAGCGCCAAGTGGCCTACTCTTGCTCCTATTTCTGATGGCCTTATGAACTATGGGTTCATGGCCTGACTGTGCCCAACAGTAGGCAGACACTATATGCAAATGCATTGCTTCTTCTTCAATTACTTGATAATAGAGTGATCCAAGCTAGGCCCATGTTTGACTGCTCAGCAGGGTCCAGTGTAGGGGAGTGGGGTGGGGGGAGCAGGGTAGGGGAATGAGGATAGGGAAGTGGGGATAGGGGAGTGAGGATAGGCCAATGGGAATAGGGAAGTGGGAGCTGAGCAATGTTATGCTACCACTGTGGTACATAAACTCTTCTTAAACATAGATATTTATAATCAACTGTTCAGGCATGTTGAAACACCATGTCCAAGGTAGGTGAAATTTGCACAGGCACTTTCTTGCCCAGGATTAAGGAGTGCAGCATACCAGTGCAGCATAAGAGCTGTTATCCTTGTGGTTTGTCTTTGCTGAGTCTAAGAGTCCATCTAATTGTTAATACTAGACCATAAACCATGAGTTATTCTGAGCAAGAAGGCACTTGTCTCATACAACAAGGTATAGTTCATTGCAAAGATAGGGGTGGCACAGTGGCTCAGCATGCAGGTTAAGTGGATTAGTCATGCTAAATTTCTCATCGTGTCCAAGGATGAGCAGGCTGGGTGTGGATAGCCATGGGGAATGCAGAGTTACAGGGATAGGGTGGTGGGTATGGGTCTGGGAAGGATGCTCTTTGGAGGATCGGTGCAGATGTGATGGGCTGAATGGTCTGCTCCCGCACTGTAGGGATCCTATGAAAGCTGCAGACTCAACTAACATTAACTAGTTCTTTTCTAATTAAATAGAAACATAGAAAATAGGAGCAGGTGTAGGCCATTCAACTCCAAGAGCCTGCTGTGTTGTTCAACGTGATCATGTCTGATCGTTGAGCTCAATACCCTAATCTCAAAATCCCCCCACGTCACTTGAACCCTTTAGTCACAAGATCTGTCTCCTTCTTGAAAACACAATGTTTTGGCCACAACTACTTTCCATGGTGTGAATCCCAAAGGCTCACCACTCTCTGGATGAAGAAATTTCTCCTCATCTCAGTCCTAAAAGGCTTAGCTTTATCTCTGAATCATATTCCATGGTTGTGGACTCCCCCACCATCAGAAACATCCTTCCTGTATCTGACCTGTGTAGTCCTGTTAGCACTTTTTAAGTTTCTATAAAATGTCCCCATCATTCTTCTAAACTCCAGTGAATGCTATCCTAACTGACTCAATCTCTCCTCATACACCAGTCCTGCCATCCCAGGAATCAATTTGGTAAATCTTTGCTGCATTCTCTCCATAGCAAGAACGAATTTCCTCAGTTAAGGATATCTAAGCTGTACATAATATTCCAGATATGGCCTTAACAATGCCCTGAATGATTGCACTAGAAAATCTGTGTTCCTCACTCATGCCTGGTCTCTCCAACAAGCAGAAATGTTCCTTCCTATATAGCAAGTCTGTGCTCCTTGTAATGTCGCCCTTCAGTCTCCTCTGGTCCAAGGAAAACAACTTCAGGACTGAAAGTGTGTGGATCTTGCCTGGGTTCCAGGCTTTCTTGTAGATTTTTATGGTTATTATATATTGGAAGCATTGGTTTTTTAAAATTTTGAATCATTTTTTGAACATTTTGAAAACCCCAAAAAAAATCACAAAGAAGGAGCAATTTATTTTCAAATCATACTGTGTGGGAGAGGCCTCCCTGTGTTTGTCGAAAGTCAATCTGGAGAAGGATTCTTTTCATGCTTGAAGCATCCTCCTTTAAATTTACATGATAAAACATATGCAAGGAAGGAGAGAGTGTTTCACATATGGAGCTGGCGGAGAGGGCTATACATGGACGGCTCTGGAGAAGGATTCTTTTTCACATCCAGAGGAGGACTTGAGGAGGAATTTCACATGCTTGCACATGCATATTTCCCTAATTTATTTATTTTTTCCTTCTTTTGTTTCCATTGCCAGACTGCCCAATTCCTAGATAACAAAGTGTGGAGCTGGATGAACACAGTAGGCCAAAGAGCATCTCAGGAGCACAAAAGCTGACGTTTCGGGCCTAGACCCTTCATCAGAGCGGGGGATGGGGTGAGGGTTCTGGAATAAATAGGGAGAGAGGGGGAGGCAGACCGAAAATGGATAGGTGGAGAAGAGAGTATAGGTGGGGAGGTGATAGGTCAATCCGGGAGGACGGACAGGTAAAGGGGGCGGGATGAGGTTGGTAGGTAGGAAATGGAGGTGCGGCTTGAGGTGGGAGGAGGGGATAGGTGAGAGGAAGAATAAGTTAGGGAGGCGGGGACAATCTGGGCTGGTTTTGGGATGTAGAGGGGGGAGGGGAGATTTTGAAGCTGGTGAAATCTACATTGATACCATTGGGCTGCAGGGTTCCCAGGCGGAATATGAGTTGCTGTTCCTGCAACCTTCGGGTGGCATCATTATGGCACTGCAGGAGGCCCACAATGGACATGTCATCTAAAGAATGGGAGGGGGAGTGGAAATGGTTCGCGACTGGGAGGTGCAGTTGTTTATTGCGAACCGAGCGGAGGTGTTCTGCAAAGCGGTCCCCAAGCCTCCGCTTGGTTTCCCCAATGTAGAGGTAGCCACACAGTGTACAGTGGATGCAGTATACCATATTGGCAGATGTGCAGGTGAACATCTGCTTAATGTGGAAAGTCCTCTTTGGGCCTGGGGTGGGGGTGAGGGAGGTGGTGTGGAGGCAGATGTAGCACTTCCTGCGGTTGCAGGGGAAAGTGCCAGGTGTGGTGGGGTCGGAGGGAAATGTGGAGCAGACAAGGGAGTCGCGGAGAGAGTGGTCTCTCCACATGGCAGACAAGGGTGGGGTGGGAAAAATGTCTTTGGTGGTGGGGTTGGATTGTAGATGGCGGAAGTGTTGGAGGGTGATGCGTTGTATCCGGAGGTTGGTGGGGTGGCATGTGAGGATTAGGGGGATTCTCTTTTGGCGGTTATGGCGAGGGTGGGGTGTGAGGGATGAGGTGCGGGAAATGTGGGAAACACGGTCGAGGGCATTCTCGACCACTGCAGGGGGTAAGTTCCTGCCCTTGAAGAACGAGGACATCTGGGATGCGCGGGCGTGGAATGCCTCATCCTGGGAGCAGATGCGGCAGAGGTGAATGAATTGGGAATAGGGGATGGAATTTTTGCAGGACGGTGGGTGGGAGGAGGTGTATTCCAGGTAGCTATGGGAGTTGGTGGGCTTGAAATGCACATCGGTTTGTAGGTGGTTACCTGAGACGGAGACAGAAAGGTCCAGGAAGGTAAGGGATGTGTTGGAGATGGTCCAGGTGAACTTGAGGTTGGAGTGGAAAGTGTTGGTGAGGTGGATGAACAGTTCGAGCTCCTCTTGGGAGCATGAGGCGGTGTTGATACAGTCATCAAGGTAACTGAGGAAGATGTAGTTTATGTTTATATATAATACGATATTGAGAGCTTTTCCTTTTTAGACTTGATGTCACTGAGGCATTCAAGAGACATAGAGAATGATGATCTCTAGATTTAGAAAAGTGATTACACAGCAGGATTATTCAGATAGATGGACAAGGTAAAAAGATAGTTCAGATATCTCCTGCAGCTATTCCTCTCTCTAACAGACATTCCACTTTGGAAACTGTTGAAGCAGTTAGTCTCTCAGATGAAAATAAAAGTGACCTTGGGCACTAAGAATGAATCTTGTGTTAAGCAGGGCTTGTCAAGAATTAGTAGAATAATTGTTATCGGGACTCTCTCGCCAGGGGCGCAGGCAGGAGATTCTGCCGCAGCCAGCATGAATCTAAGACAGTATGTTGTTTTCCTGGTGCCAGTGTTTAGGACATCTCAAAACTTTTGAAGCATATTATTAAAGTTGTGAGTGAGATGCCTGACGCTGTTATACACATTGGTAGGAACAACCACAGTAAGGGGAAGAGTTAAAGATTTGCAGACCGAACTCAAGAAGTTAGGTAGAAGGTTAAAAAGAGAGAACATCAAAAGCAATACTCTCTGGTTTTCTTCTGGTGCCAAGATCTAATGAAGGAAGGAATAAAAGGATATGGGAGACAAATCAATGACTGAAGATGTGGTGCAATATGCAAGGATTCTGATTCTTGGATCATTAGCATCTGTTCTGGGGTAGAAAAGATGTGGTCAACAGACCTGAACTGGGAAGAGACCAATATCCTGGCGGGAAGATTTGCTAGTTTCATTTTGGGAGCCTGTAAACTGCTGGGGCACGGGGAGGGAAGTAACAGTGAAAATTGAAAGATAATTAGGATAGATCTGAATCAGAAAAGAGCAAGTTAATTAGAAAAGACAAACAAGAGCAAGTTAGGGAACAAAGTAACTCTGAAGAATTAAAGATAACAAAGTGTGGAGCTGGATGAACACAGCAGGCCCAGCAGCATCTCAGGAGCACAAAAGCTGACGTTTCGGGCCTAGGCCCTTCATCAGAGAGGAGGATGGGGTGAGGGAACTGGAATAAATAGGGAGAGGGGGGAGGTGGACCGAAGATGGAGAGAAAAGAAGATAGGTGGAGAGGAGAGTATAGGTGGGGAGGTAGGGAGGGGATAGGTCAGTCCAGGAAAGACAGACAGGTCAAGGAGGCGGGATGAGATGGTAGGTAGGAAATGGAGGTGCGGCTTGGGGTGGGAGGAAGGGATGGGTGAGAGGAAGAACAGGTTAAGGAAGCGGAGACAGGCTGGGCTGGTTTTGGGATGCAGTGGGTGGAGGGGAAGAGCTGGGCTGGTTGTGTGGTGCAGTGGGGGGAGGGGACGAACTGGGCTGGTTTTAGGATGCAATGGGGGAAGGAGAGATTTTGAAGCTTGTGAAGTCCACATTGATACCATTGGGCTGCAGGGTTCCCAACAGAATATGAGTTGCTGTTCCTGCATCCTTCGGGTGGCATCATTGTGGCACCACAGGAGGCCCATGATGGATATGTCGTCTGAGGAATGGGAGGGGGAGTTAAAATGGTTCGGGACTGGGAGGTGCAGTTGTTTGTGGCGAACCGAGTGGAGGCGTTCTGCAAAGCGATCCCCAAGCCTCCGCTTGGTTTCCCCAATGTAGAGGAAGCCACACCGGGTACAATGGATACAGTATATCACATTGGCAGATGTGCAGGTGAACATCTGCTTGATATGGAAAGTCATCTTGGGGCCTGGGATGGGGGTATCTCTGAAGAATTAAACTGCATTTATCCCAATGCAAGGGGACTTACAAGTAATGTTGATGAACTCAAGGCATCTATCAGTAAATGGAGCTGGAACAACATAGCTATTACAGAAACATGGTTTAGGGAAGGACAGGACTGGCAACTCAATAATCCAGGTTTTAAATGCAATAGGAATGATGAAATGGAGGCAAGAAAGGGCGGTGAATTGCATTTTTGATTAAGGAAAACATTATTATCGTAATTAGAAAGGATGCTTCTGAGTGATCATTCAATGAAAATTTATGGGCTGAAATTAAAAATAAGAAAGGCATGATCACTTTGATTGGATTGTCCAAGAGGCCGCCCCAGTAGTCAGAGGGAAATTGAGGAGCAAATGTGCAGAGAGATCTCAGATATATTTAAAAGTAATGGAGTTGTAATGGGGGCGGATTTTACTTTTCTCGGCATTGCCATAGTGTGAAAGGTTTGGATGGTGAACAATTTGTTCGGTGGGCTCAATAGATTTTTCTTTATCAAGATGTAAATGTTCCTACTAGAGTAGGAGCAAAACTTGATCTTCTCTTGGGAAATAAGGCAAGGCAAGTGACTGAAGTGTTAACAGGGGGACACTTTGAGGTTAGTGCTCATAATTCTATTAGTTTTAAAGTAGTTATGAAAAAGGATAAGCTTTCCATTAAATGTAAAATTCTTAATTGGAGTAAGGCAGATTTTAATGATTTGAGGCAAGAACTTTCAAAAGTTGATTGGAATAGACCATTCGTAGGTAAAGGGACGACTGGCAAGTGGGAGGCTTTCAAAAGTGGCATTATGTTCCTGTTAGAATGGAGGGTAAGGCTGGTAATATTAGGGAACAATGGATGAATAAAGATATTGAGGTTCTGCTCAAGAATAAAAAGGAATCATATATTAGATACAGACACCTAGAATCAAATGAATGTCTCAAAAGTTATAAAGTACGCAGGGGCATTCTCAAGAGGCAGAGCAGAAAAGCAAAGAGGGAATATGAGATAGCTTTGGGCAGATAAGTTTAAGGATAATTCAAAGTCGTTCTACAAGTACATTAAAAGCAAAAGGGCAACAATAGGGAGAGTGGGGTCCCTTAAAGATCAACGAGGTTGGCTTTGTATTGAATCACAGGAGATAGGATAGATATTAAATGAGCATTTCACATCAGTTTTTACTGTGGAGAAAGAAATGGAGGCTAGAGAACTTCAGGGAAGTTAATACTGATGTTTTAAAAACAGTTCACATTACAGAAGAGGAAGTGCTGGAGGTCTTAGAAAACATTACGGTGATAAATTTCAGAACCTGACCAAGTGTATCCCAAGGCATTATGGGTAGTTACGGCAGAAATTGTGGGGCCATCAGCAGAAATATTTGTATTATCTATAAGCATGGGCAGGGCTTAAACAATTAAATGTAGGGCCCTGGGTAGTGTTGTAGAACAGAGAGGCCAATAGGTACAGATGCATAATTCTTTGAAATTTGCATCACAGGCAGGGTGATTAAGAAGGGGTTTAACAAGTTTGCCTTCATTGCTCAGACCTTTGAAGAAAGGAGTTGGGATATCGGGATGAGGTTGAGCAGGACATTGGTGAGGCCTCTTCCAGAGTACAATTCTGGTCACCCTGTTATCGGAAGGATGTTATCAAGCTGGAGAGTGTTCAGAAAACATTTACCAAGCTGTTGCCGGGAATGGAAGTTTTGAGTTATTGTGAGATATTGTGTTATGATTCGCTTTACTAACTCACTCATAAGTGCTCTATGTTTACTATAACGTGTTTCAATTCACTCATTCTTAAAACTGTGTTTTTCCAGTAAATTTTACTCTCACGAAATAAACTAAATTAAATGCCCCTGCCAACTCATTACTGTTTCTTTACACCTTTCAAGTCTTACTGGTCCCATTCTGCAAACAACGTTTACATAAAAATCAAAAGAAATGTGGATGCTGTAAATCAGGAGCAAAAAGAGAAGTTGCTGGAAAAGCTCAGCAGGTCTGGCAGCATCTGTGAAGGAAAAAATCAGAGTTAATGTTTTGGGTCCTGTGACAAGGGTTATGAGGATGGGTCACAGGGCCCAAAACATTAACTCTGATTTTTTTCTTCACAGATGCTGCCAGACCTGCTGAGCTTTTCCAGCAACTTCTGTTTTTGTTCCTGATATACGGCATCCACATTTCTTTTGATTTTTATTCAGCATTTAGACCTATTTCTGTATCAAGGCTACCCCTGAATAAGAGTTAATACTGTAAAGTACTCAGAACAATGCCATCCCCACCATTGTGTCTCCATAACTCACTCAAAACTATGGAAAAATTACAATATTAATATGCCCTTAGAAACAGTCTCCCAGGACCTGAATAGATTGCAGGGTATCAGTTTCCTCCAGTTACATGTCCCTACAGTCTGCTGCTCTTTATCTCTTTGAAATTTCCAGCTTCTACAACACTGGACAGGTTATTGCTGAGCAGGTGTTGCTTGATAGCACTGTTGATGACACCTCCCATCGCTTTACTGAGGATTGAGAGTAGACTGATGGAGTGGTAATTGGATGAGTTAGATTTGTCCTGCTTTTTGTGTATAGGACATACCTGGACAATTTCCCACATTGTCGAGCACATTCCAGTGTTGTAATTGCTGTGGAACAACTTGGTCAGGGGAGCGGTAAGTCCTGGAGAGCAAGTCTTCAGCATTATTGCTGCAGCATTGTTTGGACCCACAGTATTTTGTTACCCCAACTATTTCTTGATATCATGTAGAATGAACTGAATTGGCTGAAGACGGGAATATGTGAAGCTTCAATTTGACCTGTTAGTTGTAAGGTTGCGTAGTTCTGTCAATCACTTTGCTGTTTATGCTGCTTGGCCTATAAGTATTCCTGTTTGGTAGTTTCACCAGGTTAACACCTGATTTTTTGGTATGCCTGGTGCTGCTCCTGGCATGCGCTCCTGCAATCTCCATTGAACCAGGGTTGATCCCCTGGCTTGCTGGTAATGGTTGAGTGAGGAATATACTGGGCCATGAGGTTACAGATTGTGCTGGAGCACAATTCTGCTGCTGTTGATGGCCCATAGTGTCTCATGGACGCCCAGCCTTGAGTTGTTGGATCTGTTCGAAGTCTGTCCCATTTAGCATGGTGATAGTGCCACACAACATGAGAGAGGTTATTCTCAATATGAAGACATGACCGTGCAATGGCCACTCTTACTAATAATCTCATGGACAGATGCATCTGCAGCCGGGAAATTGGTAAGAATAAGATCAAGCACATTTTCCCCCTCTTGTAGGCTCCCTTAACACCTGCCACAGAACCAGACTAGCAGACCAGCAATCCTTTAGGACCTGGCCAGCTCGATCAATAGCATTGCCACTGAGCCATTCTTGCAAGTGGATATTGAAATCCTGCACCCTTGCCACCCTCACTGTTTCCTCCAAGTGTTCAACACACAGCCATACCTATTCATCAGCTGAGGGAGGATGGTACATGGTCAGCAGGAGGTTTCTTTAACCTGAAGCCACAAGATTTAATGGAGTCCAAAGTCAATATTGAGGACGCTCATGGCGACAACCTCCTGACTGTATACCACTATGCAGCCACCTCTACAGGGTCTATCCTGCTGGTGGGATAGGACATATCCAGGGATGGTGACGGAGGTTTCTGGGACATTTTCTGTAAGGTATGATTCTACGGATATGACTATGTCAGGCTGTTGCTTGACTCATCAATGAGACAGCTCTCCCACTTTTGGCACTAATCCCCAGATGTTAGTTGCAAGGACTTTGCTGGGTTGACAGGATTGATTTACCTAGTGCCTTTTCCAGTGTCTAGGTCAATGCCAGGTGATCCATCCACTCCCATTTCTTTGGTGAGACTTTGTCACAATCGATACAACAGAGTGGTTTGCTAGGCTATTTCAGGGGGCTATTGAGAGTCAACCACATTAAGGGTCAGGAGTCACACGTAGGCCAGACCAGGTGGAGATAGCAGATTTCCTTCCCTGAAGGGCATTAGTGAACCAGGTGAAAATAGAACATAGAAACTTTACAGCGCAGTACAAGGCCTTCAACCCTCGATGTTGCGCCGACCTGTGAAACCAAACTGAAGCCCATCTAACCTATATTATTCCATTATCATCCATATGCTTATCCAATGACCATTTAAATGCCTTCAAAGTTGGTGAGTCTACTACTGTTGCAGACAGGGCATTCCACACCCTTACTACTCACTGAGTAAAGAACCTACCTCTAACATCTGTCCTATATCTTTCACCACTCAATTTAAAGCTATGCCCCCTCATGCTAGCCATCACCATCTGAGGAAAAAGGCTCTCACCCTGTCTAATCTTCACCCTATCTCCACCCTATCTAATCTTCTGATCATCTTGTATGTCTCTATTAGGTCACCTCTTAATCTTCTTCACTCTAACAAAAACAGCCTCAAGTCCCTCAGCTTTTCCTCATAAGACCTGCCCTCCATACCAGGCAACATCCTGGTAAATCTCCTCTGCACCCTTTCCAATGCTTCCACATTCTCCCTAAAATGCGGCGACCAGAAATGTACACAATACTCCAAGTGCAGGCACACCAGAGTTTTGTACAGCTGCAACATGACCTCATGACTCTGAAAAGCAATCCCTCTACCAATAAAACCTAACACACCGTACGCCTTCTTAACAACTGGGAAACTGAGGTGTAGTTCTAGTACACAGGAGGATGAGCGTAGGGAGAACATTTACAGGACCTCACTGTCACAGGAGTGAGCTGGCAGACAGCAAGCTGGATTGAAGTGTGTCTACCTTAACGCTAGAAGTATCCGGAATAAGGTAGGTGAGCTTGCAGCATGGATAGGTACCTGAGACTTCGATGTTGTCGCCATTTCGGAGACATGGATAAAGCAGGGTCAGGAATGGATATGGTAGGTTCCAGGGTTTAGATCTTTCATTAAGGTCAGGGAAGGTGGTAAAAGGGGGAGGTGTGGCTTTGTTAGTCAAGGACAGTATAACGGTGGCTGAAAGAACTTTTGATGAGGACTCGTCTACTGAGGTGGTATGGGCTGAAGTCAGAAACAGGAGAGGAGAGGTAACACTGCTGGGAGTTTTTTATAGGCCTCCGCAAAGTTCCAGGGATGTGGAGGAGAGGGTCGGCAAAACTATTCTGGGCAGGAGTGAAAGGAACAGGGTGGTCATAATGGGAGACTTTAGCTTCTCTAACATTGACTGGAAATGCTATAACTCTAGTACATTGGATAGAGATCAGCTTTTGTCCAATGTGTGCAGGAGGGTTTCCTGACTCAATATGTCAATCGGCCGACAAGAGGGAAGGCCACACTGGATCTGGTACTTGGTAATGAACCAGGCCAGGTGTTTGATTTAGTGGTAGGTGAGCACTTTGGAGAGAGTGACCATAATTTGGTTATGTTTACTTTAGCAATGGCAAGGGATAGGAACATGCCACAGGACAAGAGTTATAGATGGGGGAAGGGCAATTATAATGCAATTAGGCAAGACTTAGGAGGCATAGAATGGGGTAGCAAAATGCAGGGGATGGGGACAATCAAAATGTGGAGCTGGTTTAAGGAACAGATATTGCATGTACTTGATAGGTATGTTCCTGGGTATGAGTATAGGTATGAACGTCAACTAGCCACAAAACGACATGACCCACTATCACTCGTATCCTTGCATACAGATGAGGAAGGACACCACTTTGATTGGGACAACACATCCATCCCATGACAAGCCAAACAGAGACACGCACGAGAATTCCTAGAAGCATGGCATTCCAACCGGAACTCCATCAACAATCATTGATTTGGAGCTAATCTATCACCCTCCGAGAAAAAGAACAGGAAATGACATCACCAACCCAAGGAAACCTAAACAGATAAATAGAAAGTGGGACATAACACCAGCGCTTCGTCGGAGGCTCACTGATGATGTTACCTAGAATGGTGACGAAACGTCTGAAAACTAACCTTCCAGCTCAGCGAGCAAACTCATATCCAGAACCTCAACCTGAGCTACAAATCTTCTCAAAACTCGCTAGGTATGTTCCTGTCAGGCAGGGAGGAAGTGGTAAGGTAAGGGAACTATGGTTTACAAAAGAAATTGTATCTCTTGTTAAGCGGAAGAGCGAAGCTTATGTGACGATGAGACGAGATGGTTCAGATGAGGCGATGGAGAGTTACAGATTAGCTAGGAAGAATTTAAAGAGAGAGCTAAGAGCAAGGAGGGGACATGAGCAGACATTAGCAGGTAGAATAAAGGAGAATCCTAAAGCTTTCTATAGGTATGTGAGTAATAAGAGGATGACTAGGGTAGGAATAGGCCAGTCAAAGACAGAAGTGGGAAATTGTGTGTGGACCCTGTGAAGATTGGAGAGGTGCTAAATGATTATTTCTCATCTGGTTTCACTGAGGAACAGGAGGATATTGTAGAGGAGATGACTGAGTTATGGGCTACTAGAATTGAAAGGATTAGGGTTAGTAAGGAGGAGGTGCTATCAATTCTAGAAGGTGTGAAGGTAGATAAATCCACTGGGCCAGATGGGATTTTTCCGAGGATTCTCTGGGAAGCTAGGGAGGAGATGGCGGAGCCTTTGGCCTTGATCTTTGAGTCCTCATTGTCTATAGGTTTAGTACCAGAGGACTGGAGGATTGCAAATGTTGTGCCCTTGTTCAAGAAGGGCAGTAGGGATGACCGAGGTAATTATAGACCTGTGAGCCTTACGTCTGTTGTAGGAAAAGTTTTGGAAAGGATTATTAGAGATAGGATTTATAATCATCTAGCAAGCAACTATTTGATTGGAGATAGTCAGCATGGATTCGTCAAGGGCAGGTCGTGTCTCACAAACCTCATTGAGTTTTTTGAGAAGGTGACTAAGCATGTGGATGAGGGAAGGGCAGTTGACGTGGTGTACATGGACTTCAATAAAGCCTTTGATAAGGTTCCACATGGTAAGCTATTGGAGAAAATACAGAGGCATGAGATTGAGGGAGATTGAGCAGTTTGGATTAGAAACTGGCTTTCTGTAAGAAGGCAATGAGTGGTGGTTGATGGAAAATATTCAGCCTGGAGTCAGGTCACTAGCGTGGTGCCTCAAGGATCTGTTTTGGGACCACTGCTGTTTGTCATTTTTATAAATGACTTGGACGCAGGCATAGGTGGATGGGTTAGTAAGTTTGCAGATGACACTAAAGTCGGTGGAGTGGTAGACAGTGTGGAAGAATGTTGCAGGTTGCAGGGAGACTTGGATAAACTGCAGAATTGGACTGAAAGGTGGCAAATGGAGTTTAATACGGATAAATGTGAGGTGATGCACTTTGGGGGGAATAATAGGAAGGTAGAATACCGGGTCAATGGAGAGATTCTTGGTGGTGTGGATGTGCAGAGGGATCTTGGTGTCCATGTACATAGATCCCCGAAAGTTGCCACCCAGGTTCATAGTGCTGTTAAGAAGGCTTATAGTGTGTCAGGTTTTATTGCTAGAGGGATTGAGTTCCGGAGCCGTGATGTCATGCTGCAACTGTACAAAATGCTAGTGCGGCCTCATTTGGAATATTGCGTGCAGTTCTGGTCCCCTATTACAGGAAGGATGTGGAAGCATTGAAAAAGGTGCAGAGGAGATTTACCAGGATGTTGCCTGGTATGGAGCACAGGCCCTATGAAGACAGGCTGAAGGGCTTGGGTCTGTTCTCATTGGAGAAAAGGAGGCTAAGAGGGGATTTAATAGAGACATACAAGATGATCAGAGGATTAGATAGGGTGGACACTGAGAGTCTTTTTCCGAGGATGATGACGTCAGCTCGTACGAAGGGGCATAGCTACAAATTGAGGGATGATAGATTTAAGACAGATGTCAGAGGCAGTTTCGTTACTCAGAGAGTGGTAAGGGCATGGAACACCCTGCCTGCCAATGTTGTTAACTCAGCCACGTTAGGGGCATTTAAACAGTCCTTGGTTAAGCACATGGATAATGATGGGATAGTGTAGGGGGAGGGGCTTATATTAGTTCACAGGTCGGCGCAACATTGAGGGCCGAAGGGCCTGTTCTGCGCTGTACTGTTCTATGTTCTATGTTCTAACCCTATCAACCTGGGCGGCAACATCCACACGACCAGGAATCTTACCATTAGCCCAGTACTTTGTATTCCTGTTACTCCTTCCAAAGTGAATCACCTCACATTTTCCTGCATTAAACTCCATTTGCCACCTGTCAGCCCAGCTTTGCAGCTTATCTATGTCCTTCTGTAACCTGCAACATCCTTCCACACTATCCACAACACCACTGACTTTCGTGTCATCTGCAAATTTACTAACCCATCCTTCTACGCCCTCATCCAGGTCATTTATAAAAATGACAAACAGCAGTGGCCTCAAAACAGATCCTTGTGGTACACCACTAGTAACTGAACTCCAGGATGAACATTCCCCATCAACCACCACCCGCTGTCTTCTTACAGCGAGGCAATTTCTGATCCAAACCGCTAAACCACCCTCAATCCCATGCCTCCATATTTTCTGCAATAGCCTACCGTGGGGAACCTTATCAGATGAGTTTTCTGATAATTGACAATGGTTTCACAGTCATCAGTAGATTCTTAATTCCTCATACGTAACGGATTGAGTTTCATTTGTCATGCAACAGCCCATCTGACTGCGCAACTATATCCGTCTTAGGCTCTTCTCCTCAATATTTGCCAACCCAACAACTTTTGTCTCACCTGCGAATGAAATGCTAGTCCACTGCTGTTTTAAGAACATTTCTTTTTATTCATGAATAGAATGTGGACATTGTTGACATGGTCATATTTGTTGTTCAGGGAAGTTGATATATCCTTACATTTCTGTAATGTGTTTAAAAAGTTCTTTCAGGATTGCAAAAATGCCATAAAGATTATTTATCCCTTAAACAGATAATACTTCCATGGACAAGATACAAGCACACTCATTCTTGCACAATGAAATCATGTATTTGTAGTTCAGAGGTAAAGGGAATTATGGTAACGAATGATGATAACAATGATGCTAGCCAGGAGTCTCTCCCACTGTGTGGTATTCACCCCGTAGGGTCAGAGCCCCTCTTCACTTACTAACTGTGGTTGTTTTGGTGTTGCCACTTCATACCGCTTTTGCTGAGTCATGGAGATGTACAGCACGGAAACAGACCCTTCAGTCCAATTCATCCACGCTGACCACGTATCCTAAATAAATCTAGTCTCATTTTCCAGCATTTGGCTCAAATTCCTCCATGTGTATACTCACCCAGATGCCTTTTAATTGTTGTCATTGTACCATGCTCCATCACGTCTTCTGGCAGCTCATTCCAAATATGCACCACCTTATGCATGTAAAAGTTGTCCCTTAGGTTCCTTTTAAATCTTTCCCCTCTCACCTTAAACCCTCTAGTTTTGGATTCCCCTCCCCTTACAGAACGAAACTCTCTCTTTCTTCTGAGACTCTAGATTGGATTCTGGGTCTACATGAAAGTGGCAGTTCTGAACAGCAAACCTGCATTTGAGCTGATTTGTACTTGAATCTCATGCGACCAGTGCAGACAGACCTGAACCACATCGAATAAGCACACAGGCAGTGCTCAGGCAGTGATTGGGGCACTTTTCAAGGACTGCATTGACAGCAACTCAACTCAGCCCCAGCTTTCCAACCGATTCCCCCAGCGAGCTCAGAATCAGTACCTGAGGCTTTCAAGTTCTGGTTCTGTGTCGCCCTGTCTCATGTAAGCTCGTGCCCACTTCAGTGAAATTCAGATACTAATTGGGCAGTAGGAAGCAGAAGGTCATGGTTCTGCTTCATTCGTGTCATTTTGGGAAGGAGTTCTGCCATCGGGTCTCCATGTGACTCCAGACCTATAGCAATGTGGCTGATGGTTAACTCTTCACTGGGCCTTCTTTTAAAAAAATTACACGATGAGGGTGTCACTGGCTCAGCCATTCATTGCCCATCTCCAATTGCCCAGGGAGCAGTAAAGGGTCAACCATTGGGCTGTGAGTCTGGAGTCACATGGAGGTCTCACCAGGTACGAATGATAGTTTCCGGAGGGAATGGGTTATATTTGGGATGGGCAGTAGTTGCCTACCCAGTCACAGAAATCCACATCCTATAAATGTTTAGAAACAAAAATCCTAGGCGTTCCCAGGCCATTGCAGGAAAGGCCGGGAATACCATTCCAAGTTCCAATGTTCCCTGGCCTCCCTGACACCAGTCGGATTTCAGCACAAAACGCTGCCGGACCAGCCTAAGCGCTGGTAATTCCCGAAGTCTGGGAAATCGGGGCGTTCCCTTTATGAGGCAGTCGGGGAAGTGTTTTCTGTCGAGGTTCGCTTTCCAGTTTCACTTGTAACATTTCCCTGAAATCATGTGATTCCAGGCTCTATAAACCAGCGTCTGCGAAGACAAGCTGATCAACAAGAGGAGACCTCCGAAGCAGCACCATGAGGTTAGTGAACCTTGCGCCTTATTATGGGGTTTTGGTAGATGTTTTGTCATCCTGCTGAAGGGTGAGAGGCTGGGAGTAACAGGAAACCTGATTCATACACCACCGTACACCGCCAGGGATCCCTCAGCAGTTCACTTCCGAGCTTTTCAATGCAGCCTGCTGTGACACGAATGTTTGCCTGAAATATTTCCAATCCTTACTTGCGACCCAGATCAGACACAACATCCACCGATTTTCCGGAACAAAAACCGAAAGAACTGCGGATGCTGTAAATCAGGAAGGAAGACGGAAGTTGCAGGAAAAGCTCAGCAGGTTCTGAGGAAGGGTCAGCGGACCTGAAACGTTAACTCTGTATTTTTTTTTCCGCCTTCACAGATGCTTTTCTGGCAACTTCCGTTCTTGTTCCGATTTTCCGGGTTCACAGTTCAGTCATTGCAGCAAACCGTGTCAGGGCTGCAGGACTCTGTGAACCAGAGCAGCAATGACCCGAGACCAGCAACCTGGACAGGTGTCCTTTCCACAGCACTGTCTCAGATAGCTGCTAATTCTTAGGCATGGTGTGGAGTCGCACGACACCAGGCTATTTGACTCCTGGGCAGACATATGATGGCTTGCGTCAACAGCTTCCCTTCGCAGCCTGCACTGAGCTTCTCTGTCCGTGTCTTGAAAGGGGAGTGGCTGGAGGTGTGGGGTGGGAACAGGGTGCATCTTGTCAAACATTCCTCGCCCCCCCTCCCCCTTTATTGTTCTGTCCATTGTGAAAGTAGCACACCCTTAACTCAGCTCCATCAACTTGTTCATTTGCCTGGGCCCCCTCTGCCAACCCTTGCTGTCTGAATGGTGCCAACTCCCTTATGTCCTGCACACTGTCCTCCCACTCGCTGTTCACAAATACAAGTGTTGCCCCCCTGACGATGCCAGCTCTTTGTTAGTCTGAGCAGCTGAGCATCTGTCCCCTTTTCTTCAACAACTTGACCATTACATCCACTAGTCTCTCATGGCTTCTGGCTGTGTGTGTGTGTGTGTGTGTGTGTGTGTGTGTGTGCAGCCTGATGTGCTAGCGACAATTGTCCGCCTAATCTCTTACCCACTTACCTGCCTGCCTGCTATTCTACCCCCTTGTGCGTTAGGCACCTTGCCCCCCCCCCCACCTTACCTGCATAGCCACCTACCTCTCTCACCCACTTCTCGCAGTAATGTTTGCAATGTTCCCTGTGACAGTTACAAGTCACTGCTCAAAAATGAGCTTAATAATCATTTAATTGGAGGCATGGATATTTCTGGGTGATTGGCCCTACCATCCTGTGAAAAACTATGTCACATTCCAGAGATGTCAGAAAATAAAGGCACTCTGAAGGAGTGTGATTTTCAGTCAATCCACACATCACCTCTCCCTGCAAATTCAGCCATTTCTCACTTTCTGCTTGATCCTCCTATCCTCCCTCCCTGACAGAGAGCTCAGGCTGCTGCTTGCACTATCTTCTGTAGTTTGCAGTGCTGTGTAGGGCTAGTAAGCCTACTTATTGTCCCAAATCGTCTGACTGAGCTCGGAATCACTAATTCTCACCCAAATCAAACAAAAATTACTCCCTTCCCTTTGACTTTTCCTTGGACCTCTGGTGCAGGACCCATCTCAACAGACAGAATCTAGTGAACAATGCAGGCAGGATCAGAGTCAAGCATCCCAGAAGCCAGTCCATCTTTTTATAGCTGCTGCATTTCAAGGTGTAAACACAGTTTTAAGGAGCTAGTGTCTCTTTGAGAAGCTACTGAGAGGAGTTAAGTATGTTAGGGAATTGAGTGTATAGGATGGCAAGGATAGTAGGGCAGCGGGGGGAAAAAGAGGGATGGTGGCAGAGGGGAAGAGGGCTTTAGGTTGGCAGAGGGCAATGGGGTTGATTGCTAGAATGGGCGAATGATGGAGACAGATAGAGGCCAGGTCAGAAGTGACAGCCCCAAATTTGCTCCTGGACCAAGCCCACTTCTGTAAGCAAGGCACAACAACATGCCCTCCACCCCTGCTCATTGACCTTCTTCATCCCCACCCCAGAGGACAGCAACTATCTCCATCCTTCCCCCAAGAAAAGAGTAGACAGAAGTTAGGGCAGGCTTTAATCCTCTAACCTCTCCTTGGTACCTTTTTGGTTAAGTCAAGTAGAACCCCCTGAGGTCTATGATTCTAACTTCGATCTAGGGGCATTTGTGGAGAGTTCCAGGCGATGGGTATTTGCCCATTGTAACTTTACACTTTGTGGGCAATTAGCACTTAGTCAGTGTATTAGGACCTCTAAAGTGTCTACTGTTGCATCTGTTGAGGCCAATCCATCTCCAGTTGTCGGGAGTCCGGAAAATCTGGAAGAATTAATGTCTAGATATTGTGTCTTACATAAGAACGTACACACTCAATGCTCTTGAAGTCATTAGAATGATACCGCCTTATAATGATAAGCTTCATTTTTGGGAAGTGATATATGCACCGATTTCTAATAATCAATTCAGTCAAATGTCACATGAGCATTCAGTGGAATAGGTAAGTTTCTAGGATCTCAGAAGGCTGGGAGAGATGAGGTGAGTTCTGGAAAAGAGGAACACTAGATTCAAGGATCTGGTTATATCGTGAGGGAAGTTTTGGCATTTGAGAAATTCATGAACAAGTGGGAGGCATTGACTCGGTGTAGCAGATGTGTTCTCCACATGGCAGGAACTGATTAACCATACTGCCAGTCATCCATACCACACTGCCAGTCATCCATACCACTTTATTTATATATCAATAATTTAGGTCAAGGAGTAAAAAGCAAAACAAAAAATGCGAGAAGGAGACAAAAGCTGTGTGGTCATTATGACTAGAATTCAAGAAACAGGCTTGAAAATGTTCAATACCCATAATAGCTAAATCTAATGGACCAGTGGATTATTTATTGAGGTTAGTGGATATTGGCCTTCATCACAGTGGGATATGAATGCAAAGGGTGAACATTATGTGACAGTAATTTGACACATTCTTGTTCAACCATCTCTTCTTCACACAAAGGATAATGGAAATCTAGAAATCTAATCCGCAAGAATTCAATTGAAAACTTCAAAACTGAGAATAGTAGTCCTTTTTTCAACAGGAAGAGGAAGCATTATGGAACCAAAGTAGATAGGAGGAGTTGAGATAAGAATCAGCCATGATCTAAATGTATATTACTCTTTCATGTGTTCCTTTGTAAGGGATGATCATAGATTTCTGCCAGCTGAATCCATTGTTGATTTTCTTGTCCCATTCTGGTTCCTTATAGGATTGCTGTAGTTGCAGTGTGCACACTGAGGGGTGCTGGCCAAATCCAGCTGTAGTGGGGTTGATCTGAATCCACTTGCACTGACCCATAAGCCTGGTCAGCTATTCAGACTTTGCCATGAGTGCAACAATAATTACATGCAAGTTACGAATGTAATTTAGATATACATAAGCCAGGCTTCATTTTGTGCTTTCTTACAGCAACACTTTGAAGGATTCCTTGAAACCAAAACTCGGCCAGCTTCAATGTCACTTCACATGGGCCCCACAGAAAGAAAACATCGACTTGGATGATATGGAACACAGATTAGAAGATTTAATACAGGCTGGTGTGAAATATCAAGCCATGCCTTATAATCAACTAGCTTTTGTAAACTGTCTGCAAGGAAACTGTGAAGAGGCAATACAGAATTTAAAGGAAGCTGAAAAAATTCTGAAGGAGAAACACGAAGATGAGTTTGAGAAAAGAATCATTGTCACCTATGGAAACTATGCCTGGGTTTATTATCACATGGAGCGACTGGAAGAGGCTCAGTCCTACCTCGACAAGCTGGAGACGGTCTGTAAACTATTTCCTGAAGCCTCCCGATTTACAGCAATGATACCCGAGGTTTATGGGGAGAAGGGTTGGTCACTGTTGAGGTCAACCAGGAAGTATTATGAGGAAGCAAAGGAATGTTTTGAAAAGGCTCTGGAGGAAGATCCTGATAACACTGAATGGAATGTTGGCTATGCCACTGTTCTGTCTCGCCTGGAAGTGTTTTCTGGAACCACAGGGTCTGGGGAATCAGTGAAGTGGTTCAGACGTGTGCTGGAGCTTGATCCTGATGACTCTGTATCCATGGTGCTGTTGGCTTTAAAGCTTCAGGAGCTCAACAAAAAGGCGGAAGCATTCACTTTAGTTGAAAGGGCTTTGCAGAAGTCCCCTGATCTTCTATATGTGCTTCGATACGCAGCCAAATTTCACAGGAAAGAAGGAAATTTGGAAAGGTCTTTGGAGCTCTTGAAAAGAGGATTGAAAATTGCCCCAGATTCTGCCTTCTTACACCATCAAGTAGGACTGTGTTACAAAACCAAACTAATGCCACTGATCAAAAACCCACACCTCAAAAAGCATCGCAGTCTTAGCTCACAACAGATAACTGAATTGATCAATCAATGCAAGTATCATTTTGAAATGGCAAGCGAGAATCGTCCTTTAACATTTGTCATTGCAAAGTTGGATTATGCGGTAGTCTGTTCATTGAATAAAGAATATCTCAAAGTAGAAGAGATCTTCAGCAATCTACTGAGGTCAGAGCAGATGCATCCTGATGATAGACAGTCAGTACATTTTCAGGCTGGGTTATTTGAACTGCATCACAAAAGATCAGAATCAAATGCCATCGCCCATTTTCTAGAAGGACTTAAATTCAAACGTTCCTCAAAGGAATGGGAATCGTGTCGCAAATACTTGATCAAGATTGCAACAAGACAAATTGATAGCAATCAAAGAGACAGCAAGGCCTTTGGTATCCTCGGACACGTATACCAGCTGGCTGGGGAGAAGCGTAACGCCATTGAATGCTTTGAAAAGGCCTTACAGATTGATCATGACAATGAAAAATACCTAAGTGCTCTTTTGGAACTTCGGCTTTCTCTCCAGGCTAAAAATGATACCCCAAGCTAAAGTTACATGTGTCGCATTATAGTGTTGTCTTTAGGCCCAAATGTGAACTTCAGCACAATGCTATTTTAAAGTATTGCTGATAAGATTACAGGAAAAGCCTCTGCTATAATTTACTAGTGTAATTGTAAACATGAAATCTTCAGTCAGTGTAATAGAGTGTAATCATTTTTTATCTGTTTGGAGTAACGAATAAGCATTGTATCGGAAAGTGACGGCCTTTTACAAACTTTTGCTGTACTGATAAAACTATACGTCATGAAAACTAAAGACTTCACTAAATGTGTCAATTCTTCACTTCTGAGAAACCTATATGAAATAACAAGGTGTAGAGCTGGATAAACACAGCAGGCCAAGCAGCATCAGAGGAGCAGGAAGGCTAACGTTTTGGGCCTAGATCCTTCTTCAGAAATGAAGAAGGGTCTAGGCCTGAAACAACGTCAGCCTTCCTGCTCCTCTGATGCTGGTTGGCCTGCTGTGTTCATCCAGCTCTACACCTTTGTTACCTCAGATTCTCCAGCATCTACATTGCAAGGGAAGGATCTGATCTATGAACAGATATGGTAAGTATTGACAAAACAAATTTTAATATATATATATATATATTTCAATATAAAATCAATCTAACTCATCATTTTGTATATGCAGAAATATTCATGTAACCTATTCTCTTGCATGTAGCAATGGTCCATTGATGTCAATTCAGTTTTTCCTCTATACTCTGGAAAATATAACATTTGAAGCATTATTCTCTTGACAACGAATTAGCTATGGCTCCCTGATTTTTCAGTGTCTTCTGAATGCTTCAATTTCACTGGGAGACTACTCTTAAAGAATATAAAAATAGTTCAGTAATACCCAAGGCTTTCTTTTTTGTGTGGATAGAATCTTTTCAACTGCAAGTGCTAATTTGCTGTGAAATAGAGACTGACCATTAAAATAGCCAATAAAGAGAAACCTTTGCTACAATTCTATTTGTGTCATTGATCTTTGCATTGCTGAGGGTCAATATTGTTTGTCAATATTGGAGTGAAGTGAGCTCTTATATGGAACATTCAAACCAACCCTTATGCTGGCAGTAACACTATTGTACTCACCCTGATGGATTACAGGCATAGAACCACAATAGGAAGAGATTGAGAGAAATGATCGAGAAGGTCCACAGGGTTAAAACAATGGAAGAACCGAACATTAGGAGACGTTGCAAAGGCCTCGATTGCTATTTTGCCATCTAAGAAAATCAGTATCTGGGAGGGGCCTGCCTTTCTGGGGTAATTTTGTCTGGACGTTCAATATCAGAAATAGCTTGAAAGGTAGTTCAGTATGGCCAGTGCCAATGGAACTGTACTGTAAAGAGTCAACATCTTCAGAAGCAGAGGTAAAGCGGAGGCTTCCTTGCCAAATTTTAGTGATTCGGCAGTAGTAATGTAAGACCCAGACCCTTGTTTTTCACTCAATGCTGAGTTTGTGAGTTGACAGCCATTTTAATGTTAATTCTGTAGTCATTATTTCATGTTCCTTACAAGCCTGGAAATTGTTTGCGTGAAACATTGTCTTCAGCTATTGACAGATTACTTCTTAGGTCAGATTTGAGGATTAGAACAAGTAGTGAGACAACATTCAAAGTGCAATTGATACAATATCTCTTCTACATTTAAGCTAAACAATAATTTGGCACAATGGCTCAGTGGTTAGCGCTGCTGCCTCACAGTGGGTTCGATTCCACTCTGAGGCAACTGTCTGTGTGGGAGTTTGCACATTTTCTCTGTGTCTGCATGGGTTTCCTCTGGGTGCTCCGGTTTCCTCCACAGTCCAATGATGTGCTGGGGAGGTGGTCTGACCATGATAAATTGCCCGTGGTGTTCAGGGATGTTTAGGTTAGTGGGTTAGACATGGGGAATTTCAAGGGTCAGGGAATGAGTTGGGGTGGGATGCTGTTCGGAGGGCGGTGTGGACTAGTTGGGCCGAATGGCCTGTTTCCACACTGTAGGGATTCTATGATCTATGAATAATCTGTTTACAATACACCCATTATGGATAGACAGAGATACAGGAAATAGCTACACATGATCAAAAAGCATGTATTCAAATCCCTGACAACCATATGTCTAGAAGACATTGATATGTTTGGCTAATCACCAAATCAACGACTTTGTTCAGCTTTTCAGGATGTTCATTGAGAAGATAGTCTGGTCCTATATCAATCTTAAGCTACAATTGTTCAATGAGGTGTCCAATCCTTTATTCAAAGCATGATATGATAAACTCCTCAGACGATGTTCAGATGTTTAAAATTATTTTAGTAACTTCCTGTAATGGGAGGGGAAATGAAGAAAGGAACATTAAGATTTGGGAGAGGGGACGTTTAGACTGTAATGCTCAACTTGTGAATCACTGAGTGAAGTGGGACCTGTGTGAATCATTCTATGAAGTGGGACCATTATGGACCAGACCAAACCTCTTCAAATGTATGAAGCAGACAGACTATAGCCTAATTTTTATCACACTTAAAGCCAATGGCAAGGTGCTGTGTTCCAAGTATAATTCAATTGGTCACAACACTCAACTTTGAGCAACACACACTTTATTCTTACACTACAATTAAAATACAAACAAAAGAAAGAAGAGTTGGTATAACTCTAACTCTACCAGAAAACTTAACATAAACTACTAAACAGCAACTATTCCAATATAGTAACATACCATAAACACAAAGGCAATTTCAGTAAAATAGATTGTTTCATATGTGATGATTCTCCAGTCAAGGAGAAAAGAACACCAAGAAAACTCCAGCTGAAACAGAGAGAGCGATGTAAGGCAGCTTCCATCGCCAACCTCAAAACCCTAACAGCTAAAAATTAAATGAAAACCTTGGTTCTATGGAAGCCTGACTCCACCCATTCATGTTGCTACATTGTTCTAATTTGGAAAAGAAACACAGGGCCTCACAAGCTTCTTATTTTAATGGATTTGAAGAGTCAGTTCGGTGCCTGTCATACATTCTGTCTTCAAAAATAACTAGGACAAAATGCACGTGCTAAAGTCAGAGTATCATCATGCATCCCACCTTAAAAGAATTGAACTATCAATATATAAAGATGGCTTCACTTTTTAAAATATTCTTGCCATACCCCTTGATCCCTTTAGCCACAAGGGCCATGTCCAGCTCCCTCTTGAATATGTCGAGCGAATTGCCCACAACAGCTTCCTGTGGCAGATAATTTTGCAGGACCACAACTCTCTGAGTGAATAAATTCTTCCTCATCTCAGTCCTGACTGGCTTAATCCTTATTCTTAGACTCTGAACCCTAGTTCTGGACCTTCCCAACATCGGGAACATTCTTCCTGCATCTAGATTGTCCAATCCCATCATGATTTTATGTGTTTCTATGAGATTCCCTATCATTCTCCTGAATTCCAGTGTGTACAAGCCCAATCCATCCAATCTTTTTTCATATGTCAGTCCTGCCATTCCAGGAATCAGTCTGGTGAACATTCGCTAGACTCCCTCAAAAGTATGAACATCCTTCTTCAGACAAGGAGACCAAAGCTACACACAATACTCAAAGTGCGACTTCACAGGCCCTGTATTACTGCAATGAGACATCCTTATTCCAATACTCAAATCCTCTCACTATGAAGGAGAGAACGCCATTAGCTTTCCTCACTGCCTGCTGCACCTGCATGCCAACCTTCAGTGACTGTTCCACCATCGATACCCAGGTCCTATCAGACCTCACCTTTTCCAAAACTGCCACCATTCAGATAGCAATCTTCCTTCCTGTTTTCGCGACCAAAGTGCATAACCTCACATTTATTCAAATTTTATTGCATTTGCCCACTCATCCAACTTACCCAAGTCACCCTGTAGCCTCTAAGTATTCTCTTCACAACACACACTGCTGCCCACACACTGCATATATGGAGATATTTCAGTCATTCCTTCGTCCAAATGGTTAATGCATATTGTGAACAGCTGGGGTCCCAGCATCCTGCAGTACCTTTCTCATTGCTGCCTGCCATTCCAAAAAGGATCCATTTATTCCAACTCTCTGCTTCCAGTCTGCCAACTATTCTTTACCTATGTCAATACATTACCTCCGATACCATGAGCTTTCATTTTCCTTACTAATCTCTTGTGTGGGACCTTGTCAAAGCCTTTTGAGAGTCAAGATACACAACATCCACTGATTCATCCTTATCCCACTCTACTGGCCACACCCTCAAAAAATTCCCGAAGATTTGTCAAGCATGATTTCCTTTTAGCGAATCCATGCTGTCTAGGACTGATCTTGTCACTGCTTTCCAAATGCTCCTCAATGATTGACTCTAGCATTTTCCTCCCACCAATGCCAGGCTAACCAGCTCACAATTCCCCGTTTCCTCTCTTGCTCCTTTTTTAAAGTGTTGGGTTACATAGCCACCCTCCAGTCCATTGGAACTTTTCCAGAGTCTATAGAATGCTAGAAAATGATCGCCAATGCTTCTGTTATTTCCAGGTCAACTTCCTTAAATAATCTGGGATGCAGAGCATCAGGTTCTGATGATTTATTGAGTTTTAGTCCCATCAATTTCCCCAGTACCATTTCCTGACTAATAAGGATTTCCTTCAGTTCCTCCTTTGCTCAGCCCTGTGTCCCTTAGCATTTCCAAACAATTATTTGTGTCCTCCTTAGTGAAGACCAAAGTATTTGTTCAACTGGTCTAACTTCTCTTTGTTGCTCATTGTGAATTCACCTGATTCTGACTGTAAGGGACCTGCATTTGTCTTCACTTATCTTTCTCTCTTCACATAGTTAGAGGAGATTTTGCAGGTAGTTTTTATGTTTACAGCAAGCTTACTCTCAGATTCTACTTTTCTCTTCTGAGTTAAACTCTTTATCCTCCTCTACTGAATTTTAAATTTCTCCCAGTCCTCAGGTTTGCTGCTTTTTCCGGCTAATTTATATGCCTCCTCTTTGGCTTTAACAGTCTACACTTGCAAGTTAATTATTTCTTGTTCTGACACTGTCAAGGTTACTCAGACACGCTTGTAATTGTGGACAGGATTTCTAGATGGGTGGAAACTGTTCCCGCAAGGAAGGCTACAGCGAATCACACACATAAAGTACTTTCTAAGGATTACACCAGCATTGACTTGGACTAGGGAACCCATTTCATAGAAACAGTGTGTCAAGATGTTTGCCAGTTGTTGAGGATTGACTGGAACTTTCACTGTCCCTATCATCCACAATCATCGGGACGGGGGGAGAGAATGAATTGGACTCTGAAACAGCGACTGGCTAAATACCACCAGGTGGAAAGCCCTGACCCCAGGCTTTCCCAATAGTTCTGTGCGGCGTAAGGTCTACCCCCAACAAAACGACAGCTCTGAGTCCATTTGAAATAGTGGCAGGCAGGTCAACGTCCCTACCCTAGCCAATAGACCTATGGGGGTGTGGGAGGGGGTGCAAGTGTCAGCTTATGAGTGACACCCATTTGTTTTACTGCCAAGCACTAACAGATGCTGTAAGTTCTGTCTCCTCTGCCTGGAAGTATCTGCCGGAGGGAGATCATGACATTGTACCAGGCGAGTGGGTTCTTGTGAAAAATATCCATAAGGAACCCTTAGATGTGATATGGGAAGGACCGTATCCAGTGCTGCTGATCACCCAGTCAGCTTTCAAGGTCCAAGGAAAGAGGATTCACACCTCCCGCATTAAACAAACATCCCACAATACAGTGGAACCAAAGACTGACTGACCACCATGATGCTTATTATAGCTATGCTAGCAGTGTATGTTGTTTTCTATTTTATAAAGTGCAGTTTCCAATAAGCTATTAAGAGTATGAATCATCCCCAACCATGAGCCTTGTTTCTACCAGCCCCTCCAACATCTAAGTGGTACTTGTGAATTATGATAGAAATCGAGTGATTCTGTTTGAAGGGTCTCAGTAGAATCAAAAAGGGGTGTGATTGTGATGTATTATGATTCTCTTTACTGACTCACTTACAGGTGCTTTATGTTTCTCATACCGCACTACCATTCACTCATCCCTAAAACTACGTTTTTGCAGTACATTTTACTCTTACAAGATAAACTAAATTAAATGTCCCAGACAACACATTACCGTTTCTTTACACCTTTCAATTCTTATCAGCCCTAGGCTGCAAGCAGTGTTTAGACCTGTTTCTGTATGAAAGGGTACCCCTGAATAAGTGTTAATACGGTAACCTACTCAGAACAATGTCATCCCCACCACAGCATCTCCATAACTTACACAAAACTATGGAAACATTATATTATTAATCAGCCCTTAGTAACCATCTCTCAGGAACTGAAGGCGCCGTAGAGTATCAGTTTCCTCCACCAGCATGTCCCTTGCACCAGTCTGCAGCTTTTTATCTCTTTGAAATGTCCTTATACACTACCTATTTCCATGACACTGTGCTACCTATTTTTAGCTTTTATTTAGGACTACCATCTTGTACTACATATATCATTTCTCACTTATTTAAATCATACAGGTCTAGAATTTTTTACTAACATTATTAACTTTAAGGACAAAGGTCTAACACCTCTTAATAACGTAAGCTCAGAACTGACAGACATTCTAATCCCATCAGGAGTAACAGCCAGCATTTAGCAAGTGCTTAACCCATCAACTGCTTCCACAGGACAGATACCACGCAAACTTGCATATAATAGATACAAATATGTGACACCATAGTGCTAAAATTTTAATGTATGCAAAAACTGTATAGAGAGGCTAATATGAAACTGTACTTGGGATTGCATTGCCACCTCAAACTGTGCCACTACGGATGCTCAATAAAGGGCTATTTTTGCCACTCACCAATCACAATCATTACTGAGCACGATCCGACACACAGTAACAAACCTTTGCTTTTACTCCCTGTTACAAGTTTGGGGCAGCACGGTGGCTCAGTGGTTAGCACTGCAGCCTCACAGCGCCAGGGACCCAGGTTCGATTCCAAACTCGGGCAACTGTCTGTGTGGAGTTTGCACATTCTCCCCGTGTCTGTGTGGGTTTCCTCCGGGTGCTCCACTTTCCTCCCACAGTCCAAAGATGTGCAGGCTAGGTGGATCAGCCATGCTAAATTGCTCGTAGTGTTCAAGGGTGTGTGGGTTATTGGGGGATGGGTCTGGGTAGGGTGCTCCAAGGGACACTGTGGACATGTTAGGCTGAAGGGCCTGTTTTCACACTGTAGGGAATCTAACCTAATCTAAACAACATAGAAGGATGTCATTGAACCTATCATATCTGTGCTGTCTCTCCGAAAGATTAGTTCATCTATTACACCTCATCAACCCCTCCCCAGAGCCATAGATATACTTTACTTTCAGTAAGTAAACCAAAGCCCTTTTGAAACTTGCAGTAACCTGCATTCCCCACACCTTCAGACAGTGCATACCAATTGCAACTTGAAAAGGTTTTTCCTCATGTCGCTATTGCTTCTTTTGGTTCATTATCTTAGATTTGTGCATGCTTGTTCTATTGGGCCATGTGCACTGTTGTGGCCCTATAGTGAAGGCAAACCACAAATATACTTCAGGTACTGGGTGTACTGACTAGAAGCTGTTAGCCATATCTATGACCGAGAACCACTTGTGATCTGATATTAAGACACCGAATATTGTAGAGGGGTCAGCTACTAGTAGGACCTTTTGATTGATGCATTGTTGATTTTCCAGTAATCTCTAGTTGATCTCCATTCCCCACTTGCCTTTCACAAGGGCCACATTGGGCTGTTAGAGGTGCTGTGGGCCTTTACCAAAAATCCCATTTTTCTGTAACCTCTGAATTATCGGGAGGATTCTTGCAACGGGTGTTAGGCTGATGTTTAGTGCAAGATGGGGATGTCACTAAAAATCGCGGCTTCCATTTGCAGTAACCTACAGGTGTCCTTTAGCTCAGATGGGGTGGTCCTTTAATTCTTCCCTTTGTAGAGTTCTGATGGACCACATTATCTGTCCATCAGTGAAATATAAAAACAAAATTTAGTTGGGTAAGGATATACTTTCCGAGGAGCAGCTGGGCTACAGGTCCTATCCATACAAAGGCTCCTAACAGGGGCCAAATGCAATGTGCACGGGTTTGATCCTTTTAATTTCTATTCTGACAGCTCCCGCTCCGTACACTTCTAGTCCCAGAACACGATCCCAAACCTCACGTGAGTAGGCCATTTTTCGAACCCCCTTGCATCCAGACCTCGAGCGATCCAAATCGGCTGCAATTGCCTACAACAAGAAATTGCCCACAATGCAAGTATTCAGAGGACTATGAGTAACCCCAGTAAGCTGCTTATGATCTCCAAAGGTGGGCTGGCCCCTCCTGACTTAACTGAGGAAGAAATGCTGCGGCAGTTACAAAGCTACATTGAAGTAAAATTTTCATTAGAGAAAACCCTAACCAAATTGGGCAGAAATACAATATTCCCAAAGGACAGTAGACCCTAGATGTCATGTAACAGGTCTGGGGAAAATGTACCCAACAGAAAGGTAAAGACAGAGCTAAATGGTCCCTTGAGTTAATGGGACACATTTGCCAAAGGAATGAAATCCGGTCTCGAATAGCCCATGAATTAAAACAATCTTAAAGAGCAATTAAAAGCAATGCATACACAGCTACAAAAGGAGAGACCAAAATGGGAAAAGGATACACTTAAAAATGGGGAGTTTGAGGAATTAAACAAGAATGTGAAGGACAAGATAACAGTCCTATCAGTTTCTTCCCCAGTTCCCAAGCCCATACAGAATTTGTATCCAGCTACCCGTGACATCCAGGAAGTGGTTCAGCAAAAGCAAACTATCACCTTTGAAAGCAGAGGGATGAAAGTGATGCACCCTCTAGCAGTGAGAGTGATGAGGGCTGTATATTCCCAGCACCACTTTTATAATCTCTTAAAACCAAGAAGGTAAAAGTAGAGAAAGTGGTAAGGCAAAGGTTAGAGGATGGCACTGAGTTGGGTGTTCCAGTAAAACAGATCAAACAACACACTGTAAATGAACCTGTGACCCCTGGAAACATAGTTAGGTGGTTTCAAGAAATGCCTCACCCAAAAAGGGGCCAATAAAGACAGGGGAAAAGCTAGATTGGTTAAGGGGAATATATGGGCATGTCATTGTCACTAAAGCAGAAGGGCGTTTTCTCCATGACGCAGTCAGAGATGCCCTTGGAGAGTACGAGCAGGAGCTGCAAGCTGGGCTGGACAGCAAGAAGACACTGGCTACAGGGGCATAACTGTACCTGAGGTTGATTGGACAGAAGTCAAGTTTTGCAGAAGTTGCAGAAAACAAAGAAAGATTTAGAATGACCTGGAAAGAGTGCACAGGAGTCCCAAACATGCAGGGCAATAGGGATTTTGAAGGTTGTTACGGCCCACTGAAATCCGCTTTTGTGGCCAGACTTAAACCTGAGCTTACTAAGATGCTAAAGCTCACCAAAGCAGACTGGAACCAGAGGGGGACTAGTAGTTATGAGCTGGTGGACCAAGCCCACTGCTCAGTTGAGATATCAGTGCCAAATCATTAGCCCTACGGACATGACAAATGGGACAGACCCCCAGCAAACCCGGACAGATCCATGACAAAAACCCAGGGAAGTGTTTCGTCTGTGGGAAGGAGGGCCACTGGGCCAGTGGGTGCAGGCAAAGGGGAAAAGGCCTAAGTCACGCAATAAGCAATAAGGATGAGGGGGCACCAAAACCTCGGAGTAAGACCAATCTCCTAGAGAAGATTAAGGAGCGAACCACCCAGCAGCAGTAGGAGCTTCTGAAGATGACACAAAGCTGAGAGAGCCCACCCCATGCCCCGTTACACTCCACTGGCTTTATGCCAGCAGAGGAGAAATGGACAGTTTGTGAGCGTGAGGGTGGGCGACTTGGACATTGAGTGCCTTTTGGGCACAGGAGCGGAATTGACATGCCAACCCCAGAAACATGAGACCCAATACCCGATAGACGGGATAATGAGAATATGTCAAATTATGGGGTCATGTTCAGTAGTAACCAAGATCAGTGAGTGGCAAAAATAGCCTCTTTATTGAGCATCTTAGTAAAGAATTATGAATGAGTGAATGAAGACGCTGCATTGCAAACACAGAGCACTTTTGAGTAAGTTAGTAAGGGGAATCATAATACAATATCTCACACGATGTTCAAATCAAAATTACATAATCTTCAAAAATTAACCATGGGACATAGGTGTCCCTGGCTGGACCAGCATTTATTGCCCATCTCTATTTGCCCTTGAGAAGCTGATGGTGAGCTGCCTTCTTGAAATGTTGCAGCCTATGTGCTGTGGGTCAATCCACATCATTATTTCGATCCAGAAACAGTGAAGAAATGGTGATATATTTCCAAGTCAGAATGGTGACTGGCTTGAAGTGGAACTTAGATGTGGTGGTGTTTCCATGTATCTGCTGCCTTCTTCCTTCTAGATGGTGGTGGGTGAGCCTGTGGAATTCATTACCACAGCAAATAGTTGATGCCAAAACTTTGAATGTATTCAAGAGGCAACTATTTGTATAGTACTTGGGGTGAATGGGATCAAAGGTTATGGGTAGAAAGCAGACTATTGAGTTAGATGAATAGTCACGATCATGAAGAATGTCGGAGCAGGCTTGAAGGGCCGAATGGCCTCCTCCTGCTCCTATCCTCTATGTTTCTATGTTTGGAAAGTGCTGTTTAAGGTGCCTTGGTAAATTTCAGCAGTGCATCTTGTAAATGGTACACACTGCTAATACTGAATGTTGATGGTGGAGGGAGTGAATGTTTGTGAATATGATGCCAAACAAGTGGTTTGTCCTGGATGGTGTGAAGCTTCTTGAATGTTGTTGGAGCTGTACCCATCCAGGCAAATAGCTTGATAACATTGTGAGTGACACATGGATTATCAATAAAAATGGACTCCCAATATTCATCTTGCAGTATCTGAATTGAAGATCTGGCGTCTTTCTTGGACTAAAGTAGTTGTAAGGAAACAGAAAAGCATTTTTATCTGACCAGATTGAGACAAGCTCATGTAACCATCAATAACTAAGTCTGATTCTGAACCGAAATTGGCACAGCATCAAAGATCCAAAACCCTTCTTGATGAGCCTCTGGCATCATCCTCTTTCCCAGACAAATCTAAGAAAATGTCGAGAGTAAAAGTGAAAACTCCTCATTGCCTTCATCCACCTGGCTAAAATATTTGGCTCTGTAAATCATAAAGCTCTGTGGACTCTGCTCCAAAGATTTAAATGTCCATGTAACTTCATCACAATCTTGTCACAGCTTTCGTAATGATCGGACCACTACTGTCCAGAGTGAAGGGATCTCAAATAGTCACCTTCAAATCCATATCAGTGAGGAGCAAGGTTGAATGTCAGCCCCATACTGTTAACCAGTCATCTGACATTGCTTATTCTCCTCATTAAAGATCATTTGTCCTTTGCTGTGAGTGTCAAATACAAGCCAGATAAACAACTCTTAAACCTCAGTTGCCTGTGTGACCAAAACTGAACTGACCTACATGATCTGCAGTTTGCAGATGACTCCAGTGTCACTGCTCCAGCTCTGCAAGTCACTCTCAATCTCGTCAATTCTGCACACATGAGACTCGGACTCTTTTTGAATGATATCAAAACAAAACATATCCAATGCTTTCAGACGAAGCCTGCAAAATCCACTTTGATGGAATGGATATTGAAGAGCTACCCCATCTGTCTAACATAGGAATTGCTCTCTCCACGACTCCCTCATCTGATCCACACTCCCCACTAGCCGCACCACCCTCGGCATCTTTCCTTGCAACCGCAGGGAGTGCTACACCTGCCCCTATACCTCCCCCCACACTTCCATTCAAGGGAAAAAGCAAACCTTCCACATTAGACAGGCGTTCACCTGCACATCCATCAACATGGTCTATTGCATCCGCTGCTCCTCTACATCAGGGAGACCAAGTGGAGGCTCAGAGACCATTTTGTAGAGCATCTGCACTCTGTACACAGCAAACAACAAAACCTTTTCATTGTGAACCATTTCAACTCCCCATCCCACTCTCTGGATGACATGTCCATCCTGGGGCTCCTCCAGTGTCACAATGACACCACCTGCAAAGTGGAGGAGCAGCACCTCATATTCCACCCCAGGAGCCTACAATCCAATGGCCTAAATGTGGACTTTACTAGTTTCAAAATCTCCTCATCCCCAGCCTCATCCCATGACCAAACCTCCCTCTCATTCCTGCCTCTTTGACCTGACACAAACTGTCCATCTTCTCTCCCATCTATCCACTCCACCCACCTCACTGACCAATCCTCACCACTGCTTACCAACATTCACCTATCACCATCCCACCCATCTTCCCCAGCCCCACTCCTCTATTTCTGAGCTCCCTTGGCCAACCCCATTTCTGAGTAGGGTCCCTACCCTAAACGTCAACTTTCCTGCCCCTCTGCAGTAGGGAGATCGAAGAACTCATTGGTCGGCAGATTGTTGAAAAGTGCAAATGTAGCAGGGTTGTTCTTATGGGTGACTTCAACTTTCCCAATATAGATTGCAACCTCCTTAGTGCATATGGTTTGGATGGAGCTGTTTTTGTCAGGTGTGTTCAGGAGGGTTTCCTTACTCAGTATGTGGACAGGCCGACGAGGGGAGAGGCCATTTTGGATTTGGTGCTCGGCAATGAGCCAGGACAGGTGTCAGATCTCATGGTGGGAGAACACTTTGGTGACAGTTACCACAACAGCCTCACATTTACCATAGCCATGGAAAGGGAAACGAGCAGGTCCCAGGGGAAGATATTTAACTGGGGTAAAGAAAACTATGATGCTATCAGACAGGAGTTGGGAAGTACAGATTGGGAGCAATTGTTCCACAGAGAGGGCACAGCAGACATGTGGAGGCTGTTTAAGGAGCAGTTGTTGCGAGTGATGTATAAATTTGTTCCTCTGAGACAGGTAAGAAGGGGTCAGATTAAGGAGCCTTGGATGACGGGTACAGAGGTGCTTCTTGTCAAAAAGAAAAAGGCAGCTTACGTAAGGTGGAAGAAGCAAGGGTCTAGCACGGCTTTAGAGGATTACAGGCTTGCTCAGAAGGAGCTCAAAAGTGGACTGAGGAGGGCCAGGAAGGGGCATGAGAAAGGCTTGGCAGGAAGGATTAGGGAGAACCCGAAGGCATTTTACTCATACGTGAGGAATAAGAGAATGATCAGGGAGAAGGTAGGGCCAATCAGGGATAACGTAGGGAACTTGTGCGTGGAGTCTGAGCAGATAGGGGAAGCCCTAAATGAGTTTTTTGCTTCGGTTTTCATTAAGGAAAGGGACCTGTTGTGAATGAGGACTTTAAGGAGCAGGAAAACAGGCTTGAACTGATCAAGATTGAGGAAGTTGATGTGCTGGAAATTTTAGCAAACATTAAGATTGATCAGTCCCCAGGGCCACACCAGATTTATCCTAGGTTGCTCCAGGAAGCGAGAAAGGAGGTTGCTAAGTCGCTGGCGTAGATCTTTGCTTCTCACTCTCCACGCGAGTCTACTGGAAGATTGGAGGGAGGCAAATGTTGTTCCTCTTTTCAAGAAAGGGAATAGGGAAATCCCTGGAAATTACAGACCAGTCAGTCTTACGTCTGTGGTCAGCAAGGTTTTGGAAAGAATTCTGAGGGATATGATTTATGGCTATTTGGAAAAGCATAGCGTGATTAATGAGAGTCAGCATGGCTTTGTGAGAGGCAGGTCATGCCTTAAAAATCTTATTGAGTTCTTTGAGGAAGTCACAAGACAAGTTGACGAGGGTCAAGCAGTGGATGTGGTGTACATGGACTTCAGCAAGGCATTTGATAAGGTTCCCCACGGCAGGCTCATTCATAAGGTCAGGAGGTATGGGATACAGGGTGACTTGGCCATCTGGATTCAGAATTGGTTGGCTGACAGGAGGCAGAGAGTGGTTGTAGATGGTAAGTATTCTGCCTGGAGGTCAGTGCTGAGTGGTGTCCCGCAGGGCTCTGTCCTTGGGCCTCTGCTCTTTGTAGTTTTTATAAATGACTTGGATGAGGAGGTTGAGGGGTGGGTTAGTATGTTTGCTGATGACACAAAGGTTAGAGGTGCCGTTGATAGTATCGAGGGCTATTGCAGGCTTCAGCGAGACATTGACAGAATGCAGAGGTGGGCTGAGAAACGGCAGATGGAGTTCAACCTGGATAAATGCGAAGTGATGCATTTTGGAAGGTCAAACTTAAATGCTGACTCCACACTGTGCTCTCTCTGACTCCAGTTTCTGCAGTTCTTGCTGTCTCTACATTCTTAACTAGCAAGGGTTTAAGTGTGAAATGGAAAGTAGCAGCCAAATCCGATCAACCCTGATCTTAACTAACAGCAGAGCAGCTTCAAGGAGATGAATGGGCAACTTCTGATCCAATTCATATGTTCTTATGTACCATTATCTGTGCCGCTTTTGCTACAGTTTATTCTATTCACTGTCCATAGTGCCAGAGACTCCAACCTGCACAGACCTAATGGAGATGGAGCGTTCGCTTGTCAGAATGTCTTCATCATCCGCTCGCTTCGATCTCTCGAGCTTTAATTCCCCGCACATTCACTCCACCCTCCCATCCTCATGCCCCTTGATTGTTCAAGGCGAACTCAGGTTCCCGTTAAACAAGCACAATACTACTAAAAAACCAGAAGAACTGAGGATGCTATAAATCAGGAACATAAGCAAAGTTGCCGGAAAAGCTCAGCAGGTCTGGCAGCATCTGTGGAGGAGAAACAGAGTTAACGTTTTGGGTCCGGTGACCAGAAGGGTCTGAGGAAGGGTCACCGGACCCGAAACGTTAACTCTGTTTCTCCTCCACAGATGCTGCCAGACCTGCTGAGCTTTTCCAGCAACTTTGTTTTTGTTTCAAAAATACTACAAAGTATTTACAGCGTGGAAATAGACCATTCCGCCTGTACCTGGTCCATGTGAGATGAGTGAGGTAAAAGTCAGTGCAATTACTATTACATCGTGGGGAATGGGTAGGCAGTGTGGAAGAGGATATCTTCAAATCGCCCAGTAGCTTTGGCCCTATGGATGCAGAAGCTAGTCAGGGAAAGGCTGATGCGCCGACAGGTTCCCTGTACACATTGAGCCCAGAGAATGGTGCATTCTGTCTCGGAAATAAGTGAGATGCTGTCCACAACGGAGTGATTTTCATTAAGCAAAAGTGTGTTAAGCAAAAACGGGAACGGAATAAGGGAGGAGACATAATAAAAAAACAGCTTGTATTATTTGATCTAAGTGATATTTTCCTGCTGACCAAAACTGTTCAATTAGACTCCATGGAGTTCTGTGATAACGCACAATGGGTACTTTCTCGGTACCAGCCCCGCATTGAAAAGTTGCTCTTTAGTTTCGTTTCCTCATTTCACTTTCTGAACAAGTTGAAGAATTGACTTCAAGCAGTTGTCACGGGACTCAGACATTAGATTGAACAGCAACACACCAGACACTCACCTCGATCAACTCACATTAGAAGCAGATTTGAAGCTGCGAAACAAATTCAGCAGGATTTCCATCTGATCAGTACTATGAGATAACAACCGCTGGAATCTCTTTGGTGTTACAATGTATCTAGACTATTAAAGAAGTTTATTTTCGGAAATAAGGAAAGAGTTGGTATTCATAACGCTGAGATTATTTGTTCATGGGGAAGGTGTAATGCTAAAGACTGGTAATTGTTAGAGAGCATTCTTCATATTGAGTAATATTTCAAATTAGAATTAAATTAGCTTCTAATTTGTACTAAATGCACTAAATTAAATTTACATTTGATGTTTGCATGCTGTCAATGCACTCAGATCGTTTTAAGAAGGAAATGTTTGATGCTCCATGATTTTCTAGAAGGGATTTATTTATTTACAAATCAAAGCGAGTTCACAGCATGAAATGGGATGGGTGGGAGTGAACATAACATGGAATCTACAGGCAATCCAGTTTAAATTGAACACCTGGAAGAAAGAGAGACAGGAAGAACTGCCGATGCTGGAGTCAGAGAGAACACGGTGTGGAGACGGAGGAACACAGCTGATCTGGCATAGATAACAAAGTGTGGAGCTGGATGAACACAGCAGGCCAAGTAGCATCTCAGGAGCACAAAAGTTGATGTTTCGGGCCTAGACCCTTCATCAGAGAGGGGGATGGAGAGAGGGTTCTGGAATAAATAGGGAGAGAGGGGGAGGCGGACTGAAGATGAAGAGAAAAGAAGATAGGTGGAGAGGAGAGTGCAGGTGGGGAGGTAGGGAGGGGATAGGTCAGTCCAGGGAAGACGGACAGGTCAAGGAGGTGGGATGAGGTTAGTAGGTAGGAGATGGAGGTGCGGCTTGAGGTGGGAGGAAGGGATGAGTGAGAGGAAGAACAGGTTCGGGAGGCAGAGACAGGCTGGGCTGGTTTTGGGATGCAGTGGGTAGAGGGGAAGAGCTGGGCTGGTTTTGTGATGGAGTGGGGGGAGGGGAAGAACTGGGCTGGTTGGGGGATGCGGTGGGGGAAGGGGAGATTTTGAAGCTGGTGAAGTCCACATTGATACCATTGGGCTGCAGGGCTCTGCTCTACAGCAGATCTGGCAGCGTCAGAGAAGCAGGAGCGTTAAGGTTTCAGGTTGGGACCCTTCTTCCGAAGTGGTGGGCAGGGGAGGAGGGCGAGGGGATCTCCGGAATAAATAGCGAGGAGGGGTGGGGGCTGGGGACGGTAGGTGGGATGCTGATAGGTGAGTGCTGGTAGGCAGTGGTGGGGTTTGGTCAGTGAGGTAGGAGGACCGGATAGGTGGGAGAGAAGATGGACAGGTTGTGTCAGATCAAAGAGGCGGGTTGAGAGGGAGGGTTGGCCATGGGATGAGGGGAGGCAGGGAGATTTTGAAACCGGTAAAATCCTCATTTAGGTCATTGGGCTGTAGGCTCCCGAGACAGAACGTGGGGTGCTGCAGTTTCGGCTTGGCGGGATTGTGGCACTGAAGGAGGCCTGGGATGGACATGTCATCCAGAGAGTAGGAGGCGAAGTTAAAATGGTTTGCAACCAAAAGGTGTTGTCATTTGTCGCAAACAGTGCACAGGTGCTCTACAAAGTGGTCTCTGAGCCTCTGTTTGGTCTCCCCAATGTGGAGGAGTCCACATCAGGAGCAGTGGATGCAGTAGACCACATTGACAGATGGGCAGGTGAACATTTGTCTGACGTGGAAGGTTTGTTTGGTGCCATGGATGGAGGTGAGGGCAGAGGTGTAGGGGCAGGTGTAGCACTTCCTGCGGTTGCAGGGAAAGATGCCGAGGAAGGTGGGGATACCGGGGTGTGGGGGACGATGGAGTCATGGAGAGACTGGTCCCTATGAAAGGCAGATAGGGATGGGGAGGGAAATATATCTTTGGTTGTGGGGTTGGATTATAGGTGGTGGAAGTGGCAGAGAATGATGTGTTGAATACGGAGGTTAGTCGGCCGATATGTGAGGACAAGGGGAATTCTGTCTGTGTTTTTATCGGGGGGAGGGGATGTGAGGGCAGAGGTGCGGGAAATACAAGAGATGCAGTTGAGTGTGTTTCCAACCACTGAAGGGGGGAATTTGCTGTCATTGAAGTAAGAGGACATCTGGGATGTTCATGAGTGGAACACCCCATCTTGGGAGCAGATGCAATGGAGGTGGAGAAATTGGGAATAGGGATTGCATTCTTGCAGGAAGGTGGGTGAGAGGAGGTGTAGTCTTGGCAGCTGTGGGAGTCGGTGGGCTTGAAATAGATGTTGGTTTTGAGATGGCAACAGAAAGGTCCATGAAGGAGAGAGATGTATCAGAGAGGGTCCAGGTGAATTTGAGGTTAGGATGAAAGGCATCAGTAAAGTTGATGAACTGTTCAAGTTCTTCGTGGGATTTTGAAACTTCACCAGTTTATGCTCCTGCAGCTCCACACTGAGATAAAAGAATAGTTAGCTCATTGATAATAGCCTGCACTGAGCATATGTTAATCTTATTCAGTGCAATTGCCATTAGAAAGATGCTGGCAAGGATAGCATTGAATTTTCTTTTCCATTTGTTTGAAGAATTAAGTGCCGAATACTATTGAGCCGCAAATTTGGAACTCCTAACGTTGATTTCAAGAAGTCTGAGCAATGTGAAAGATTACCTATATCTACATTTATTCTGATACAGTGAGTTAGCACGGTACATTTTGGGGAAAAAGATGGAGCTGAAGACTCATGTGGGGAAAGCTAAGGATTTCAACTCTGGTAAATGGTGTACTCATAAATGAAGGGTACAAATTTAGCTGGAAGTCAATGAAATAGGAGACAAGAACGTGAATGTTTCCTTCATCATGAAGGGACTAGATGTTTTTGAGCAGGTATCGACCCAATGTTGCCCATGTACGCCTAGAACCTTGGAACTGTTCTGAAATATATGTAATGACAACATGAGAAAGAATGAAATTCTACTGAGAATTGCAATCCAAGCAAGGAAAAAACTAAGACTTAAGACTCTTACAGTTTACGTTTTAGAGTTGAGGAAAATCTCTCATCACTATGGAGATGGCAGAATCGTTAAAAAATCATCCTTAGAGAGGCACTTGTAGGTATCCAAAAGAGCGTTCTGCTGAGAAATTGCCAGGAGTATTTCACACACAACCATGAGCTTGATTAAGGCTGTCTCCTGTTGGTTTGTATCATTTTTCCCACCAATGTTTAGAGAGTGATTACTTGAGAAATGTCATTACAAGCGCACAGAAGTTTACCATTTGAAAGCAGTCAAAGTTTTTGGTATCCAAGTATTGATATGGTTATTTAAAAATGTATGTAATATTTTAAAATGTGTTTCAAAATGATTCGATCAATATCCCGTTCATTCTGTGGTTAAATAGAAGAACGGTTTAGGAAGATATAGGAAGAAGTAATTGATTTCTTTGTAGTGCGAAGGAAAGAATACTTTGTTTTGGTCAATAGCTAGACGTTGTACTATGCACCTGTACTTACATTCAATACATCATCATTCTTTCAACGAGTTGTCAGTTAACTAATTTTGACTTTGAGGGGAAGTCCTCTCCGCTCGCAAATACATCAGCCAAAATTAAAGGCACTATGAATTGAACAATGTATTTGTAATAAGTCAGAAATCACATAACACCACGCCAAAGACCAACAGATTTATTTCAAATCACAAACTTCTGGGCCACTGCTCCTTCCTGGGGTGAAAGACCTGACGAGGAAGCAACTCTCTGAAAGCTTGCAATTCCAAATAAATCTGTTAGACTGTAACCTGGTGTCATGTGACTTCTCACTTTGTCCATCCCAGTGCAATACCGTCACCTTCACATCATGTTTTTGTAGAGATGACAATTCATTTTGTAATCAAACCACATGCAGAAGAGACAGAACTGTTGGAATGAGATGAATTGTGATTCATTTTATTCTCTTGCAGTGACACACAGAAGGATTTGCTGGAAGTGAAGCTCAATCAGCTTCAATGTCACTTCACATGGGCCCCACAGAAAGAAGCCGTTGACTTGGATGATATGAAACAAAGATTAGAAGATTCAATACAACCTGATGTGAAATATCAAGACAGGTCTTACAACCAACTAGCTTTTGTAAACTGCCTGCAAGGAAACTGTGAAGAGGCAATTCAGAATTTAAAGGAAGCTGAAAAGATTCTGAAGGAGCAACATCAAGATGAATTTGAAAAAAGAATTATTGTCACCTATGGAAACAATGCCTGGGTTTATTATCACATGGAGCGACTGGAAGAGGCTCAGTACTACCTCGACAAGCTGGAGACGGCCTGTAAACTATTTCCTGAAGCATCTCAGTTTACAGCAATGATACCCGAGGTTTATGGGGAGAAGGGTTGGTCACTGTTGAAATCTGCTGGCCAATATTATGAAGAGGCAAAGGAATGTTTTAAAAAGGCCCTGCAGAAAGATCCTGACAATATTGAGTGGAACATTGGCAATGCCACTGTTCTGTCTCGTTTGGAATGGATTTCTGGGACCCCAGAGAGTCGTGGGCCCATGGAATCAGTGAAGTGGTTTAAACGTGTGCTGGAGCTTGATCCCGATGAATCTGTATCCATGGTGCTTTTGGCTCTCAAACTACAACGAAACGGGAAAAATGCTAAGTGAACGAGCATTGCAGAAGTCCCCTGATCTCCCTTATGTGCTCTGATATGCAGCTCAGTTTTACCGACTCTGCAACAACGTGGATAAAGCTCTGGAGCTGTTGGACAGAGGATTAGAAATTAGTCCACACTCTACCTTCATACATCATGAAATAGGTCAATGTTACAGAACCAAATTGGATCAAGTGATCAACAATCCACTCACTGAAGATCCTTGCAATCCGGCATTTCAACAGAAAGCTGAGCTGATCAATAAATGCAAGTACCATTTTGAAAAGTCTTTCAAGAAAGAGTCAGTGACATCTATCAAGCCCAGCCTCGATTTTGCAGCAATTTGCTCATTACATGAAGAATATGACAAAGCACAGGAAATCTACAGCCATCTCCTGACACTGGAAGGTATTCGCCCAGAGAACAAGCAAGCGATACGTTTGGCGGTAGGGTTATTCCAATTGAATTGCAAGAATTCAGAATCAAACGCCATCCGACATTTTCTGGAGGGAGTGAAAGTTAATTACAACTCAGTGGAACGGAAAAAGTGCTGTCAAAACCTGGAGAAGATAGCTGCAAGACAACTTTGCAGGAATCCAAGAGAGAGTGAGGCCCTTGGTGTTCGGGGATTCCTGCACCAGCTCGATGGGGAGAAGTATGAAGCGATTGAATGCTTTAAAAAGGCTTTGGAGTTTGATCCTGACAATGACGAATATTTAAGTGCTCTTTGTGAGCTACGCCTTTCCATTGAGGGCAGAAACAACTCTCCCTATGAAAACTAAATGATATGTTGAAATACATAGAGGCCGCGATCTATAAATGGGGGTACATTTCTTTTACATTCCATGGGAAACTTCAAAGTAAGCATTTCACTTCTGTGTGTTAATTTTCCTTAAGGCCCTCTTTGCAATAATTCTAAATGTACTTTATTCAGGAATATTGATCACACTGTGGAACTATCCAAATCACAGTAATTTCCATAAAGTTAAAGGTTCTACTGAGTGTGAATAGAAACAAAATAATGTCAGATACAGGGAAATAGTGTTCAATGGCAAAGACCGTGTCTTTTTACTTTTCTGCACATTGAATTGTGGACTGTTATGATAAATAGAACTCCTTCAAAATCAAGAATTGCAGTATGAATTGAAGAAAAGTAACCTGACACACATTGTAAACACTGTTTATGCAGCTGAAACAGTTGGAGTGTAGTTTGCAGATGAGCTGGAGACAAAGGAGGTGTACACAAATGGAGTTGAGGCTGACAGCAAGTAACTGATTGGTTTGTGGACTAGTGACCAATTATCAATGGCAAAGACCTTCTGCCTGCCAACAACAATAAGATTGGTTCTCAAGTAGCTGAACATCTTGAGATTAAGAACAAGAGAGTGAGAAGATATAACAGCCAAGTCGCACCAGTAGCATCGAACTGACAATGCAGAAAATTATGCAGATCTATCCTGAAAACAAAAAAAAACAGGACAAGTCCAAACTGGTCATTTACTACTCCATTTGTCTACTCTTCATTATCAATAAAGTGACAGAAGGTATGATCAACAATGCTATCAAGCATTATTTGTTTACTAATAACTTGCTGACTGATGCTCAGTCTGGGTTCTGCCAGGGCTACTTAGCTCCTGATCTCATTACAACCTTGGTCCAAATATGGACAAAAGAGCTGAATTCCAAATTATCTCAGCCCCATAACATTGCTGAAGTAGGTTATCTGAGGTCCAACTTCTTTAGCTGCTTTATCAATGACCTTTCCTCCACCACAATGTCAGAATCTGGAATGTTCGTTGCTGGCTGCGCAACTTGCAGCACCATTCCTGACTCCTCAAATGCTGGAAACAGCCCACATCCATACGCTGCGATACCTGAAAAATATCCATGATACGTGGCAACTAACATTAGTGCCATCCAAGGTCCGGGCACCAAGACAAGAGAATCTAGCCATCACCTCTTAACAGTCAATGGTATTACCATCACTGAATCCCCCACTGCCAACATCCATGATGTTACTATTGTCCAGAATCTGACCTGGACCAACGTAACAACCACATCTTTTAATCTTCCTTTACTTTGGATTACAAACACAGAAAAATAACTGGCTTTAAACCAGGTCTGTGAAAGAGTGGCTGCTGGATTAAAAACAAGTTACTGGAGCTCAATGTAAGTTGTGTTTCCACAGCTGTTTTGTTCAAGCAGTGGGGGACGATATTTGAGTCTTAGCAACGCTAAACTTTGCCTGGAGACAGGCTGCTGATTGTTTTTTTAATTAGGACCAGTTGTGGAAGCCACAAGACATCACCTTGGCAACAACTCTCTGATTTGCTCCTGGGCAAACGAACAACTTGACTGCGAACAATCCAGGGGCAGAAGATCTGCAGACTGAAAGAAACAACATTACTCTTTTCCTCCATCACAGTGAAGAACTGAAATGTTAATGATAGCTATTCTCTCCCAGCAATTATTTCTAACTCTTGACTGAGCAACTGAACAATGAATGTGTCAGCCACGCCTTCTCCTCTCCTGCAAGGAACTGAAAGCACTTGGATATGAAGATCAAATATCAGAAGGACTTGGAAGAAGCAAAAGGTACACCTCAGTGAATTCTATGGACTTGTGCTCTTGAACCGTATTTCCAATTTTTTTTTCCCTTCACTCATAACATCCATGCTTGCTTGTTTGTTTGTCTGAGCCTGTCTGCTTGTATGCATGATGAGATTAGAGCTTCAGCTAATAGAGTTCTATATTGATAATTCATATTTTTGTTTGCCTGTTGTTGCAATTCATTTATTTGTAATAAATAGTGGATCTTGTTAAGTACAGAAGTGTGGTCTGTGTTTTCTGTTAACCTGAGTCCATCTAATCACCTCCAGTTCCCCCCCCCCACTCCACCCGCGTCTACAAGGTAGACTAAAGAGTATGATGTTACAGTCTCCACTCATCTGGATGAGTGCAGCTCCAACAACACTCAAGAAGCTTGATGCCATCCAAAAGAAAGCAGCCCACATGAATGGAACCCCAACCACCACCTTCAACATTCAGTCCCTTCACCACCAATGCCAGCGGTAGCAGTGTATACCATCTACAAGATGCACTGTAGTAATTCACTAGGGCTTCTTCTGTAACATCTTCAAAACCCGCAACGTCTATGGCTAAAAGGATAAAGGTAGCAAATGTGTGGGAGTATACCAAAGCCATGCTCTCCGCCCCCCTCCCACCATCATGATTTTGAACAACACCAATGCTCCTTCTCTGATACTGGGTTAAAATCCTGGTACTCCCTTCCTCACAACATTATGGGTATGTCTACACGGAAAGCATTGAGTCATTCAAAAAAACATCTCATCAACACATTTCCTGTGTTAATTAGGGATTAATAAATGTCTAGCCTGCGATGCACGTACAATGAAAAATTTGGATATTACAATAAAGTGGACATGTTACTGGCAATGTTTTATCTTGCAATCATCAAGACAAACACAAGCAGGTCAAATGTGAAACAATCACAATAATTCATGCTACAGGAAAAAAAGAGTAAATAAAAACCAAAAGAACTGCGGATGCTGTAATTCAGAACTGTTCTGAGGAAGAATCACTGGACCCGAAACATTAACTCTGTTTTTTTCCTTCACAGATGCTGCCAGGCCTGTTGAGCTTTTCCAGCAACTTTGTTTTTGTTCAGGAAGAAAACGAGCATTGATTTGCCAGTTAATCAGAATGAATTGTACTGAAATGAATTGTAATGAAACATATTTCTAATTAAATTGAGCCAAGCATCAACAGTCTCTGTAGAAGTCAACACTAGAAAGCAGTTCTCCTAATCAAAGCACGTTAATTGTTGCCTTCTGATGTGTGTACCTCCAGTAGGTTTCTTTGTTGATGCAAAAATGCTTATGTTATCCCTTATAAAATCAGAAACTACGAGGTGGGTAATGTGGAAAGATCTCAGAGATGCTTATTAGAGCTTCCTAATTCATACAAACACAAATCACAGGTACTTCAGGGGTAACTTTAAGCTTTTTGATAACATAACGTAGCATAATTCCATCAGGGTATCATACTTCAAATGATCACATTTGAGAAGCTGGGGCATTTATACCCTTAAGTCACATGCGCTGATGATATCCTGAGCAAATCTTTTTAAGATATGCTGACATACTAACTGTGAGATATAACACTATGCTTGCCTGATTAAGAATTCTACAGGAAGTAATGATATCAATACCTGTACATTACAGGCACAGTGAATGATAAGCCCAGAGAGTGAATCCTTAAGATTTCACATTGCATTTTAGCTCATATAAGGGGACACAAAACTACCTTAATGTGCCCATTATCTGATTTGAAAAGGCATAAAGCTTACTGAAATAATTGATCAATACTACAGATAATTGACCCCTTTGGGAACCAGATAGGTTATTACAAGCTGTAAGATGTTCAGATGACCATCACCCTTAAGGTACCAATCAGAGAATGGTGTATGTGGTGCATGATCAACCAACAACTGACAATGTAGTTCCTCAGCCAGAGTCCTCGAACACCGCTGATCACGAGGATGCGCAGGGTGTCAGACCGGGTTAACATGCATCAGCGTTCTGCAGTGAGGTCCATAACCGTGGGAAGATGAAGGATTGAAAGATCCACAGAGGCCGGAGTGTGTATTATTGCTGTGAAAGGAACAAAGACAAAGAGGCAGGAACCAATCCAGATACTGACTGCACCCAAAGGCAAACCAGGGACATGGCATCTATTTAACCAACTGACTTTTTTAAGTGTTACTTTTTATTACTCAATCAATGTTTTCTGAATTATGTCACCAGGTGGTCTGACAGAGAGGAAGAATCAATGGAAACCGTCGTAATATCAGGTTACACAATTTCTCTTTGGATACCCCTGCACCTTACAGATAGGCCGTTTGTAAGACACTGAGAAATGGAGAATAGAGAAATAAAGGCAGTCAATCTCAGTTGTAGAATGCAAATGAGAGCTCACGCTTGAATTAAGGAAACAAAATTCACGATTGAAAAGGGCTGCCCAGCTTTCCCTCAAGGGAAGAGACTCAAAGTTAACCATCACTACGTTCAGAGAGTTACGTGGTTGTAAAAGGGATTAAAACTTCAGCGCTGAGAATAGCTTTGGACTGATCCCCGGAGAATATTCTCAAATGGACATTTATAAATTAGAACAGTGGTCAAAAAGTTTAACTGATGCTACCCCAACTGAGATGATATTGCGTCTCTCATCAGAAACTCATTGTGCCCTAGATGAAATAGGTGGAGAGGGAAAATTGACTGGCACAAATGACAAAATATTTCAAGGGAGCAGATCCACCCTGCCTCAAACTTCTGTACCTAGTGAAGAACTAAAGAATGCATTGAAGGGTTCAGTAACAATTTAAACAAACCTCTGTCTGGGAATCTTGGAAGCTGCCTTTACATGCGTTCAATTGCTGCTGAGTGTGGAAGGTGCAGTAAGGTCTAATGGGACAGAAGACTGAGTAAGGGGTCAACTTTTAACAGTCAACAGGAGATGGTGCAGAGAATTGTAAGTAGTGAAGTGTAAGGCATAACATATCCCTCACTCATTAATCAACCAGTCCAACAAACAGCCTGCAGAAACTTCTTACCTGCGTAAACAATCACATGAATCATCTGGGCTCAGTAGCCTCATTCTGTGCTCTACATAGAATTATCCATCATGTAATTTCAATGTCGATGCAGTTGTAACTTTAAGCCCAAGAGCAGAGATTTGCCAAACCATGTGAAAGTTACAAAACAGAAACATCATCTTCAGCTCAAGTTGGCATTTTAGACTCAGAATTATATTAGAATTAGATTTTATTGTCACGTGCACTCAAGTATAAAAATACGGGAGTAGAGAGAAAAGTGTGCAAAGTCCTTATTCTCTGGCGCCATCTTGGTTATAAAACCAGATCTTTTTAAGAAAAAGCAGAAATAAAAGAAACAGAGCCAAGAGGAAAGAAAAATTGTCCAGTTCTTAAAGCCCCATCTCAATGAAGATGTATGAAACACCCAGCCTCTGATGCAGGCGCCCCGGCCAAGCTTTGGCCTGTAATCTTTTGCTGCTGCTGCCACTGCCACTAATTGTCAATTGCGATGCTGCAGCCGAGATTCCTTAATGCCTTCTCCACAAGTAGTTACCCTAAACCTGTACTCCCACCCCATCCCTTTATCCCCATTTCTTTCAATTGCCTCTCTAACCTATTTAAGAAGTGCATTCCACAGTTTCAAATGGATCAGCAAAAATGTTGTCTTCTTCCTGTCCAAAATCTTTTAAACATTTCATTTCTGTCTGCCTGATCTAGATCCCCAATCACCAAATAGCAAGTTTCAATTTATTTTGTCTTTCTTTCATAATTTTTAACACCTCTGTCAATCCTCTAATTCTTGATAACAGGGACAGTTTTGGTTTGCCTGTAATGATATCCATATTTGACTATACTTGAATAATCTGCAGATTTCTTTTGTATCTAAAGCCTTTTACAGCTTCAGCGCGGTCATACAAACTAAGTAGCAGTGCACTGGCACCACAGTCAGTCTCCTGTCTTATTGTCGACTAGCTAGGTGTTGGGTATAAGTCTCTTAGTATGTGCTCCTGCAACATTCCTCTGTTAAACAATTGCCCTGATCTAGAGGACTGGCTAAGATCTGAACCAGAACGCAGCACAAGCTAATACAAACTCTGGATACAGCAGTGTATAAGAGTCTAATGTGAACCTACTGACCTGTCACATAGAGCAGTTGATACACTTCTGATCCAAACCCCAATCACCGACCTGATCTCTGTTTCTCTCCACAGCTACTGCTTGACGTCTGTCTTTTTTACCTCCCTTTTCGTATTCTCATTTCAGATTTTCAGAACCTGAGTTCCAAATTTTAAAGACTTGCTGATTTGCTTTGGAATACTGGAGCTCACATTGCTACATTATTAAATCCCTGAGTCAATTTGCATTATAATAAGTTTCTTATTGCTCCTCATCTTCCTCTTCCAACTTCAACTCCAAATAATTTACATGCCCAGTGAGACCTCTAATGGAGAAATACACATACTGCGTGTTCAATCCAGTGTGAAACTAATGCTAAATTCTCATCTCTAAAAAGTAAAAACTGAAAGGTTTTTGGTAATTGAAAGTAACACAAGATCTTCTAGTTTTCCCTGTTCTTTTTCTCATCTATTTAGCCTGGGCAACTAACATGCCTGCAAATGGTGACCCGGAAGCTTGTAATAATCTGAATGCTGAGAGTTTGGGTTTGCTTCATTCAGATTTTATGGTTTACCATCCGCTACGGTAAACTTCCAAAGCTTTGGTGGAACAGTCCCAACTATTCTGGCAAAGCACTGGAAAGCAAGGATGGATATATCCTCATAGAATGGCATTCTCCAAAACCCTGTTTCAGTTCTTGATAATGGGAATACGAACAAGGACAAAGCAGTAACTGTCACTTTCCTTGGTTAGGTCAATTGGCTGGAGAGATGGTTTTGTGATGCTGAGGGATGTCCCCAGCACAGGTTCAATTCCAGCACCAGCTTAGACTACAGTGAAAGATTCTCTTTCTCACCCTTTCCTGAGGTGTCGAGGCCCTCAAGTTAAACTGCTCTAATGGTAGGAGTAACCTATTGTCCGGTAGGACTAGGGCCACCTTCCAGTTTCACTAGACTGCAGGTGCAGATTGCTTTTAATTCTTGGACAATGCACAGTAATGAGAAATGTAACCCACTTAGTTTAACCTGGATGATGTATGATTGGGGAGATGTGTTTTAAATTAAATTATGTAGAACACAAGTCTCAGTAATTCAAGCACAAATGTGTGGATATTTAATTAATCTTTAACAAAAAGCTTATTCCTTCATAATATAGCGAACATTTAACCGGCAACCTGAGGCATTTCTCTCGATCAACTGGAAATAACGTTTACGTGGGATACTGGGAGTTCACTGCATTATCGAAATCTCCGCCATGTCCGAGTAGCCAGCTGAGGATTCCAGTTATAAGTTTGAGTTAACGCGAAGTTGCATTCTTATTTAAATGATTCATGCCGTAAATAAAATATAACAGTGATGCGTATACCCCTGAATTACATTTCTCTGTTTAATTTACATTGATTAGATTGATGGCTTGATCAACTGAAAAATTTCAACAATCGGCGCAACGCTGTCCTAGATGCCGGTTTATAAAAAGTTAGCTGTATCACAGATAATCATACAAAAAAACGTCAACATAAAGTGTCAAAACAATTATCCTTTACGTAAAAAGAACTTGACACGTTTTTAGATATTTCCTAGAAACATGCAATGAATGGATATGTTTAAACTTTCTGCTTAAAATTATTTCACAGATTTTAAAATTATTTGTGGTGTGCACTCACCATACAAATTATCTTTAAACATTCTTTCAGTAATGTTGAGTCTCTGTGTTGGGCAATTCCATAGGGCGGCAATTAGTATAGATTTGACATGAAGCTGTCATGTTTGGCGTGATATTTCCACACTATACGTGAGAACATGTGTGACTGACCATCAGTTGAAATGAAACCATATAATGCATATTATTAACTCATAATCTCCTGCCTCTTAGAAGAAAACATTTTAAATTGTTTCAGACTGAAAGGATTAAGTCCATTTCACAAAAGGCAGAGCAAATATTCACCATGAAGCCATTGCAGCTGCAGATTTTACAAGATTGCATTTTCTGTTTAAAGGCTCTTCACTTTCAACAAATCAACTGAAAGTTAGCTGTACACAAAGTGTAGTTCACCATTTTATTTAGGGATTGATCTGAAAACAGCAGGTCCAAAGGAGGATTCCCCTCATTGACATTTTGGGGACCTTTAACAGAACAGAAACATCAAGACACTTTATCAGGAAGGAGTTATCAGGTGAAATACCTGTGGCAGAAGAGCATGGGACAGATGAAATCACAAAAATTTACAGAATGTACACCAAAGTAAGACAAGCCAACACTCACACTGTATCAGCGAGGCAGAACACAGACATGCTGCTCTCACCTGATTGGGGTACATGGTAAGCGTTCACAAAACTGTACACTCAAAGTTTCCTGCAGACATGCCCATATTGCAGTGCAGAATATTGCGCTATTGCTATTTCAAACTGTAAAGTCATGAAAGAAATTGCACTACAAATTAGCATGTTGCATACTATCTACTCAATGAGTGACCAACCAGCCAATATGTGCTGTTTAAGTTACACCATTAGTTCCTACAGAGCAAAGTATTGCACAGAAGCAACCAGCCAGAATCAGAACAATTCTCCGCATTTTTAATCACTGAGGCAATAGCCCATGCTGGATCATGGTAATACCTTCCTGGGGCATAGAGCCACAAGAATTTAATTTTGTGCTCTTCCTCCCATTGCACATTTTGTGGATAGCCTCTGTTGTATTTGTAAGCTGTAGAAGTTCTTTGAGGGTCTCTATACAGCTGCAGTTCTAACAGATCCCAATGGTGGCCACAATCCTACCATTTACCAGCAGTCATTCCATGTAAAAGAAGTCTCGTGTTAGAACAAGTGCATCCAGCCTGGAGTTCTAGGAGGTAAGTCTGAAGTGATTGAGTACCCTGGGTTAATCACAGTATGGTACAGAAGAAGAAAGAAATTACTGGACATCATCAGTTCAGCCTTTTTCTTAACTACAAGAGCCTCACAAGCTCCACATAGAACATCAACATAAACAATAAGATTTCTCTAGTTATTACAGAGTAAGTCAAGCACTGGATGATCAGATGCTCACTACAGACCATATCCACTTCTCGCATCAGGCCATTTATGGCTATCCAACAAATCAGGCAATCTCTCAGAGAGAATGAGACAATACCAAGGCAATATTCAGCAGATCCCTAGTGACAGAGTTTCTATAAAAATCAGTTAAAATATCACTCATCAACTCTCCTATTTTGCTTCAGGAGCAAGTTGCAGAAGGTTCTAACCTCAAAAACACTGCTTTGCTCAAATTTGACATACTGGGAAATCCATGAGAAAAAAAGCACTTTGTATTTCTTCAGTGCTTCTGTATTGCTCAGATATCTGCTTTCATGTGTATTATTGTTCGTAATGACTGAAATCCCAGTCTATGGATGCAGTTAGGAACATGGAAACATAAGAGCAGGACTTGGCCATTCAGCACCTTAAGCCTATTCAAACATTCAACAAGATCATGGCTGATCTGTGCCCTAACTCCATTTGCCTACCATTTGCCCACATCCCTAAATATTTCTGTTTTAGAAAAAATTATCAATCTCAAAATTAAAATTGATCCAGAATCCACTGCCGTTACCATCTCCAAAGATGTCAGGCTGTCAACCTCAAAGTCAAAAAAGGATATAGCAAAAAGTACATATCACCTCATCCAAGATAATAAAATGTGAGGCTGGATGAACACAGCAGGCCAAGCAGCATCTCAGGAGCACAAAAGCTGACATTTCGGGCCTAGGCCCTTCATCAGACTAGGCCCGAAACGTCAGCTTTTGTGCTCCTGAGATGCTGCTTGGCCTGCTGTGTTCATCCAGCCTCACATTTTATTATCTTGGAATTCTCCAGCATCTGCAGTTCCCATTATCTCTATCACCTCATCCAAACAGGCACAGGTATTATAGAGCAATGAGAATAGCTCCTGGGGATATCCTGAATGCAGCTGCTAAAAGAGGAGCTCAAGGTTAAAAAAGCCTCCACAAGCAAATGGATTCCCAGGAAGGTTGTATTAATAGCCGCACCATTGAAAGAATTTCTGGCTCTTTTGAAGTCATCGTGAGATCAATCAACCCAACACCCAGCCATCTCTCGGTTATCTGCAGCAATGGGGATCAGAGGTTACATTATAAAAACAAGCCTGCAAGAAAATTGTGTCCACTGCATCATCCACATCTTTGCCAGCAGCAGAGTAATTCCAATTGAACTATTCCACACTTAGCCAGCCTCAGAACCACCAAAGCAGCAGTGGACATCTTTTGATACACGAATGAGAGTAGTGAACATTTTTCAGACTGTTTTATCCGACTTCTATCTTTGAAAAACACACACAATTTAATGTTTGCAGGAGCTTAATTCTAACTGCGCGGCATTGCAGATTTAAGAACACAAAATTGCAGTCATGTATACATTGCTAAGTTCCTTATTATTTGGACTTGCTTGCAACTGAACCAAATGTGAATGATACATAATTTAAGGCATTTATACCATGAAAATATTTACTTGAGGTATTATAAGTTTAAAATGCCACCTCATTCATAAAACTGATGACATGCTGAGGAAGTACAACCCAGTCCGAGAATATTGGTTCATTAATGTGCAGCACTAAAAGATCCTGGTATTCCACATAGAAGTTACTAACTATCCACCAGCAGCAGAAGCAGCTTCAAGGAAACATTCTGATCAATATAAAGAAATGTCCAGTAAGGACATATTCCTTAATCAGTTCCAATGCAGTCTGTCAATATGAAACATTGAATCTGCCTCTTTATGTCTCTGTCTTCTTCTGTCTCATTTGTTCTACAGATGCTGTCAGACATGCTGTTTCTCTAGCATCTTCTGTTTTTATTTCAGGTTCCTAGATCAGCAACATTTTGCTTTAACTTAACCTTGCTCTTTGATCTTGACAGGATTTACCAATACTCCACAATTTTATTTAAGGCCAGAATTCCAAACCTTTCTTCCAGCTGAAATCCGTGTGTAGATTGAGATTAATGAACCAACATCAGCTGATTACACTATTAATATTGCTCACTAAGCACAATATATTCCTCTCTGCCAGGACAAAGAGGTTTCTTGTTAGAAACCAATTAAAGATTTCAGAACAACAGTGAATGCAGTTTTCTTCAACTTTACACACTGAGGAGAAATAGGCTGTTTGACAAGTTTAGTGTCACAACATCCAGCAACACAGAAAATGTAAAATTCTCAAATGTATAATGTTGTCTTGCGTGAAAGATTGAAATAAATCAAATTAATAATTCAACAATGCGGCACCAGTTCTGAAACAGAAGTCATTTTACGGGATATAATTATTTGAAATATTGTATCAAATATTAATGAAAGCAACAGTGAAGATACACTTTGAAGCACCATTTACCATTGTATACAATTTTCTTCAAAGCCTCTCCTCCAAACTTTGATAAGTTTACTTGCAGACTTGCCTGTTTTTATTGTAACAAGTTGCAAGCAGGATCCTATTTTTAAGATCTTTTTAGTTGACAAGAACCTGACCCTGCTACCAACAAGTGGCCTCACTCTCGGCTAGCCAGTTTGAGTCATGGATACATTTCGTGCAATTTTGAGATCCACACTGGCTATATAAAACCACGCTGGCAGGTCAGGAGTTCTCACAGGTTTTATCTTCAAAAGTTTTACCCAGCATTATTTTTGCTTTCTGGTAACCCTGAACATTAACTATCCCTTTCTGATGGTGAATTGGATGAGAATGCCAAATAGAAAGTGTGTTTTTGTTGCCAATAGTAAGGAACATAAGTGCAAAAGAAATAGAAGCAGGAGTAGACCAAACAACCCCTCACACCCGTCCCACCATTCAGTAGGATCATACCTGCTATTCATATTTAGCCTCAGTTCCACTTTTTTGCCCACTTCTATGTCCCTTGTTGTTGTAGAGAGCAGATATCCATCTATCCTAGCAATAAATTACAGCATTCACGACTCTGAGGTACAGAATTCTAAAATGGAGCTGTCATTTCTTTGTTACTAGTAGCATGTGCCTCTACTTGACTGCAGTTCTCTCCTTGAATTATTGTTAACCGATTTCCGCCAAAACAAACAGAATCCTGAAGAGGGTAAAATCCAAGTAAATGTACAAAATTATTCTATGTGAGTAACATTTAGGTTGTCAGGTATTATTCGGTAGATAAGACCCTGCTTGAGGATTGGTTTGCAAAGATCGATCCATTGCGTCATACTGAAATGAAAAGTGTTATTCTAAAAGAGAAAGTGCTTGGTAACTCTGCCAACATCTGTGCTTCCATGCATCAGCAGGTTATTGCTTTGAAAGGCAATGCCAGCTGTCACTGTCATGAAAAAATAATCCTGGACAGGCCTAACAGGAGAAAAGCTGGAGCAAAAAATTCCGAACAGGCAAAGTCAGCAAAGCACATCAATGAAACTTTATAAACCTGAAATCAAAATGGGAAATTCAGGAACTAGACAAACCAGCATTAACAGGATGAGATATGGCATTCAGGATACACATCCATTAATCATTTTTACTCAAAGTGCTGGCCTGAAAAGTCACAATTAAATTAATTAGATTAAGGGATCATTTCTACAATATCAGTATCACATTTAGCCTCATAGTGCCCAGGGATGGTGTTAGGTATCCAAAATGGTATTGTCCAAACCTCTCATTTCTGGTGGAAATCTTAGTGTGGTGGCAGTAAGTGCTCAGCTGAGGTTTACAGAGGAAGTAGATCCTAATGTTATTCAGTTTCCTCTACATGACCAAACACCAGTGTCTGAGAAGCACTTGGGTATCAGCCAAACTTCTGCCAGACCTGTCCCACCTGATGGTCACATGTTATCAATGTCTCTGAAAGCAGCTGCTATATTCACACATGGGTAGGTGATGACCTGGTGGTATTATCGCTAGACTATTAAACCAGAAACCCAGCTAATGTTCTGGGGGCCCGGGTTCGAATCCCACCATGGCAGATGGTGGAATTTGAAATCAATAATTGACAAAATTCTGGAATTAAGAATCTACTAATGACCATGAAATCCGTGCCGACTATCAGGGGAAAACCCCATCCGGTTCACTAATGTCCTTCAAGGGAGGAAATCTGCCACCCTCACCCAGTCTGGCCTACAAGTCACTCCAGACCCACAGCAAGGTGGTTGGCTCTCAGCTGCCCTCTGAAATGGCCTAGCAGGCTACTCAGTTAAACCAATCACTACAAAGTCTAAAGGAAATAAAACCAGACAGAGCAGCTGATATTGACCTAGGCACCTGAACAGATAATGGCAGAAATAGCACTGTTGACTCTACAAAGTCCTCCTCACTAACAGCTGAGGGTTGGTGCCAAAATTGGGAGAGCTGTCCCACAGACTAGTCAAGCAACAGCTTGACATAGTCATACTCACAGAATCATACTTTACAGGCAATGTCCCAGACACTACACTCACCATCCCTGGATATGTCCTGTCTCGCCGGCTGGACAGACCCAACAGAGGGGGCGGCACAGTGACATACAGTCGGGAGGGTGTTGCTCTGGAAGTCCTCAACATTGACACTGGATCTCATGAAGTTTCATGGCTTCATGTTAAACATGGACAAGAAACCTCCTGCCGATTACCACATACCGTCCTCCCTCAGCTGAAGAATCAGTATTCCTCTATGTTGAATAACATGGAGAGGAAGCACTGACAATGGCAAGGGCACAAAATGTACTCTGGGTGGGGGATTTCAATGTCCACCACCAAGACTGGCTCGGCAGCTGGTCAGGTCCTAAAGGGCATAGCTGCTGGACTGAGTCTGTGGCAGGTGGTGAGGAATACCAACAAGAGGGAAAAACATACTTGACCTCGTCCTTACTAATCTGCCAGCTAACATTGCATCTGTCCATGACAGTATCGGTAAGAGTAAACATCGCACAGTCCTTGTGAAAATGAAGTCACACCTTCACATTGAGAACAACCTCCATCGTGTTGTGTGGCACTATCACCATGTGAAATGGGACAGACTTTAAACAGATCTAGCAACTCAAGACTTGCCATCCATGAGGCGCTGTTGTCCATCAAAAGCAACAGAATTGTACTCCAGCACAATTTGTAACCTCACGTCCTGGCATAACACCCATTCAACCATTACCATCAAGCCAGGGGATCAATAGAGTGTACAGGAGGGCATGCTATGAGCAGCACCAGGCATACCTGAAGATCAGGTGACAACCTGGTGAAGCCACCAAACAAGACTACTTGCACACCAAACAGCAAAAGCAGCAAGTGATAGACCCAGCTAAGCAATCCCACAACCAACGGATCAGATCTAAGCTCTGCAGTCCTGCCAAATCCAGTCGTGAACGGCGGTAGACAATTAAACAACTTATTGGAGAGGATGCTGCACAAATATCCCCATCCTCAATGATGGAAGAGCCCAGCACATCATTGCAAAAGATAAGGCTGAAGCATTCGCTTCAGATACAAGTCTTGAGCCAATTTGATTCACTCAGCATAATGTCAAAAAATGGTTGGAGGCACTGGAGACTGCAAAGCTACAGGCCCTGAGAACAATCCAGCAAAAGTACTGAAGACTTGTGCTCCAAAATCTGCTGCTGCCCTAGCCGAGCTGTTCCAGTCCAGTACAACACTGGTATCTACCTGACTATGTGGAAAATTGCCCAAGTACGTCCTAAAAACAAAAAGCAGGACAAATCCAACCCGGCCAATTGCCACCCTCAGTCTACTCTCAATCATCAGTAAAGTGATGGAAGATGTCATCAACAGTGCTATTATGCAGCACCTGCTCAGCAACAATCTGCTCAGTGGGGGTCCACCAAGGCCACTCAGCTCCTGACCTCATTACAGCCTCAGTTCAAACATGGACAAGACAGCTGAATTCCAGAGGTAAGGTGACAGCCTTGATATCAAAGCTGCATTTGACTGAGTGTGGCATCAAGGAGCACTGGCAAAACTGGAATCAATGGATATCATGGCAAACTCTCCAGTGGGGGTTGGAGTCATACTTGACACATAGGAAGATGGCCGTGGTTGTTGGAGGTCAGTCATCTCAGCTCCAGGATATTGCTGCCGGAGTTTCTCAGGGCAGTGTCCAAGACCCAACCATCTTCAGCTTCAGCTGCTTCATCAATGACCTTCCCTCCATCATCAGGTCAGAAGTGGGGATGTTCGCTGATGATTGCACAATGTTCAGCACCATTCATGACTTCTCAGATATTGAAGCAATCAATGTTCCAATGCAACCAGATCTGGACAATATTACTCTTTGACTGAGAAGTGATGTGACATTCGCACCACACAAATGCCAGGCTGTAAACATCATCAATAACAGAGTATTTAACGACAACCTCTTGACATTCGCTGCTCTCCCATCATTAAATCCCCTACTACCAACATCCTTGGTGTTGTCATTGACCAGAGACTCAAGTGGACTCACCACATAAACACATGACTGCAAGAGCATGCCAGAAGCTGGGAATACTGCCAATAGTAACTTGCCTCCTGTCTCCTCAAAGCCTGCCCACCATCTACAAGGCATAGTCAGGAGTGTGATGGAATACTCCCCACTTGCCTGGATGAGTGCAGCTCCAATAACACTCCAACCTTGATACCATCCAGGACAAAGCAGCTGCTTGATTAGCACTACACCTACAGGCATTCACTCCCTCCACCACTGACACTCAGTTACAGCAGTGTGTAATATCTACAGAAATTCACCAAAGATCCTCGCACAGCACCATCCAAACCTATGACCACTTCCATCTAGAAGGACAAGGGCAGCAGATATAAGGGAACACCACCATCTCCAAGTTCCCCTCCAAGCCACTCACCATCCTTACTTGGAAATATACTGCCGTTCCTTCACAATTGCTGGGTCAAAATCCTGGAATTCCCTCCCTTATGGCATTCTGGGTTAACCTACAGCAGGTGGATTGCAGCAGTTCAAGAAGGCAGCTCACTATCACCTTCTCAAGGGCAACTAGGGATGGGCAAGAAATGCTGGCCAACCAGCAATGACCACATCCTACAAAATGAATGGAAAAAAATAATGCATTGCATTTCTTATCCATCCAGTGTGACGATAGTAAATCAGTATTAGGTAGTAAAGGCTCAACATATTTGAAAATGTCAGACAGGTTCACTTTCTAGGCAAAATGATGAGTGGCTCTGCTACTACATCTTGTACAGTCTGACACAAGTCCTCATGCTTTGGAGTCATTCTGGTCTTTTGGCTCATTTGTATACTCATTTTTAAAGTTATAAGCCAGCAGGCAATGCACCCTCCCTTGTCCAACAATCCTTCCAGTGCTTTGTCAGAGACATTTTCAGGAGCTCAAAGTTAACAGCCTAAAGATTCAGAAGACAATATGCCACCTTAAGCTCTAATGAGGGCTTCAAACGCCTGGTCAGGCTTGGGTGCCTTTTTTGGGGACAGCAGCCGGGGTGCTCAGAATGACCCGGGCACGCTGCGCTTTCCACATCAGTGAGCCCTTGGATCTGCAGACTGCCCAAAGTGCAGAACACAGAGTCTCTTCAGACAATCCAACAGAGGAAAATGATAACTGTGATGAAGCTGAAACGGACAATGTGTCTCGCCTTGTTTCTGAGGTGGCGTTTATTGCTGCAAGCTTCTTTTAAGCAGTCCTTGATCTGACAGGTACCTTGAAACCCACTTCACAAAGCAATCCTGCAGACTTGCCTTTCACAGCCTCACCCCAGCATTGGTTAGTGTCAGTTCACAATCAGCACAAGGGAGAAGACTACTTGCCGAGCAGGAGGAAATAAACAGCCAAGTCTTTAATTTTTGAATAAAAATTTTAGATAAAACATAGCAGCCTAACATTGTATCACAATTCATGGGCAATCCCTTACAAAAATGTGCATCTTTACTCTTCCAAGTCATTTGATATTTTGCAATCCTAAAGTTTTTGTCTGAGCTAGATTCAGGCAGTAGAGGTCTCTGCTCTAACTACTGAGATCATCTTTACGAAACCTATTGGATGTTTGAGTATGTGAAAGCCCAACCCAGAACTATTCCATTTGTACTTGAACATAGGCTGACTCAAAGAGCAGGACACAATGAGACAGTTTGAGGGACAGTGAGTGGGCAGGGAATGGAGAGATATTGGCGAGCAACAAGTGAGGATTCAAAGCATTTTAAGTCAAATCCCTGAAATAGCTCCACAGTGGCCGATATCCTGTCACCAAATCACCCTTTATTTACAGTTGGACAGTCATTGAGAGTCACTGATCCAGCTCCCTTAGTGCCAGCTCACAGAGTGAACAGATCCTCTGACACTCCTGTTCTTATCTGTCAACCAGGGGTCCCTGACTAGACCAGGTTAAGAGCCCCAATCAGGGAACTCATATTCTATGAGGTCCTGCTGGCTAACTTCATTAAAATCCCTATAGTCCCTACTTGTACATACTCTTGCAGCATTACTATGTCATGGGCCAGTCCTTGACCCTGATAGCATTGAGCTAAAGAGCATTTTGCTGCATACCATTAGGTGGAAGAACCATGGTTTCATGAATTCTACTCAAGATGACAGCTCTGGTGTGCAGGCCATTGGGGTGGACTTGTAGCACTTCTTCGACACTTCATGCTGTTAGCCACACCTTCCATGGCTGAAGACATAATTCTAGAAAATCCAAAGAACTGCAAGATGCCAGACACCTGAAACAAAACCAAAAATTGCTGGAGAAACTCAGCAGGGCTGATAGCATCTGTGGAGAGAAAGCATTGTTAACATTTTGGCACCAGTGACCCTTCTTCAGAAATGATTGTTGCCAGGAAAAGGTTATATGCTCAATTTTTGGTGAAGGTCGGGGTGCGATAAGGGGGCAGGTGGGGGTAGAATAAATGGTAAGTGGAAATGGAGCCCAGAAAGAGAAAGCACAGCAAGTGGGTGGAAAAAGGGATGGATAATGGTGAGCTGGGGAATCAAAAATGCTGCTATTGGGGACCGATAGTGGGTAAAAATGTGTTGGACGTGATGCAAACAGCCCATGCCATGACAAGGTCTAACACATGGGGTTTGGGGGAGGATATGGGAGAATGTGTCCAGGCCCTAAGGTTATTGAACTTGATATTGAACACTGAAGGCTGTAGGTTCTTTAAGCAGAAAATGAAATTCTGTTCTTCCAGCTTGTGTTGAGTTTCTTTGGAGAATTGCAGCAAGCCCAAGACAGAGATGTTGGCCAGGGAGCACAGTGGTGTGTTGAAGTGACAGGAAACTGCATGCTCAGAGTCATTTATGCAGACGTAACATGGGCGTTCTGTGAAGTGGTCACCCTGTCTATGTTTCATTTCCTCAATGTAGAGGAGACCACATTGTGAGCAGTGAATAGAGGTAGATGAAATTGAGTGAAGTGCAGATGATGAGCTGTTTCACCTGGAAGATGTGCCTGGGCCGTTGCATAGGGAGGAGGGAGAAAGTAGCTGGGCAGGTGTTACACCTTCTGCGGGTGCATGGGAAGATGCCATGGGGCTGTGGAGAGATGTTGCAAGTGGAGGATGAGTGGGCCAGAGTGTCCCAGAGGGAAAAATCCTGAAAGGAACAGCCCCTGCACAAGGCTGACAGGCAAGGGGAGGAGAATATGCGCCTGGTGGTGGTATCCTACTGGAGGTGGTGGAAATGCAGCCTGTGATCCTTTGGATGTGGGTCCTGTGGGTGATAAGTGAGGACCAGGAGGACCATATCGGTGTTGTGGGTGGGAAGAAAAAGGGTGAGGGCAGAAGTGCAGGAAATGGGTCAGACACAGCTACGGGCCGCAGCAAACACTCTGGAGGGAAGTCATCAGTTGAGGAAAAAGGTGAGCATTTCAGGGACCCCCCCGGCACCATAATTACAGAGGACAGCACATCACATCTCTCATTCGTGAGATCAATTTCACTAACCTTTCTCTAAGCATGATCCTTCAGGTTCACCCCCTGCAGGAAGTCAAAATAGATACATGACATGACCTTAGAATCTCAGTATAAGACTGTCTTGAATGATTATGAATCATGTGATCATGTTTCACTGGTTGCTAATATCAATATAGCAGACATCTACTCATGGCGCATGACTGTGTGATACTTGATTTTGTCATCATGTAGCTGGGATACACCCGACTCCACATTTCCAACAGCAACACTGACACCCTACTGTTGTGGACATCCTGTTCAGTAGTTGTCAGTTTCGAGATGGCTGGAGGGCCTCGCAAGTTCCCTACTGTCCTCTGCTCCCTCCCTCTATAAGGCGTAAATGACCCAACAGTGTCATAATGAAATAATCTAAATGGATTAAAAATGCAATTATTCAGGATGACTAAGAGGGACATGACATACATTAAGATGAAACTGAGCTGTATCAATGGTGGATAGACTGACACAATGGGGAAAGAACACTGTTGGTAAGTGAGGACTGTACATATGTGGTTAAATGGATATTTCTATTTTTGGGATGCGGGATTCAGTGCCTAAATCAGCATTTATTGCCTATCCCTAATTAGCAGTGAGTTGCTGAATTGAACTGCCGCATTCGCTGCTGTACACTCTGAAGCAGTTTTGATACAACTGAGTGATTTGCAGGCCCCTTGCAGAAGGGAAGGTGATGGCCTAGTGGTATTATTGCTGGGCTGTTAATCCAGAGACCCAGCTAACATTCTAGGGATGTGAGTTTAAGTCACCACAGCAGAGGGTGGAATTTGAATTCAATAAAATCTGGAATTAAAAATCTAATGAAGAAAAGCACATCAAAGTGGCAGCATATGCAATCCACTTGTGTTCTGCACCATTACATTTTATCTTCACAATGTCCCTTTAAGTATGCATCACATCTGTTCAAAGCAATTAATTGCAAAACCAAGAAAGAAGACCAACATGTTCGAGAAGTTAATAGCCACTTACTGATTCACTGCACTGAATTCTAGTTCCCCGCTGATCCCAGTGGTTTGCTAACTTACATCTAAACAAACTAACTAGTTAGAAACAGAAGTAGGCTCAGGGGTCATTGGAGGCAGCTCCACCATTCATTAAGACCATGACTAATCTGTATGTGTTCATCCTCACTTATTCTGAATAACCTTTGATTCCTTCGTCTGGCAGAAATTTATCTGCTTTCACCGTCATTTGATGCTGGGTGTCCCAAAGTCACACAGCTCTTTGCAGGAACAAAACTCTGCTTAACGTTATCCTAAGCGAGTGACCCATAATTTTTACTCATGCGTCACCCAGTTCCCACAATCTCCCAATGACCATCTCGTCAAGACATTACAGGATCTCACATTCTTTGATCAAGTCATGCCTCACTCTTCAAGAAGCCAGTGGAAATAAGTCCAGTCTGTCCATCCTTTCCTCTAAAAACAACCCACTCATTCCAGGAATCAGTTTGGTGAATTTTCTTTGAACCACCTCCTAAGACATTTACATCCATCCTTAAATAAGGAGTGATCTGCCACCATGTTCGGGCTTTTTCCTTCAGCAGGGGGATTTGTACTTAATGAGGCAAAATTTATCTTAACTCCCATAACACAAGAACTAGACATGGGCAACAGTGTGGAAGATTCGACTGATGTTTATTGCAGCTCCTGAAATATACATAAATATTACAGTTGCAGACACTTCTGTGTCTGAGCTAAATACGCAGCTTTTCAGTGACAAACTGTAGCACACTTAAATCAGTATGTCATGCTTAAGTGATCCCAGTTAAGATGAAGGCTGAGACCTTTATACCTTACATGCTATGATACAGTCTCTTAAAAGTATACTGCATTATAGCATTTAGACATAACGCAGAGTTTAAACTGTACGTAGTACTACAGATGTGGTCTCAATAAAACCCTACATAACTTAAGCATAACATGGTGCATTTAAGATAAATTCCTCTCATAATAAATGACCACATTCTATTGGCTTTAATTACTTACCATACTTGCAAGCTAACCTTTAATGACTCTAGCAACTGGAACATCCAGATCTCTCTGCACCTCAAACTTCTCCAGTAGCTCTCTGGTGAAATAATATTCTGCCTTTGTATTTTCCTGACAAAGGAAATAACGACATATTTCCCATTTTATACTGTACAGGCCAGATTTTTGCCCACATATTCAAACTTTCCTTATCCAACCTCAGCTTCCTTGTCTCCTTCACAAATTACTCTCCTCCCTATCATAATGTAGCTAAGTTTGAAAAAGTAGCCACCACACTTCACTCCCCACATCTTAGTCATTGGTGTAAACTAAAAGGCTGAGGACCCAGCAGAGACCCCTGCAGGACTCCACTTGTCACATATTGTGAATCATAAAATGATCCAATTATACCAAGCAGTCTTTGATCCTGTGACAATACTATGGTTTTAAGAGGTGTATTTTGTACTTTTTCATATGAAGAAGTGTTGTGACAGAGGTGTGGAGCTGTGTGCTCCAGAGGCAATAAGTAACCAGCTTATGGGGCCTTATTTTTTAAGTTGGAACAACAAAAGGAGCTCAATGGATGGGGTCAAGCTCTCACAAAACTAAGTTTTTTTTGTTGTTAGCCTTCAGTTGCAGTTGCTGGGGTCTTGAAGCTGGATTTAGAAGCTATTATTCCTCTCTGTGTTACGGCTAAAAGCTGGGGTTATCTTCCTGCTGCTTGAATTACATGTGAGACAATCTATTTTACAGAATTTGCCTTTGCCAAGGATGTGTTTATGAGATGTTTCCATACAAGAACAGTTATTGTTTAGTAGTTAAACAATCTATTATCCTGTTAAGCTTTCCTAGAGAGTTAGGTTATTCCAGTTTCTTCTTTCTTTTGTTGTCTTTTAACTGTAGTTTTGAAATAAAGTATGTTTTGTTTTAACGCTGTTAGTTTGACCAACCTAATAGTATCTAGAACAAAGCAACTGGCACTTATTTATAAAATAAGAAAAAGTTGGGGTCTGGGGTTGTCTTCTTAATATATTATGAAGGGGTTTGGTTTGATCCATAAAAAACCTTGCACAAGAATTAATAGGCATTTGGAAATGGACTAATAAATGAAAGTCGATCTGGATTACTTAAAGACATAGTTTGTTTCACTGATTTGATTTGATGAGGTAGCAGAAAGTGTTGATGTGAATAATTGGGGAATTAACATGGGGTGGCAGCAAAATTCATGGTCTTCATTTGTTGAACTCAATGTTGAGTTCTGAAAGCTGTAAAAGTGCTGAGGTGGGAAATGAGGTGCTGTTCCTCCCGCGTGTCTTGGGTTGTACTGCAGTACCACAGTCTCGGGCTGAAATGTTAGAAGAAGAGTAAGATGGAGGATTGAAATAGCAAGCAACCAGAAGAGCAGAGTCATCCTTGTCAATACTGCAGTCCACAATGTGTTCAATTAGTCTCTGCTTGGTCTTGCCAATGTAGTGATAGATAGCTGTTCTTCACACTAGATGGAAGTTTACTGTAGTGTTTCACTGGGTTCAGTGTTAGGATATGATATGCATCAATTATATGGACTGGGTATCACAGCTATCATTTCAAGATCTGTAGATCATACAAAATGTGGAATTCTGGTAAAAAAAATTGAGAATTGTAACAAACTCCAGAAGGACGGAGACAGAGTGATGAAATGGACTGCATTTGATACATTTTGATAGAGAGTGAGGACAAGTAATATGAACAAAATGTGACAATTCAAAAGGATATGCAAATCTTCGAAAAAGGTAGCAGGTCAGGGTGAGAAGCTGTTCAAATAGCATATAGGGTTGTTGGCTTATGTAATGGATGAACAGATTACAAGAACAAGAAAACCGCATGTTTGCATGATTCCTACTTTTGCTTCAAGAGCCTACATACATTATATCTTTTTTAGATTAAATATATAATGTTCATCTCCGACAAATCTTTGCTGACATTCAATCAAATCCAGGCTGATCTGTACTTAAATCAATGTCCCTGCCTTTATTCCATTTCCTTTGATAAACATAACTAAATAAAATCTATGGATCATAATCTTAAAAATTTCAGTTGAGCTAGTGTCAATGAGGTAGGAGAATTATAACTGACACTGGCCATATATACAATCGCTTGTAAATCTGATACATTTATCGGGGTCATATGTCCACACCTGAGCCCTTTGTATTGGAGAAAAGTATTGTTACAAACCAGCAACCCTGCAGTTAGCAAGTCAAGGGGAACTTGCCAAATGAAAGAGACGTAAAGCATTTTTAAAAGTCTATTATATATGTGGATATATATGAAAATACTTTGGCATTGAGAAAAGTACTAATCAATAGCTTCTCATGTATCATGATTGCCCGCATTGTTTGATACTTTGAGAGCCTTTTAAAAATGTGCCAGCAATTTTATGCCTGCATTTTCTTAATGCAGCACTGTCCGATGAATCCAGCTTTTCATATTGGATCGCTTGACGCAGTCTGAAAAGTTGCAGTGCTAGGATCTGACTGTATAACCGCAGTGTGAAGGTCAACGGAATTCCTGCGTTTGCTTATTCGATTGGCAGTAACCACCAGCATAGAGCTGATTATCATGGACAATCCACTGACAAGGAAAGCTGCTGTGTAACTTCCTGTAGTGTCCACTAACCAACCTGCAAAAGCGAAAGCGAATTCTTCAATAAAATCAACACTTAGCTGCAACTTCCCTATTCATAGAATCGCTACAGTGCAGATAGAGGCCATTCAACCCGTGGCATCTGCACTGACCCTTTGAAGACTATAGCACCCAGACCCACTCTGCATTTCCCATGGCTAATCCACCTAACCTGAATGCTATGTGACAATTTAGCCAATCCACCCAACCTGCACATATTTGGGCTGGGTGAGGAAGCCGGAGCGCCCAGAGGAAGCCCACACAGACATGGTGAGAATGTGCAAACTCCACACAGATAGTCACCCGAGGCTGTGTTCAAACTTGAGTCTCTGGCACTGTGAGGGAGCAGTGCTAACCCCTGAGCCACCGTGCCGCCCTATTGCAATATCTTTTGTTAAAAATGCACCATCTCCATGACCACAAGTACTGTCACATCTTGTGGGCCTGGCAGATCCTATGAAGTGTGCAGGCGAGAACGAGTGTAATTTCAACATGTAAATCAATCTGGACAGTGATCCTGATAGCAATATTCCATTAATGTATAACATTATCTGAGTTGTATTAAAACCAATCAGTAGGATCATTCTTAAGAGAGTCCACTGTCAGATTCCCAGTCAGCTACGACATGTGACAGGCCGTGGATGAAATACTACCTAAAGTGCAATCAATCTCTCTCAATGCTTTCAGAGCAACATTGCTGTCGACAGGACTGACTTCAGTACTGTTTTAGGAAATGATGAACGGACAGGTTCAGTCAGGGTTCATTTGGTAAAGACATTAATTGGGTTCTCCAGGGTTACAGGCTGCTTGTTAGAAGCACAGGGAAAGACTGGAACATGATAGGCATTTGGGCGAAAAATGATAAGTAAAAGTAACATGAGACGCCATTTGATTTATTTTTGCACCGTATATGGGTGAGAGTGTCTTTAAAAGCGTGTAATGTCCCTGGTTCCAGCAGCAAAAAAGTCCACTCGATCAAGCACTTCTGTTCAGACCAGTGAGCTTTGCAGCCTAACAGATGCCTCCCCACTGAAGTCCCATCTGCCTAAAGGTGCTGATAATCAGTCAGACATCCAAAGCTGCTAGGATCTGGACACAGTCGATGGAAAGTCTACGAAAAGCAGGTGAGTGTTTAGTTTTCTTTTGTACGGGATTGCGATGGGGAGGTTGGGAGCAGGGGCATTGATGCCAAGGGCAGGGGGTTGGCTTTCAGCTGCCACCCTATAACATGCTGCATCTATGCTCATAATCGCTTTCAGTTTGGGGCAAATAGAAACCCACCCCCCACCCCCACCAAACCCAGTTTCCTGTGTCAAGTAAGCAGTCACTTTTTTTTTGCCCATAGGGAAGGCAGGTAACTAAGTGTGCTAGGTTGAGGCCCTTTGGTGGCTGTTATTTGGCCACAAGGTCTTTAATTGGTAACTGGTCAGGAAAGTTGCCAATTGACCTTTCCACTCAAAACTGAAATACTGAGATGTGAGGAAGGCACCCCGTTATTTGTCCTTTTCACCATCTCTCCTGCTGCCTCTAAAAAGAGGTAATTTCCACCCATTACATTTTTGTTTCAAAGAAAAGTGACATCTAAACCATTGGTGATATGTAGCTCAGAGGGACAGATTTTTTTCTCCCATGTCTATGTCACGCATTGTCCATATGTGAGGAGCAGAGTAGCTCAGCAGCAGTTCTACTGACAGCATGAAAGGAGCAAATGTTTAATACAAGTCTCATCTTTGGCATTCAAAAGGGGATAGGATGATTATTTGAATGGAAATGGTGTGAGGAAAAGCAGGAGATTAGTGCCCGGTAATGACTCGATTTGACTTATTACTATCAAGTGTACCGTGGTACAGTGAAAAGTGTTGACTTACAGGCAGATCGTACTATACAACTGTAACAGGGTAACAGTCAGAGTGCAAGATACAGTGTTAAAGCTGCCAAATTCGTGCAGAGAGAGAGATCAGTATTGACATTAAAGGGGTACATTCAAAAGTCTGAATACAGCGGGGAAGAAGCTGGTCTTAAATCTGTTGCTACGCGTATTCAAACTTTCATATCTTCTCCTCATATGGAAGAGGGTGGAAGAGATTATAACCAGTGTGGGAGGGGTCTTCGATTATGCTGGTGGCTTTCCCCAGGCAGCAGGAAGTATAGATGGAGTCAACGGATGGGAGGCTGGTTTGCACGATGGACTGGGCTGTGTTCACAACTCTTTGTAGTTTCTTGCAGCCTTGGGAAGAGTAGTTGCCATATTGCGCTGTGATATATCCAGATAGAAAGCATCCTATGGTGCATCCATAAAATAACACTCATTTAAAGAACTGCTGCAGGCATGATGGACCAAATGACCTCTTTCTGTATCATAACAATTCTGATTAAACTGCGAACTGCATTTCCAAATGAGAGCTGTGGGGGTTTTACATGCAACTGCTGCCAACTGCAACAGTACAGTTGTCTAGCATTAGCCAAAACATGTTAAAGTAATTTAAAATAGACTTTAAAAAATTCAACAGACACTTACAAAAACCTCTGAATAGATTACGTAGTGTAGTTGGGTGGGGCTGGGGCGGTTGGCTAAATGGCTAGTGTGTGGGATATATTACTGACAGCAATACGGTACTTGACCCCTGTCCCATCCAAGGTAGACATGGACATTGCTTCCTTATCCTACCATTCCCTTAACAATATTCACAGCATTTTACTGTGGTTCAGTGAATAAGAATGCAAAAGCGACAAGAATAGATTATATAAAATATTACTGACCTGCTATTGGGGGTCCAATTAGATAGGGTATCCCATGGATAAAGTAAACTATTCCCAGAGCAGAGGGCAGGAAAACATTTCCTGCTATATCTGATGTTATCACTGGGATAAGGGCAACATAAGCCCCATCAAAGTATCCATAAAAAACTGCATAGGGAACGAGGAGTGGAAAGGATCTCAGAATGGGAATGAACAGAGAGCAGACACCATCCAAGCCAACTGTCAAAATGTAACAGTATTTCCGGTACTTCTTCAAAAACCTGCAGATTTAAAGAGAGAGGTCCCAGAATAAAAATGTGGAGATTCACTTTACATAAAGTGGCAAGCAAGTAAAGTTCTAATGACCTGTATTTCATTGCACCCAGTATAAACAGTTGCAACTCTATCAATGACCATTCTTTCTTATTTTAAGGTGATTAAGACCATTCAAATGTTGAATCTGTCTCTAGATTCTCCCTCTTTCAAAAAACGTCTGTCTAAAAATAAGAGTTGAACAAATACTGGACATTATTGGAGTATGCCATGTACATATCTTATAATTTGAACTCCATGAAAACTAACTTACCTTGACCATTTGGTTTGGTGCTGCATGATGTCAGACTTTGACCTGCTTTGCCACCAGTACATTGATCTGTTTCTGTGCCACAAGTAACCCTTGACCCCACCCAATCTGGATTGGCATGAAACATGTCCCTCACCACAGATGTGGTAAAATCTAAACTCTAGGCACAGCTTCTATCACAAGGCTGTCAGGTTGATAAGTGTACCTGTACAATGGAATAAATCTTAAACAGCAGCAAATATTTCCCATCAAATGAAACACAATACCTTTAGGGAAAACACTTTCATGACAGCACAATCATCAGGTTCAACTGTGTTCACTGTAATCTGCAGACTTCAAGGCTGAACACTTGCTTTAAAGTGAAAACAACAGGTGTGGGCAGATAGTAAATACTGCAGATGCTAGAGTCAGAAACAACAGTGTGGAGCTGGAGGAACACAGCAGGTCAGGCAACATCAGAGGAGCAGGGAATTTGATGTTTCAGTTCGGGACCTTCTTCAGAAGTGGGGAGGAAGAAGGGAGCTGAGAAATAAATAGAGGGAGGAGGGGTGGAGCTGGGGGATGGTAGGTGCAACAGGTGGGTGAGGTAGGGGTTGTGGGCATTGGTCATTGGGAAGGGTGGGGTAGTTGGGGGTGCAGAAGATGGACAGGTTGTGTCATGTCAAGGAGGCAGGGATGAGAGGGAGGGTTGGACATGAGATGAGACTGGGGGTGTGGAGATTTTAAAACTGCTGAATTCTATGTTAAGGCTATCGGGCTGTAGGCTCCTGAGGCAGAATATGAAGTGTTGCTCCTCTTAGGAGCCGATGTGACTAAGGTGGAGAAATTGGGAGTAAGCAATCACATTCTTGCAGGAGGGTGGATGAGAGGAGATATTGTCAAGGTAGCTATAGGAGTTTTGAAATAGATGTCGGTGCTGAGACGATTACTGGGTATGGAGACAAAAATGACGGGGATCTTCCTCTCTTAGCATAGCGAATCCATGGAATTCTTTACAGAGAGAATCGTTGAGGCTGGGACATAAAAAATATTCAAAAGTGAGAGAGGTTTTGCACCGGGCAGGAAATCAAGGGTTATGGCGAAAGGCAGGAAAGTGGAGTTGAAGATTATCAGATCAGTCACTATCTTACAGGATGGCAGAGCATTTTAAATGAGCCAAATAGCCTACTTCTGCTCCTACATCTTATCATCTTATGCCAGGGTGGCACAGTGGTTTGCACCGATGCCTCACAGCACCAGGGACCCAGCCTGGGGCAACTGTCTGTGTGGAGTTTACACGTTCTCCCTGTGTCTGTGTGGGTTTCCTCTCACAGTCCAAAGATGTGCAGGTTAGGTGGACTGTCCATGCTAAAATGCCTGTAGTGTTCAGAGGTGTGTAGATTAGGTAGGGGATGGGTCTGGGTGGGATGCCCTGAGATTCGGTGTGGACTTGTTGGGCTGAAGGGCCTGTTTCCACACTGTAGGGATTCTATGATTGACTGAGGGATTAAAGTCTTCTTTTCTTGGCATCCTACAAAATAATTTAGCATTCCCAAATGAGCAATAAAACATCCTCCACTCTTGCAAAATAATATGTATTGATTATTATAGTGCTGCACACATATATTTTCTTAGCCTGATACTGTTGACAACATCAGTATCTATTAATATATTGACACCAATCCCTATCCATCTGTTTCTGATTGGCTAGAAGAGAATTCCTCGAGGGATACATTTGAGGCTATTAATATCGAGTCTGTATAAAGTTTATATCCTATGAACAGACAGGGTAAACTGCAAAGAAGAAAGCATACTAGTCAAAGGTGCTCATTTGTAAAACATGCCATCACAAAGATCAGCCAAATACAAAATAAAAATTGAGAGAATTGTTTAAATAAAGAGACTAAATGGGGCTATGTGCCAATGATATAAGCTGAATTATTTAAGCATTTAAAATGCTCTATTAAAATTGTTTTTACCACATTAGCAGTTTAAAGTTAATAGGTTCAAGATGCACATTAAAAACAAATTAACATGAACTAGGGAGACAGACATTTTTGAGGATAGTGCATACAAAAAATACATCAATTGACTGATTTTGGCCCTTGTATAGAATTATAATCCATTCAAACACAGGGGCTGCTGAAGTACATGTTCATAATCGAATGGAAATTTTGGAAGTGGTGAGGAGCTGGCCGTAGACATTTTTTGTTCTAGTCCAGTGAAGTACATCACAAAGTCAGTAATAATCCTGGCCATCGTTAGTGGGTGCTAGATGCTTCACACTTCTGAATGATCTCAGAACCACCGATAATGCAATCTGTCCAGTTGCCTAAAAGACATATAATTCTAGTGCAAAATACAACCAAAGCCATTCACTTTTGCACTTACCTTCTGTCCATTATCCAGCCAAATGAAACTGTGCCAATAATATTTATGATGCCCAGTATTGACATTAAGAAGGCTGCTTGCTGTTGGCTTACTCCAGTGCTCACTGCATATGGCACAAGATGAACAAAAGGAGTGCTGCAGCCATAGGCGAGGAATAGCAGCGATGCAGCAAATACAAGGAAGTCCGCAGTCAGCAGAAAGGCATATTCTTTATATGATGGACAACAGCTGCACGGCTGCCTTCTGACACTCTCTTTTCTAATGAAGTTTGATTCTGTAGAAAGACTGGACAGATGACAGTCATCACATTGTGCCTTAATCCTGGATTCCGCAGAGACTTTTTCACCGGCAATGTCACTCATGGTGGAATTGGGCAGATCCTCTGCAAGGGTGAGGGGCCTCAGCAGAGCACCACAAACACAAATATTAGCTACGAGGCCTCCGAGGATGAGTAATGCCCCACGCCAAGAGTATTGTTCAATCAGCAGCTGAACCACTGGAGCTAAAACAAAAGTGCCAATTCCACTCCCTGACATGGCCAACCCATATGCCATAGCTTTCTTCTTACAGAAGTACTTGCCCACAATTGATATGGCAGGAGAATAAGCTAAAGCATATCCACAGCCTGCAACACAGAACAGATTTTAAAAGTTATGACATGCTTTTACTGTAAAAGCTAGGTGTTGTAAGATAAAGATACAGCTTAAGCTTTAAATACTTCATACGCTTTTTCAAAGATAGACATTTAAAAGCTGCAGTTTATAATCCAAGAATTGCAGTTTCAGTTTGCTCCTATATAGAGGAGCACAGATCTCTTTTTGAAATATATTTCCTGCATCAACCAATTTTGCGATGTTAATACACACCTCTGAAACAGGTGAGACTTGAACAAGAGGGTATTGAAACTGGGTCTCCTGGCTGAGAGATAGGGTCACTACCATTGTGCTACAAAAACCCTTTCAAGAAGCACAAGTGACTCCCCAGTTAATGTTCACTACCTGAGTGCAATTATGAGATAACAAAGTGTGGAGCTGGATGAACACAGCAGGCCAAGCAGCATCTTAGGAGCACAAAAGCTGACCTTTCAGGCCTAGACCCTTCATCAGAAAAGGGGGATGGGGAGAGCATTCTGAAATAAATAGGAAGAGAGGGGTAGGCGGACCGAAGATGGATAGAGGAAAAGATAGTTGGAGAGGAGAGTATAGGTGGGGAGGTAGGGAGGGGCTAGGTCAGTCCGGGGAGGATGGACAGGTCAAGGGGGCAGGATGAGGTGGTAGGTAGGAAATGGAGGTGCGGCTTGAGATGGGGGGAGGGGATGGGTGAGAGGAAGAACAGGTTAGGGAGGCGGGGACGAGCTGGGCTGGTTTTGGGATGCAGTGGGGAGTGGGAAGATTTTGAAGCTGGTGAAATCCACATTGATAGCATTGGGCTGCAGGGTTCCCAAGCGGAATATGAGTTGCTGTTCCTGCAACCTACGGGTGGCATCATTATGGCACTGCAGGAGGCCCACAATAGGCATGTCGTCTAAGGAATGGGAGGGGGAGTTGAAATGTTTCGCGACTGGGAGGTGCAGTTGTTTATTGCAAACCGAGCGTAGGTGTTCTGCAAAGCGGTCCCCAAGCCTCTCACCTATCCCCTCCTCCCATCTCAAGCCGCACTTGGTTTCCCCAATGTAGAGGAAGCCACACCGTGTACAGCAGATGCAGTATACTACATTGGCAGATGTGCAGGTAAATATCTGCTTGACGTGGAAAGTTATCTTGGGGCCTGGGATGGGGGTGAGGGAGGAGGTGTGGGGGCGATTGCAGGGGAAAGTGCTGGGTGTGGTGGGGTTGGAGGGGACTGTGGAGCAGACAAGGGAGTCACTGAAAGAGTGGTCTCTCCGGAAGGCAGACAAGGTTGGGGATGGAAAAATATCTTTAGTGTTGGGGTTGGATTGTAGATGGCAGAAATGTTGGAGGATGATGTGTTGTATGCGGAGGTTGGTGGGGTGGTATGTGAGTACGGGGATGATTCACTTTTGGCGGTTAGTGTGGGGGCATGGTGTGAAGGATGAGTTGCGGGAAATGCGGGAGACCCAGTCAAGGGCATTCTCGGGGGATTGTTGCAGTCCTTGACGAACGAGGACATCTGGGATGTATGGGAGTGGAATGCGTCATCCTGGGAGCAGATGCGGCAGAGGCAAAGGAATTGGGAAAAAGGGATGGAACTTTTGCAGGAAGGTGGGTGGGAGGAGGTGCGTTCTAGGTAGCTGTGGGAGTCGGTGGGCTTGAAATGGACATCGATTTCTAGGTGGTTGCCAGAGATGGAGACTGAGAGGTCCAGGAAAGTGACGGATGTGTTGGAGATGGCCCAGGTGAACTTAAGGTTGGGGTGGAAGGTGTTGGTGAAATGGATGAACTGTTCAAGCTCCTCTTGGGAGCCTGAGGCGGCGCCGATACTGTCATTAATGTAGTGGAGGAAGAGGTGGGGGATAGGGCCAGTGTAGGTGCAAAAGAGGGACTGTTTCACGTAACCTACAAAGAGGCAGGCATAGCTTGGGCCTATGTGGGTACCGACGGCCACCCTCTGTCTGTAGGAAGTGGGAGAAATTGAAAGAGAAGTTGTTAAGGGTGAGGACGAGTTTGGCCTGGCGGATGAGGGTGTGGGTGGAGGGGGACTGGTCGGGTCTGCGGGACAGGAAGAAGCGGATGCCCTTTAGGCCATCTGCATGGGGAATGCAGGTGTATAGGGACTGGACGTCCATAGTGAAAATTAGGTGTTGGGGACCAGGGAATTGGAAGTTCTGGAAGAGGTGGAGGGCGTGGGTGCTGTCGCGGGCATAGGTAGGGAGTTCCTGGACCAAAGGGGAGAAAATGGATTCCAAATAGTTGGAGATGCATTCAGTGGGGCAGGAGCAGGTGGAGACAATGGGTCGACCAGAGCAGTCAGGTTTGTGGATTTTGGGAAGGAGATGGAAGCGGGCAGTGCGGGGTTGGGGAACAATGAGGTTGGAGGCTGTGGGTGGGAGGACACCTGACGTGATTAGGTTGTGAATGGTTTGGGAGATGATGGTTTGGTGCTCGGGGGTGGGATCATGATCCAGGGAGCGGAGGTGTTGGAGAGTTGGTTTCTGGCCTCAGCAATGTAAAGGTCAGTGCCCCATACTACAACTGCGCTTCCCTTGTCTGCTGGTTTGATAGTGAGTTTGGGATTGGAGCGGAGGGAGCAGAGGGCTGCATGTTCTGCAGGGGAGAGTTTGGAGTGGGTGAGAGGGGTGGAGATGTTCAGGTGGTTGATATCCTGACCGCAGTTGGAGATGGAATTACTTTGCAACGAACATTTCTATTCAATTGTTTTCACCTTTGGCTTTCTATTGGCACTACTTGTCACATGTTCTCAAATGGGGAGCCGCAAGAAATTTCAGGGAATCTGCTGGTTGCTTTCTCTACATTGATGGAGAGGCAAGTAGAATTCTCAGAAATGCAAAGACTGGGCTTGCACAATCTTACTGCAGGATACCATTTACATATGAACAGGACATTTTGTTTGTGTGGCAGTTTTACATCAGCATTCATCATGATAAGCACAGAGTAGCACAAAGGCTCCTTTCAACATTCTTCTTTATTCTGAATGTATATTCTGAAATGGAAACATTAGCAAGGTGAAGGGGAAAGAAGGAAGGGACTGTGTCTAATTGGGATTGACTTTCAAATATGATTTCACGTCCAATGGATTTCTGTACGTGGTCCTCCACTTTGCTCCTAAAACAGAGTGTTGAAGAGCTAGAAATTGTGGATGTTCAAAGAATTGAACATTCCAAGATCTGAGATATTAAAAATTTTATGACCAAGTACAGACATTAATCAGAAGTGCTCATGGAATCCTGGACTTTATATTTTCAGGAATAAAATACAAGGAGATAGCAATGAAGTGAAAACTAAACCAAGCACTAATTAAACCTCTCCACGAGAACTGTGAATGTTTTGAATGCCTCATCTCAGGAAGCACATACTGACCTTGGAGGGTGAGATGTGTAAATTTACTAGAATGATATCTGAAGTCCACAGGTTACATTGTGAAGGGTTGAGTAAACACACAGTGCATTCCTTAGAATTGCAAGGGTTACGGGGTTATTTGATTAAATATTCAAGATAGAAGAACAGATAGGGTAGACAAGGAGAACCTGGTGTCTCTGGTCGAGCAATCTGGGGCATAGTAGAAGAAAATTAACAGCAGACCTTTCAGGAGAGAAATTAGACAACACTTCAATGCGAAGTGTTGCTTGGGAACCCTGCAGCCCAATGGTATCAATGTGGATGTCACCAGCTTCAAAATCCCTCCTCCCCCCACTGCATCCCAAAACCAGCCCATCTCGTCCCCGCCTCCCTAACCTGTTCTTCCTCTCACCTATCCCCTCCTCCCACCTCAAGCCGCACCTCCATTTCCTACCTACTAACCTCATCCCGCCCCCTTGACCTGTCTGTCCTCCCCGAACTGACCTATCCCCTCCCTACCTCCCCACCAATACTCTCCACTCCACCTATCTTCTGCTCTATCCATCTTCAGTCCACCTCCCCCTCTCTCCCCATTTATTCCAGTTCCCTCTCCCCATCCCCCTTTTCTGATGAAGGGTCGAGGCCCGAAACATCAGCTTTTGTGCTCCTGAGATGCTACTTGGCCTGCTGTGTTCATCCAGCCCCACACTTCGTTATCTATAAAGCAAAGTGTTGTCCAAGTTTAGAGCTCTATTGCAATTGGCAACTAACACTAGATTAGTTGTTAACTTTCAAAATAAGACTGATAGATTTTGGGAAACCAAAGGTGTTAAGGGATGTGATGCAAAGTAAGTTCAGGCCACACCTAACTAATATAGCAGATAACAATCAGCCACTAGAGTTTTGGGATATTCTATGGGTGCTCCTGGAATTCTACATATCTGCCAGAAATATAGTAGACAGCAAAGGGGTTTTGTAAGAATCTCAACAGTTAGTTAGCTAATATAAAAGTACCTTTTCTTTAATTGGATATTTTAGTTGTCTCATTAACATTTAATCTATGTTGGTTTTAGTTTGTTTGTTGCAGTAAGTGTCTTAAAATATGGAATCATGTTCTTCATTAATTATGATTGATCTCTGAAAAATTCATCGCTCTTAAGAAGTCTGTACATAGATTGTAACAACATGTACGCTGCAAACATTCAGCTCTACTGCTCCACTGTTTCTAGATTGTCAGACCATTTGTCTGAGTGCTGTCCACAGTGGCTCTCTGGCTTCCTTACCTTTTACCACCCAAGTGTGTCCCTGGGAGCTTTAGAGCACCAGTCAATGAAATTTACACAGCAGTTATAGTTCTTACCAGTAATGACTCCGAGTGACAGATAAAGATATTCCAGGCAGGTAGCGAATGAGCTAAGAATGAGGCCAACAGAAGCTAACACTCCTCCAAGAATCACTGCTGCTCGAGTGGAATACCGATTGCTAATAATACTCCCAAGAGGCGCTGAAGAGAACAAAGGGACAAACATAATCGGTGTGATATATTGCTGTCTCCCTTTGTGATTTTGACCTCTGTACAATGCAAAAAACTGACAAAACTCAAGATAAAACTCTAATTCATGGAATAAATGACAGGGCACTTTATTCTCAGAGATAATGGGAACTGCAGATGCTGGAGAATCCAAGATAACAAAGTGTGAAGCTGGATGAACACAGCAGGCCAAGCAGCATCTCAGGAGCACAAAAGCTGACATTTCGGGCCTAGCCCCTTCATCAGAGAGCTCTCTGATGAAGGGTCTAGGCCCGAAACGTCAGCTTTTGTGCTCTTGAGATGCTGCTTGTCCTGCTGTGTTCATCCAGCTTCACACTTTGTTATCTTGGGGACTTTATTCTTGTCTGGATTGGAGGGCTTGATAGGGAAAGACTGAATAGGCTGGGGATTTTTTCCCCTGGAATGTTGGAGGCTGAGGGGTGACCTTATAGAGGTTTATAAAATCAAGAGGGGCTTGGATATGGTGAACAAACAAGGTCTTTTTCCCAGGGCAGGGGAGTCCAAACTGGAGGACATAGGTTTAAGGTGAGAGAGGAAAGGTTTAAAAAGGGACCTAAGGGGCAACTTCTTCACACAGAGCGTGATGCGTGTATGGAATGAGATGGCAGAGGAAGTGGTGGAGGCTAGTACAATTGAAACATTTAAAAGGCAGTTAGATGGGTGTATGAACAGGAAGGGTTTAGAGGGATATGAGCCAAATGCTGGTGCATGGGACTAGATCAGTTCAGGATATCTGGTCGGCATTGATGAGTTGGGCAAAAGGGTCTGTTTCCATGCTGTATGACTGTAAGACTCTCAGTGCAATGTCACCTAAAGGTCATCACCCCAGTGTTATTCCAGAGTCAGGTTCTAGGGTCATCACAGCTAATGTTAGGGCGTGTGGTGTGTTATCAAACAGAGACCTAGGGGTACTGGGGCATAGTTCCTTGAAATTGGAATCGCAGGAAAGCAGGATAGTGAAAAATGTATTTGGCGTGCTTTCTTTCATCAGTCAAAGCAGTGAGTGCAGGAGTTGGGACACCATGTTACAGCTCCACAAGACATTGGTAGGGCCATATTTGGAGTACTGTGTACAGTCCTAGTCATCCCGCTATAGGAAGGATTTTATTAAACAGAAAGAAAAGATTTACAAGCATGTTGCCGAGACTGGAAGGTTTGAGTTATAAGGAGAGGCTAAAACCTTTTTCACTGGAGCATTGGAGAGGTAGAGGTGACCTGATTGAGGTTTATAAAATCATGAGCGGCATAGACAAAGTGAATAACCAAGTTCTTTTCCCAGGGTAGGGGGTCCAATACTAGAGGGCATAGGTATAGGTTGTGTGGGGAAAGATCTAAAAGGGACCTGCAGGGCAACTTTTTAACACAGAGGGTGGTACTTGTATGGAATGAGCTGCCAGGGAAAGTGTTGAGGTGGGTACAATTACAACATCTAAAAGGCATTTTTACAGGTAAAAAGAGGTAGTAAGAGCTGCTGATGCTGGAGTCGAAGGCAACACAGTGTGGAGCTGGAGGAACGCAGCAGGTCAGGCAGCATCAGAGGAGCAGGAAAGTTGATGTTTTGGGTGGGGACCCTTCTTCAGAAATGGGTTAGGGTCCCGGCCCGTAACATCAACTTTCTTGCTCCTCTGATGCTGCCTGGCCTGGACAGGTACAAAGATAGGAAAGATTTAAAGGGATATGGGCCTAACACAGGAAAATGGGACGAGTTCATTTTAGGAAATCTGGTCGGCATGGGCTGTGCTCTATTACTCCACAGCTTCATGAATCAACGGCCTGTGTTCGGACAGTCAAGCTGTATGTAATGTACAGTAATGTCAGTAAATGCAGAACACAGTGTGTAAATCTGTGATATTATGGCAATGTAGATAGTTAGTTTTGTTAGACTGTCCCAAGGAGAATCCAGTTTTTGTGGTACGAGCTGCATGACCTGACAGGTAAGGAAGCGCTGAGAGTATATCATACCGGCAGTGGTGTTTGGCCTAAAATCTGAATCACTCAGTTGTTTTGTACACGTTACTCCATATATGTCCTTGTCTGAGTACCGTGCATCAGAACCCAAGTGCACCTTTGTCGTGAGGGGAGTCAGCACCAGCACTAACCCTCTGTCTTGGCTGCAGCCTCTCCTTACCCAGTGACTCGCCACGTACAGATCCTGCTTCACTGCTGCCCTCTAACTGACCAGCAGAGTCAGCATTTCAGTTGTGGCTATAACAAGTAACAATAATTCTTTTTCACTAGCCTCTCATTCTTCTTGCACTTCACACTCTCCCCAACCAACTGTAGACCAGGTGAGTGTTTTCATGTATATCTAAAAGTTTAAAAGTACAAGACTTTTGTTGGACTGAGCGGAAGAGGAATTTTGAATTTGCACAAAGAACATGAAATACGAATACATGGACAAGCCAAAGATTATGAAGCAGGGCTTCTTTATTCCACAGGCATGAGGTCATTACAAACATGGCGGGAAATTAAAGATAAATGAGAAACTATTTACACAATCTACATGGAGCAACCTGGGTGGGGGGAGGGGGAGGTTACATTGGGCTGAGGAATATATTTGTTTGTCTACTCTCCATTCCGATCAACCCTGCCCTCACTAAAGATGCCTTTTCTTTCCAGTGACAGTCCATTTAATTGTTCCAGCTGCCCTCCCTCACCATCACCGCCTTCTGTTGGAGTTCCCAAAGAACTTCTCTGCTCACTCAGTGCCCTCTGTCACCATTGCTACCTGCTGCTGTAGGTTCCGTTGTACACATTAACATGATCCGCAACGTGTAAAGCAGAGGACATTGTGGGTTGAGGGGACAAGACAGGGATTTCAGAAGGCTGAGGTACAAGTATTGTGTTGAGTTCTTTGATTTTAGCATATCCTCATTCATTGTAGTTTTAATGATGCTGCTCATTATCTCCTTCAATGGGAGCGAGGGAACACATCCATGTCTAACACCCACAATCAGGTGAGGTGCTGCAGTTTCCAATTGTGGGCCACCTTGTCCTGCAAGACAGAGGGATATGGGGGTAATGCAGTGTAGTTCAGTGCTTTGCCTTTCATAATTGGTAGTGTGGAAACAATGAGCAGTGGATTGAAGGCTTGCAGCTGTCTTGAGATGATGAGGTGATGCTATGAATGTCAGCTTTCATCTGGGCTTGATTGAGATAGTCAGTAGGTGAGCCTCTTATTCATCTTGCACTTCACACTCTCCCCAACCAACTGTAGACCAGGTGTGGTGGCTGGAGAAGCGCAGGAGGCTAATGGTTCAGTTGTCTTGAAATGACATCTGAAGATGCTTTCTCTGAGCCTGACAATGAACTAGATGTTTGCATCCTTTTAGAAAAAGTTTCAAGAATCTAATATTTGATTGGTGAAAGATGATTGGCCTAGCTTTGCCTTTACTCAATGGTCCTGAACCTTCAGTAGTTTCTGTTGTTAATGCTGCTAGATTCATGGAAACAAATTCAGAATCCTGCAACAGAACATCAGGCTGGCTCCATTATTGTTATTCAATGGTGTGTGCCAGATGCAACAGTCTTTACTTGCAATCCACATATATCCTTTAATGTTTAACAGTCATGAGTTGCAATATCAGAATGCTTTTCTTTAACTTTCCTTGTGGCTTTCAAAGTTGCAAAGTCTGCCAGGGATGTATTAATTTCCATGCTGCATCCTGCAAACTAAAACATTTCTTCCGCCAAATTTGGCCATTATCTGTTTACATCATTTAGCTTTTTACTGATACTGCAGAACTTGAAAAAGTTACACCAATGGTTATTATTTGCAATTTCATATTTCCCAGTTGCTTTCCAATCGCTGAATGAATTTTGCAATGGATTGGGAGTTCAAGGAGTAAAAGTTAGACCATAAGAGAAGCTAAAAGATCTCAGAATTGATGGCTATCCTGACAGATATTCCCATTTGATGTGCTATGCAGTTAATTCGACACTTTAAGCCTTTCTAGACTGAACTCCTACCTTCCCACCTGACTATTTGCTCTTTTACCTCTCATCCCTCTTCTCTTCCACATCCCAAATTCTTGCTCTTAAAAATCATCTTGGTCCTTTGGAAAATCCAACAAATTTCCATGCACAGGAAAAGTCAAATCCTGCAAGAATGTGTTCACAGCTATTGACTGTTCTAGTTATAATACATGGTAAGAACTGCCATGTCCAAATAACAGCCTCACTGCTAATTGGAAAGATAACGTTCACAGTGTCCAATCACAAATCTGGGTTTTCCTTTTTTTTTAGAAGTTTGTGAAAAATCTTTAAATGACAAGACAAAAATGCATTGGTTTTCCCGCTTCTCCTACTCCAGCTGTAATGTAGCATTCAATTGATTTGCTCAGAACTTTTCCTAAGATCTTTACCAAGAATATCCGTCTTGTGGTTTTTCAGATGTTCAGTTTGATTCTAATTCTCCTTTCACCCCATTCAGTCTTCAACTCCATTCTCCCCAAATTCAGGGCACCTGCTGAGACCAGATAGGAGTGACTATGAAAAAAATAAGCTCGCCCCTTCTCAGCCTGAATCTAATTTACTATAATTTCAAATATTAAATGCTCCCACATTCCAACACTATTATATCGGGCTCCAATGGCAAAACTGAGGCCTGATCTGTTATTTTATCCTGGTGTCTGTGCCTGCCTTAAGTATTGAGTTTCCTCCTTCCTCTGCCAATCCCTGTCAATTGAGTGCAGGTGTCAGGGACTATCTCTTGCCTCTCTAGAAAGAGTGTGCACAGCTGCCCAGGTTTAACAATGGGCAGCTGCCCCCCTCAGCTCCCTGGTAACATTCATCTAGAGGTTGACAAGCAGATCAACAAAGTCTCCCTGCTAACCCAATCACAGTGCCATATCCCATCCACCACCTTAACTGAATCCAATTCCATCATTCCCAGGGGTTCGACAGTCTATTTAGATTTCCGTTATTTGCATTTAATCCTACCGATCCAGTTCTTGTCAGGCGTTTACTTCTAATTTCCTGTCTTAGGAGATTCTGGAAATGTTTGATGGTTATGGCAATGAAATGGTCAGTCAGGCAACAGTCATTAAGTATAGAAGTTTTCCTGGATTTACTACAGGATTTGCACATCTGATTGATTCAGAATCCAAACAGTAATTTCTCAACACTTTGAAATTGCTCCTTAGACACTGGAAAATACATTATTAAGCTGCCAAGGCTGTGTGCCCAGATTGGTCAAAATTAATGTTTCATTTGTACCCAATTTCTCTTTAAAGTCTAATCACTTTATTCTGATCCTGTTACTGAGTCACTCTAGTGAATAATAATTAACAACATACTTACTGTGCCTTCAGATCACTACAGTGTAATATTTGGCTAAAAGTTCCAGGAACCAAATTAGCTCTGTGAAACAAAATTCTGCATGACAGAATCAACCTCGAGCAGTTAGAAAAGGAGAACTTAGTCCAGGGAAATCTGCAAATCTTTCTTCAAATTGCAAACTGGCATGTTAGAGCTGCATTTGTGAATGGTCAAACACAAGCAAGTCAGCTACTTAATTACAAACCTTTGGGCGGATGGTGTTGTTGTCACGGCAGCAAATATAGGACCTGGGACTACCCACTGACTTAGAGAGCAAGTGTAATTAGGTTTGTTTCCTTGGATTGTGAGAGTTAGAGCAGCTTTGCCTTGCAGCCTCGTTGATTCCTTACCCCATCTTCTGCGACAGTCTGAATTCTTTACAGTTGGCCAGCACTATAAAGCTCTCATTGTAATAAAGGTTTTTCAATAGTTTCAGCGGAAGTTCAACCCTTGCAAACGGATAGAGGGCTGAAAGCTCAAAAATAACTTAATTAGCCTGTTCCCAATAAAAAAATGGCCCTTTTTAAAAATTATCTTGCTTTCCGCAAGCCATTCTTTGTTCTTCCTATCCCAAAGTTTTGATTGCCCACAGCATGTCTCAAGTTAAATGTTAGCTGTGTTCTAAAAAAGATAGAATTGCTACTTTAAATACAGGAAGAATCTTCATTACATGCAGAGTGTTGTCAGGGAGCAGAGGCTTAAGAAGTAATTCATTGACCTTGGCAAGTTATGAGCTGAAGTGGGATACTTGAGAACAAATAAGTGAAATCATTTATCCATTTAAACTATTTTCTCATCACAGAATTGTAAGGCCTATACACCATTCTATTAATAATTATGTGGCTAATGAGTACAACCAACTTCCATGACCTCAATATCGCAGGATAACTGCAATTAGTCTGCTGCAGTCCATGTTGTGAGCCTCTGTGGTCTGTATGATCACACAAAAAGAAAGCTTCCCAAGTTATATTTTGGAGAATGAAGTTTATAAATTGAAATAATCACACACTCACCAAATACCATTGTAGTGCAGTCAACAGTGGAATGTATCCATGCTGTCATGGCATAATCTTGGGCAAAATAATTCTGGAACTCCACAAAAAATATGGAAAAGCATCTAGAAATCCAAAACATATGTCAGCTGCCACATTGAACCAAAATAGAAAAAGTGTTCAGAATGTACAATTGTTCCATCAGCTACAGGAAAGAAGCATTAACAGCACAGCTACAGTCAAAATGGCAGGCATTCTTTTTCCTACATCTGCATGAACTGAATGTGCTTACATCTCAACTTTACTGCATCAGACTGTTAAGGAAGTGCACAGCTTCTTTAGCTTTGGAAACAGAGGCATTGAGTACAAAAGAAAAGAAGTTCTGTGAAATGTTTAGAAAATACTCATTAGGCCTGAACTGTAACACTATGTCTTCCTCCAGTCAAACACTTAAGGATGTGACGGTCTTGGAGAGGGCACAGATTTACAGGAATGGTTAAAGACAGGAAGACCATAAACTACGTCGAGAGACTGGAAGTGATTCTCTTTTGAGCAGAGAAGGTTGAGGGGAGATTGAATTAAAGCGTTCAAAAGCGTGAGCAGTTAGGATCGATCAAGTCAAGAGAATCCATTTCGAGTACCAGCATTGTTGGAAATCAGTGAATTCAAATTGGAAGGCATTTCTGAAAAGAAATCAGGGTGGGGTGTGTGAAAGTAATAGATATTTGTGGTCCTGACTGGCGATAAAAATAGACTTTAAGTAAACACATGCATTAATCCAGTGCTTTTTGCAATTCCACACGTGCACTGAAGGGGGTCAGAGGATATTCACCAGGATGAAGCATTGGAATGGAGCAATTCAACCTTGAAGAGAGGCTTGGGTCGTTTTCTTTGGAGCAGGGAAGATTGACGGGGTACCTGATGGAAGTGTGTATCATTATGAGGGGTATGGTCAGGGTGAATAAAGGGCAGCTATTTCCTGGTCATGCTGAAGGGTCGATAATATGGGGATGTAGTTTTCAAGAGAAAGGAGGGTTAAAGGGGTACGAAAACCATCGTGGCCAGACCTCTGGCACTGAGCCTGGCTCTGTGGCTCAGAAGGGAATGGGGGAGAATAGGAGAGCGGTAGCGATAGGAGATTCAATGGTTAGGGGAACAGATAGGAGATTCTGTGGTCCCGAGTGAGACTCCTGGATGGCATGTTGCCTCCTGGGTGTCAGGTCCAGGGATGTCTCGGATTGAGTCTACAGAATTCTTAACGGGGAGGGAGAGCAGCCAAAAGTCGTGATGCACATCAGTACCAATGACATAAATAGGAAAAGGGATGAAGAGCTGAAGAGTGAATATAGGGAGTTAGGTTGAAAGCGAAAATGCCAGATGAACAGAGCCATAATCTCAGGATTACTACTGGTGCCACAGGCTAGTGAGGCTAAGAATAGAGAGTGAGTGCAGCTGAACATGTGGCTACAGAGCTGGTGTAGGAGGGAGGGCTTCAGATATGTGGATCATTGGGAATACCTTCTGGGGAAGGTGGGACCTGTACAAGAAGGATGGGTGGCATCTGAGATAATAAAATGTGAGGCTGAATGAACACAGCAGGCCAAGCAGCATCTATGGAGCACAAAAGCTGACGTTTCGGGCCTAGACCCTTCATCAGAGAGGGGGATGGGGAGAGGGAACTGGAATAAATAGGGAGAGAGGGGGAGGCGGACCGAAGATGGAGAGTAAAGAAGATAGGTGGAGAGAGTATAGGTGGGGAGGTAGGGAGGGGATAGGTCAGTCCAGGGAAGACGGACAGGTCAAGGAGGTGGGATGAGGTTAGTAGGTAGATGGGGGTGCGGCTTGGGGTGGGAGGAAGGGATGGGTGAGAGGAAGAACCGGTTAGGGAGGCAGAGACAGGTTGGACTGGTTTTGGGATGCAGTGGGTGGGGCGGGGGGGAAGAGCTGGGCTGGTTGTGTGGTGCAGTGGGGGGAGGGGACGAACTGGGCTGGTTTAGGGATGCAGTAGGGGAAGGGGAGATTTTGAAACTGGTGAAGTCCACATTGATACCATTAGGCTGCAGGGTTCCCAGGCGGAATATGAGTTGCTGTTCCTGCAACCTTCGGGTGGCATCATTGTGGCAGTGCAGGAGGCCCATGATGGACATGTCATCTAGAGAATGGGAGGGGGAGTGGAAATGGTTTGCGACTGGGAGGTGCAGTTGTTTGTTGCGAACTGAGCAGAGGTGTTCTGCAAAGCGGTCTCCAAGCCTCCGCTTGGTTTCCCCAATGTAGAGGAAGCCACACCGGGTACAATGGATGCAGTATACCACATTGGCAGATGTGCAGGTGAACCTCTGCTTAATGTGGAATGTCATCTTGGGGCCTGGGATAGGGGTGAGGGAGGAGGTGTGGGGGCAAGTGTAGCATTTCCTGCGGTTGCAGGGGAAGGTGCCGGGTGTGGTGGGGTTGGAGGGCAGTGTGGAGCGAACAAGGGAGTCACGGAGAGAGTGGTCTCTCCGGAAAGCAGTCTGGGTTGAAGATGGAAAAATGTCTAGGGTGGTGGGGTTGGATTGTAAATGGCGAAAGTGTCGGAGGATGATGCGTTGTATCCGGAGGTTGGTAGGGTGGTGTGTGAGAACGAGGGGGATCCTCTTAGGGCGGTTGTGGCAGGGGCGGGGTGTGAGGGATGTGTTGCGGGAAATACGGGAGACGCGGTCAAGGGCGTTCTCGATCACTGTGGGGGGAAAGTTGCGGTCCTTAAAGAACTTGGACATCTGGGATGTGCGGGAGTGGAATGTCTTGTCGTGGGAGCAGATGCGGCGGAGGCAGAGGAATTGGGAATAGGGGATGGAATTTTTGCAGGAGGGTAGGTGGGAGGAGGTGTATTCTAGGTAGCTGTGGGAGTCGGTGGGCTTGAAATGGACATCAGTTACAAGCTGGTTGCCTGAGATGGAGACTGAGAGGTCCAGGAAGGTGAGGGATGTGCTGGAGATGGCCCAGGTGAACTGAAGGTTGGGGTGGAAGGTGTTGGTGAAGTGGATGAACTGTTCGAGCTCCTCTGGGGAGCAAGAGGTGGCGCCGATACAGTCATCAATGTACCGGAGGAAGAGGTGGGGTTTGGGGCCTGTGTAGGTGCGGAAGAGGGACTGTTCCACGTAACCTACAAAGAGGCAGGCATAGCTGGGGCCCATGCGGGTGCCCATGGCCACCCCCTTAGTCTGTAGGAAGTGGGAGGAGTCAAAAGAGGTTGTTGAGGGTGAGGACGAGTTCAGCTATGCGGATGAGAGTGTCGGTGGAGGGGGACTGGTCGGGCCTGCAGGACAGGAAGAAGCGGAGGGCCTTGAGGCCATCTGCATGCGGAATGCAGGTGTATAGGGACTGGACGTCCATGGTGAATATGAGGTGTTGGGGGCCAGGGAATTGGAAGTCCTGGAGGAGGTGGAGGGCGTGGGTGGTGTCACGGACGTAGGTGGGGAGTTCCTGGACCAAAGGGGAGAAAATGGAGTCCAGATAGGTGGAGATGAGTTCGGTGGGGCAGGAGCAGGCTGAGACGATGGGTCGAATAGGGCAGGCAGGTTTGTGGATTTTGGGAAGGAGATAGAAACGGGCCGTGCGGGGTTGGGGAACAATGAGGTTGGAGGCTGTGGGTGGGAGGTCACCTGAGGTGATGAGGTCGTGAATGGTGTTGGAGATGATGGTTTGGTGCTCGGGTGTGGGGTCATGATCGAGGGGGCGGTAGGAGGTGGTGTCGGAGAGTTGGCGTCTGGCCTCGGCGATGTAGAGGTCAGTGCGCCATACTACCACTGTGCCACCCTTGTCTGCGGGTTTGATGGTGAGGTTGGGGTTGGAGCGGAGGGCTGCCCGTTCTGCGGGGGAGAGGTTGGAGTGGGTGAGAGGGGTGGAGAGGTTGAGGCGGTTAATGTCTCGACGGCAGATGGAGATGAAGAGGTCGAGGGAGGGTAGGAGGCCTGGGGGTGGTGTCCAGGAGGAGGACTTGTGTTGGAAGCGGGTGAAGGGGTCAGTGGAAGGAGAGTTAGGTTCCCAGTTGAAGAAGCAGGCATGGAGGCGAAGACAGTGGAAAAACTGCTCTATGTCCAACCGTGACTGGTATTCGTTGATTTGTGGTTGTAGGGGGATAAAGGTGAGCCCCTTACTAAGGACTGACCGTTCGTCCTCAGTCCTTAGTCCTTACACCTGCATTCCACATGCAGCTGACCTCAAGGCCCTCCGCTTCTTCCTGTCCTGCAGGCCCGACCAGTCCCCCTCCACCGACACTCTCATCTGCCTAGCTGAACTCGTCCTCACCCTCAACAACTTCTCTTTTGACTCCTCCCACTTCCTACAGACTAAGGGGGTGGCCATGGGCACCCGCATGGGCCCCAGCTATGCCTGCCTCTTTGTAGGTTACGTGGAACAGTCCCTCTTCCGCACCTACACAGGCCCCAAACCCCACCTCTTCCTCCGGTACATTGATGACTGTATCGGCGCCACCTCTTGCTCCCCAGAGGAGCTCGAACAGTTCATCCACTCCACCAACACCTTCCACCCCAACCTTCAGTTCACCTGGGCCATCTCCAGCACATCCCTCACCTTCCTGGACCTCTCAGTCTCCATCTCAGGCAACCAGCTTGTAACTGATGTCCATTTCAAGCCCACCGACTCCCACAGCTACCTAGAATACACCTCCTCCCACCCACCCTCCTGCAAAAATTCCATCCCCTATTCCCAATTCCTCCGCCTCCGCCGCATCTGCTCCCACGACAAGACATTCCACTCCCGCGCATCCCAGATGTCCAAGTTCTTTAAGGACCGCAACTCCCCCCACAGTGATCGAGAACGCCCTTGACCGCGTCTCCCGTATTTCCCGCAACACATCCCTCACACCCCGCCCCCGCCACAACCGCCCTAAGAGGATCCCCCTCGTTCTCACACACCACCCTACCAACCTCCGGATACAACGCATCATCCTCCGACACTTTCGCCATTTACAATCCAACCCCACCACCCTAGACATTTTTCCATCCCCACCCCAGTCTGCTTTCCGGAGAGACCACTCTCTCCGTGACTCCCTTGTTCGCTCCACACTGCCCTCCAACCCCACCACACCCGGAACCTTCCCCTGCAACCGCAGGAAATGCTACACTTGCCCCTACACCTCCTCCCTCACCCCTATCCCAGGCCCCAAGATGACATTCCACATTAAGCAGAGGTTCACCTGCACATCTGCCAATGTGGTATACTGCATCCATTGTACCCGGTGTGGCTTCCTCTACATTGGGGAAATCAAGCGGCGGCTTGGAGACCGCTTTGCAGAACACCTCCGCTCAGTTCGCAACAAACAACTGCACCTCCCAGTCGCAAACCATTTCCACTCCCCCTTCCGTTCTCTAGATGACATGTCCATCATGGGCCTCCTGCACTGCCACAATGATGCCACCCGAAGGTTGCAGGAACAGCAACTCATATTCCGCCTGGGAACCCTGCAGCCTAATGGTATCAATGTGGACTTCACCAGTTTCAAAATCTCCCCTTCCCCTACTGCATCCCTAAACCAGCCCAGTTCGTCCCCTCCCCCCACTGCACCACACAACCAGCCCAGCTCTTCACCCCCCCCCCCCACCCACTGCATCCCAAAACCAGTCCAACCTGTCTCTGCCTCCCTAACCAGTTCTTCCTCTCACCCATCCCTTCCTCCCACCCCAAGCCGCACCCCCATCTACCTACTAACCTCATCCCACCTCCTTGACCTGTCCGTCTTCCCTGGACTGACCTATCCCCTCCCTACCTCCCCACCTATACTCTCTCCACCTATCTTCTTTACTCTCCATCTTCGGTCCGCCTCCCCCTCTCTCCCTATTTATTCCAGTTCCCTCTCCCCATCCCCCTCTCTGATGAAGGGTCTAGGCCCAAAACGTCAGCTTTTGTGCTCCTGAGATGCTGCTTGGCCTGCTGTGTTCATCCAGCCTTACATTTTATTATCTTGAAATTCTCCAGCATCTGCAGTTCCCATTATCTCTGGGTGGCATCTGAACTGGAGAGGCACCAATATCCTGGATGAGAGGTTTCCTAGAGCTCTTCGGGAGGATTTAAATTAGTTTGGTGGGGAGATGGGAACTGGAGCTATGAATCAGAGCATGGGTTGGCTGGTGTATAGGCAGATACAGCATGTAAAGAGTCTGTGAGGATGGACAGATAGTTAATAGGGCAAAGATGCAGTCAGTGTGATGGGTTGAAGTGTGTCTATTTTAACACAAGAAGTGTCGGGAATAAGGGTGATGAACTTAGAGTATGGATCAGTACCTAGAGCTATGATGTTGTGTCCATTATGGAGTCTTGGATAACTCAGGGGCAGGAATGGTTGTTGGATATTCAGGGTTTAGATGTTTCAAAAGAAATAGGGAGGGTGGGAAAAGAGGTGGGGGAGTGGTATTGCTAATCAGGGATGGTATTACAGCTGCAGAAAAGCAGGTCGTGGAGGACGGTTTGTCTACTGAGTCAGTATGAGTGGAAGTCAGAAACAGGAAAGGAGCGGCCACTTCATTGGGAGTTTCTTATAGACCTCCCAATAGCAACAGAGACCTGAGGAACAGGTTGGGAGGCAGATTTGGAAAGGTGCAGAAGTAATAGGGCTGTTGTCATGGGTAATGTCAACTTTCCTTTTATTGACTGGAACCAGTCAATATTAGGAAAGTTTTGGGCGGCATGGTGGCTCAGTGCTTAGCACTGCAGCCTCACAGCGCCAGGGACCAAGGTTCGATTCCAGCCTCGGGTAACTGTCTGTGTGGATTTTGCACATTCTCCCCCTGTCTGCGTGTGTTTCCTCTACATGCTCCAGTTTCCTCCCACAGCCCAAAGATGTGCAGGTTAGGTAGATTGGCCATGCTAAATTGCCTGTAGTGTTCAGGGGCATGTGGCTTATAGGGGGATGGGAACGAATCTGGGTGGGATGCTTCAAGGGGTGGTGTGGACTTGTTGGGCCAAAGGGCCTGCTTCCACACTGTAGGGAATCTAATCTAATCTAAACCTCCTAATTGCAAATAATTTAGATGGAGCAGATTTTGTCAGGTGTGTCCAGGAAGGATTTCTGACTCAATATGTAGATAGATCGACTAGAGGGGAGGCCATATTGGATTTGGTGCTTGGCAACGAACCAGGTCAGGTGTCAGATCTCTCTGTGGGAGAGCATTCGGTGACAGTGATCACAACTCCCTGACCTTTACTATAGTCATGGACAGGGAGAGGGGCAGATGGTATGGGAAAGTATTTAATTGGGGGAGGGGGAATTACAATGCTATTAGACAGGAACTGCGGAGCATAAATTGGGAACAGATGTTCTCAGGGAAATGCACGACAGAAATGTAGAGGTTGTTTAGGGAGCTCTTGCTATGAGTTCTGGATAGGTTTGTCCCACTGAGACGAGGAAGGGATGGTAAGGTGAAGGAACCTTGGATGACAAGACTTGTGGAACATCTAGTCACGAGGAAGAAGGAAGCTGACTTAAAGTTGAGGAAGCAAGGATTGGACAGGGCTCTAGAGGGCTACAGGGTAGCCAGGAAGAAACTGAAGAATGGACTTAAGTGAGCTGGAAGGGGTATGAAGAAACCTTGATGGGTCGGATTAAGGAAAACCGCAAGGTGTTCAATACCTGTGTGAGGGAAGAGAGGATGACTAGAGTGAGGGTAGGACCGATCAGGGATAGTGGAGGGAACTTATGCGTGGAGTTAGAGGAGATAGAGAAGATCCTTACTGAACACTTTGCTTCAGTATTCACCAGTAAGAGGGACCTTGATGTTTGTGAGGACAGCGTGAAACAGGCAGATATACTTGAACAGATTGATGTTATGAAGGAGGATGTGCTGAAATTTTGAAAAATGTGAGGATAGGCAAGTACCCTGGGCCTGCACCTCTCTGATCAAGGACAAGGTAAAGAAATTCTCCAAAGTGACAAATAGCATTTGTCATCTCCGGATCAGTGACCTATTACATAGGCTACTTCCTTTTGCGTGGAACGATCCCATGCATAGAAATTCAGGATCATGGTTACTCTCACACCTAGTTACAGTGCAGTCTATGACCTGGTTAGAAGCGGTGACAGCTTTCTATAAGCACCTCCTTTGTAATACAGAAACAATACACATACAGTCCCTGGCTGAGGTTCTGGACGTGCTGGTAGATCAATATAAAGCCCAGCTGAGGGGCTCCTCTCTTGCTTTGAGGAAGTTATCATCTTCTTGGCTGATCTATCCCATCTCCCTGGTCACTCTACAGCCAAAAAGGCCTGACCGCAACCTTTCGCCTCAGAGACACTCTTCTCCATGTTTTATGCCACACGCCATCAACTTTGCCCAACTTTAACCAAGTCCATCAACGACCAAGCACTTTTCAAATTCTAGCAGACTCATTACAAGCCAAATAGCAACTAAGCTGTCAAAAATTGGTTAGTTCTTTAAATAGTACTGACAGGGGTCCTTCCTGCTGCTGAATGCAAGATCAGCTGAGAGTAGTTCAGAGAACATGTTGGCTGGAACAGCAAGGCAGGAAACAGCAATTCAGCATTATATGACTAAATCTATCCACCCTCTATACGTCTGGCTCTCAGGCTAACTGCCCACACAAATACCTTCACCAAAATGGCATTTTGTTGTGGACCAGAACGCGTATATTTTATGCAAACATCATTTTTATCGCAAAACAACATTGCCAAAAAAAAGGGCAAAAACTGTACTCAGAAACATAAGCTTGCACTTCACTGACTTGGCAGCTACTGGCAAAATGTCAAGAGACCTTGCAAATCTCATAGAGCAAGTAAAATTGAGGATGTGGATTGACATTGAACATCAAAAATAACAAAGACAATGGCAATTATAAGGAATTGAAGTGGACGGTGCCTCATTAGTCAAGGAGATAAATTTGTCTGTTTAGGATGAATGGGGACAGATGGTGGTAGATGTGAAATGGAGGTCACAGGAACAACGTTCACCAGAAGTAATGCTTTGAAGATGAAGGATATATTGAAGAACAAGAATATACAACTGGTAACAAAAATAAAATCTCATGAGATATTAGATCCTATCCACATCCCTATATGACTCAGAAACTGACAGAGAATGTAATGATGTATGAAGGAAACAAAGGGCTTTACAATGTGGCTTCTAAATTGCAGGCTAATTCCACATTCCACGTAAAGACCAGACAACAAACATACAGTTGATAGTAGGAACTGCAGATGCTGGAAAATCCGAGACAACAAGGTGTAGAGCTGGATGAACACAGCGGGCCAAGCAGCATCAGAGGACCACAAAAGCTGATGTTTCCTAGGCCCGAAACATCACCCTTCCTTCCAATGATGCTGCTTGGCCTGCTGTGTTCATCCAGCTCTACACCTTGTTACCTCAGACAAACATACAAGGTGCTTGAATTTGTAAAAGCAAAAAGAGCTCAAAGAAATGACATCCAGAAAACAAAAGTTAGCATTTCAACCATTTGATTAGGGCTGAACAGTTGTTCAGATCTTTTCTGAACGGAAAGATGCAGACAGCAGGCGGAGTTGGCAGTCTAGGTCCAGTTGGATGATGGACATCACTGAGTGGTTGTAACAAGCTAAAGAGGTTGCACAAGGATGGTGTGAGGCAAAAAGTGCAATGTCCCATGAAAGCACATCTCTTGGCAAGAGTAGATACAGGGGAAACAGGATGAAGCTTAGAACACTTGCCACACAGAGAGCAATTTACTAGTCATTGTCTGATAACTAAAGGCACAGTTACCATTGTCTCACCAGACCACAGAGCTCCTCTCGCATTAGCAAGAGATGACTGAGTGTGGTTTAACCTGGGGGTCACGTGAGAGGAGAGGTTGAGAAGACAGTTGTGCTTGGTGGCCTCAGCCAGTGGAGGTATTGAACCGATGCTGTTGGCATTACTCTGTAACATTAAATCTGGTAACTAATCTGGGGCAGCACAGTGGCTCAGTGGTTAGCACTGCTGCGTCACAGCACCGCGGACCCGGGTTCGATTCCAGCCTCAGGCGACTGTCTGCGTGGAGCTTGCACATTCTCCTCCTGTCTGCGTGGGTTTCCTCCAGGTGCTCCGGTTTCCTCCCACAGTCCAAAGATGTGCAGATTAGGTGGGTTGGCCATGCTAAATTGTCCATAGTGTCCAGGGATGTGCGGGCTAGGTGGGTTAGCCATAGGAAATGCAGGGTTCCAGGGATAGGGAGAGGGGTTGGGTCTGGATGGGATGCTCTTCAGAGGGTTTATAGGGACTTAATGGACTGATTGGCCTGCTTCCATGCTGTAGAGTTTCAATGACTAATAAAGGCCTAAAAATTAGAAGTACCTTTAAAGGATCTGGAAAGAATGCCTTGGATCAATCTGAGCCACTTTCCACACAAATTAGGCTCAGCTCCTAAATTAGTAAACTGTTAGTCTGTTTTATTGAGGAGATCTCTAGCAAAATATGCTCTGAACAACTACCTTTAAGCCTCTAACATAATGGCCACTTTATTTGGCTAAGTTACTACTGAATATCCCGTGATCTATGATCCATCTCCACAATCGCCAGCTTCTGAAAAGTAGAGGGGAAATGGAACATCGCATGGCAAAACAAGAATCTAATTTCCTATTAACATCACAACTTCAATTTAATTATTCCTTTTTCTGACTCTTCGGAACAAGAATTGAGGCTAAACTGCATGACCTGCGCTTTAATACTGTATGACATTACAAGAAAATTGACCTCAAACAGTTTGCAGTTTCAAAAGAACACATAATTTCAACATAAATGAGTAATCCAGCTAATCAACAACAATACCATTAAATATAATTAGCACTATTCCCAGTGTTCTGAAGCCCTGCTCCAAATTAAAGTCAGAGCTCCAGAACACAAGAATTTCTTGGCATGTTTTCAAGGAATATTATGTTGCCACACACTGTTCGGTTAAAGCATTCGAAAAACAGCCCCACCCACAATGATAGCAAAGTGTGGAGCTGGATGAACACAGCAGGCCAAGCAGCATCTTAGGAGAACAAAAGCTGACATTTTGGGCCTATACCCTTCATCAGCAAAGGCTTCATCTTTTCTGATGAAGGGTCTAGGCTCGAAATGTCAGCTTTTGTGCTCCTAAGATGCTGCTTGGCCTGCTGTGTTCATCCAGCTCCACACTTTGTTATCTCAGATTCTCCAGCATCTGCAGTTCCCATTATCCCCTTCCCACAATGAGTCTGACTATTCAGGTCTGTCTGTTTCAGGGAGGGAGAAAGAGAAGCAGACGTTGATTCAACTCACACTGATCATTCAGATGCAACAGTGATCAATTCCTCAGGGCACAGCACCTGCTGTACTCTTATATGGCCAGGAACAGCACGCACACAAGAGGAAGAATGGTTAAAACGTACACCTAAAAAGGGTTCAAACTAATGTCACGCTTCCAATACTGAACAGAAATGTAGGTCACAGATCAGTCTAGAGGATTGTAATTGTGGGCAAAGCTCAGTCTTAATTGAACCAAAAGCACAGCGAACCCAAGAGGTTTTCTGACAAACCTGGACACTGCCCTTGTGCAGACAGTCACTAAGAAGCAGCTAATCACAACCATCCAGCCCCATCCTCCATCTGGGGCTTCCATTAATGGTACGTTTGAGGGTCGAGGCATTGTATCAGTTCCACTGCCTATTGAGCCTTTCTCTGCACTTGGTTCTAATAGATCGTCAAGTTTGTTCTTCCGTACTGCAGAGATCGGTTCAGAACCTTTGTGCACGAAGGTCTGGAATATACTCTTGTACACAGTTTTCATGAAACATCTGAAAAAAATTAAACACAGTATGGGTTAGGTCAAAAGTCGTAGCTGCATGATTAAACGTGAGGCAAATTGATTGCAATTCTTGCTGCAAAAGATTTAAAAAGTTACTTTACAGAAGGCCAGATAAAAGGCCGATGTTAGAGCATAAGAAAATAGGAATTTAAGAGAGAAACTGCTTAATTTTCCTATTTTCTCCTGTAATTTTTATACAAATCCAACACAAGCAGGATTTCACATCTCCAAATGCTAATGTCACCCTCCCAATGTTTGACAAACGCGATTGTTTGTAACAAGCTGAAGCAGGCCCTGGACCCAGCAGGCAGTCAGATACAAACAGTAGAGTTTACAAAGAAATGAACTTTCTTCACCCATGGTAATTGTGCATTTGTGTACAGTAATGAACGAGACATGAGTGGGGGTAGCTTTCCAGCCATCGCCTCATTCACAACTCCTTTCCTCTACTTAACTACCTCCAGATTTATCCTCCAGATTGGTTATTTGTGATCAAAGGTAAATGACATAACCAGTTTGTTCAAATCTATACTTGGCCTTACTTAGGTCAGCAGAACTCATATAACACAACTTCTTAAAAAGTTTCTTCCTGTAAGATGCTGGCAAAGTAGAATGCTCAACCTGGAGCTCATCCGTTCCGTGTGTATTTTTTCTTTCTTTCTCTCTCTTTTCTCGGCCTTGGACATCCATGCATGGCCTCCAAAGCCGGCGCATGAGCAACCGGGAGCCCAGTGATGGCAGTCAGTGGTCAGTCCACATGGAGACCCCCTGTGCCAATCTGCTGCTGAGTGCCCATAGAGACAGACTGTGATACTTGACATTTTAACTTCTTGTTTGTCTGACCTACAGTTAGACTGTGTATAGTTGTAATGTAACAATTTTTCGACATTTCTCTATTTCCCTAACTAAAGATTGTACCTAGGTGCCCTATACCTGAGATGGCACCATGTGTTGGTGATATTGTTCATTGTGATTAATCTTGTAACTGAAGAAAATGTACCTAGATATCTTTGTACCTAGGGTAGTACTGTCTCAACTTTTCATGTACTCATTTCAGTATGCGACAATAAAGCTAATTCAACACAATTCAATTCAAAATTGCACTCCCATCACAAAGGTACAACACTCAGAAGCTTTTGGCTTATAGGTCACCCCTGTCTTGGATCTTTGGTCATTGTTTACATTGAGGAGCTTGACTTGTGCCCAAAATAAGAACAAATTCAGCAGGGCAATGGTGCAGTGCACCAATCTGAGCTCTGCAGTCAGCATTGTAAATGTTGCCAACCAACTGGTGGGCACCAATACATGAGGATGAGAAATGGGCCACGTTCCAACCTTCTGAATGAAGAGTAACCAGGTTAGATAGCCCCTGGTGGATCAACCAGATTCTAAACTGAAACTGCTACAGTGCGCAAAGAGGCCATTCAGGCCATTGACTCTGCTAAAAAGCCTTCAAAAAGCATCCCACCCAATGCGCCCACTTCACTTTATCCCCATAGCCGTAGACCTTGCATGGGAAAGCCACCGAGCCTGGGCAACTTTGGTTTTGGATGAAACTGGAGCACCCAGACGAAACCCACACCAACGTGGGGAGAACGTATCAAAGGGATGTGCTGAAAAACCTACTTTTATTCTATGGAAATGTCTGTTGATGTGCAAACTCCACACAGCCAGTCATCTGAGGTTGGAATCAGAACCGCTTCCCCATCGCTGTGAAGCAGCGGTGCTAACCACCAAGCCACCACGCCACTCAAAGCAGGTCAGGTCTGAGAGATGGGGGAAGATGTCATCAACAATGTGACAACAGTTTCCTGTGTGTGTGGTGTGTGCGCCTGTATGTAGACTCAAAATGATCACTGGAACCACAGGATGAATCCTGTTACAACTCACTTATGATCTTGTGGTGCATAGCTCCACCTTATCAAATTTCACTTAGGGAACCTCTAGGTCCATGTATTTAGGATGTTTGAACATATTTAGATACATTTAGGTGATGTTGCATAACTGTATGCCTTTTTAAACAAGCAGCAGGATGACTGAAAGTCATTTGACTTGATTCTGTCTTCAAAACGAGTCCAGCCCAGTTCAGATGCAGCTAAATCATTGTTTGAAAGAGATATCCACCATTGACTTTACAGCAGCATAAAAGTTGTGCTCCAACCCTTCACCTTGATAAAGAATGTTGTTAGATTAACCAAATGAGCAATGCAGAGATAGATCTACAACCTCTTGCAGCCTATCACACTTGCATCACATATTACTGTCTAATTCCCCACAGCAAAACTGTGCTCCTCCCTGTACCTCTTACATTTACATCCAATGATAGACGCACATGCAACTCGAAATAAATCTGAACTAACCACCAAATCTGTGAGAAGGATCGCATGAGTCCCAAAGTGGGCATTTAATCCATTGTCAGGCCCTTGTTCATACACAAGTTCCTGAATGATCCCTGGGCAGGCTGCAAACAAGCCAGTCCCTTTAAATGAATGGTTTATTGTCACTTGTATCTTACAGTGAGGAATACAGTAAAATACAGTGAAAAGCGTCAACTCTCGCCACAATCCGGCGCCATTTTGAACAGTTTAAGAACAAGTACAGCAAAATGGTATCACTGAAAGGCAGTCCATCTTTGTGCTACCGCCTCCACCATGAGTCCTGAACCCTGCGCCATGCCTACCGCCCCCCAAACCTCCTCCCCGAATATCCCCCACCGACCCCACTCCCACCCACCTCCACCACTCCTCCAATCCCCCTCGCCCAACCTCCAACCCCACCCCCACACCCACCCCCACCCCCACCACTCCCCCAACACCCATCCTCCACGCCCCCACCCACCCGCACCAACCCTCCAACCCACCACCATTCCCCCAACTCCCCCACCACCCCCACCACCCCCAACCCTTCCAACGCCCCCAACCCTAAACTCCCCCCACCCCCTCCAACCACCCAACCCCTCAACCACTCCTCCAACTCTACCCACCCCCATCGCCTCACTGCCGCCTGTGTCAGAACCAACAACATCAGAGTCACCACTCTTCAGGTGCCATCTCTCCGGTGCTGTGCCCACCTTGCTGATGCCACCATCAGGTCCTGTGCTGGGCCCACATTTGCACCGCAGCCATCAGCCTCCGACTCCAGGTCTACCACAGCCAGGAGCTGCCACCACCACCTCACTGATCACCTTAAGGAAATGCAATATATTTTAGAAAGGAACCGAGCTCTTAACCAAATTGCCCCATGGTCTCCAGGACAACAACAGGTTAGGCTGTGTGGCGCCTGCTCCCAAATATCTACAAATTCCTGGTTCTTGGTAATACATACAGCAGAATCTGTTTGGTGAGGCAGCACAGACTCCAGGAGAGGCAATTCCACCATATTCACCAACAATCTTACATCTCTTACAATGCTCTCCCTCAATCCTCTCTTTGGAACCTTAATGAAAATCTCAAATATTTCGGCACTTTTTTCCAGGTTAGATAGTGAGCGATTGTTCCTGGATATTGCATTGATGAGGTTATAACACAGGATTAGAGGGGGAAAACTAAGATGGATATTGAATCCCTGTCAACATGTTGCACCATTCAATGACATCCTGGCTGATTTGCATCTCAGGTCCTCTTGTCTGCTTTTTATCCCTTATTGCCATTAGCAGACAAAACATTACCAATCTCAGTTTTCATGACACACCATCCATGGTCTTCATGGAAAGAAGTTTCCAAACTTCCACTACCCTATTTTACCACAGAGTAGTCTCACTCCAATTTTAAAATGATCTGCCTTTTTCCTCAATCTATCTGCAAATTTTGGCACATCCAAAACTTTACTGCCTATATTCTGAGTCTCACTTAAGTCCATTGCATGTATTATGCTGTGTTCATCAACATATATTAGCCCCTCTTGCAGCAACCCCTAAAACTTACAAATCTTGTCCTTGGGTTCAGTTAAACAGCAATTTTTCTGTTACCTTTGATGCCCGCTATGCCTTTTAGAATTTATGTTCTGGACTGCCTTGCAGCAGCATTTGAAGAGACTAGTCTTTAATTCCTGCAGACCCCGAAACAAGATTTGGTAGGCCTGCATGTCTCAAACTTTGTATTGGCCACACTAACTAGGCTTTGCACAATGTACGCACAAATACATCACTTCCTCCGACTATGGCAAATACAACATGAATATGATATGATAGGAACAAAAACACCTTATCTTTCAATGTTACTTTAAAGAAAAATTAATAAGAAAAAATGTTAAATTGGAGGGGATTTTTTGTAATCTCATTTGAACTCTGGTAGTGATTATTTTAATTGTTGAATGCATTTTTTTTCACTTAGTTTTTAGTGTAGATCTAAAATGACTTGTTGCTGTAAGTACATTTGGGCAAATCGCCATATCTCAGTTTAATCTAAGGGTTTTGCAATTAAACAAAAATTTGCATTTATACAGCACTTTAGAAAATAAACAATTCTGGACAACCTTAAGTACTTCATCATCTATGAAGTAATATGGTATCTATCATAGATGATGAAGTGTTCTTAAAGGCAGTAGCCTTTACCCACAGCAAATGTCAGAATAGCAAGCAGGTAATGGTCACTTCATCTGTTTTTGCTGCAGTAGAACAAAGGATAAATATGGACCAGAGCACAAAGGAGAACACCCCTGCCATCCTTCAGATACGATATTTATTATGCTCTCCTGGTAGTGGTAAGCAGGGCCTTGGTTTACGGCCTCATCCACCCTGCAGCATCCAGGACAGTGCAACACTCCTTCAACCCTCTGTTGGACTGTCGGCCTGGATTATGGATTCATCACACAAATGAGGTTTGAGCCCGTGATCTTCAAATTCATGGTATGAATGCTATCTGCTGAGCTACAGCTCGGAACTTTTTTTAATGTTAAATTTTAAAATATATTGTGGAAACATGACACGTTGCTGAAGCTTTTCATCTTGCACTCATTAGGACAATTTGCAAAAATATCAACTGAAGGGGAAAACTGTCAAAAATGCACGTTTAATATTTGTAATTTCTTTGAAAGAACAGTTGTGTAGAATGGGTTTGGCTGTACTCCAGGTATTTAAATAGTGTGAGTGATCCAGTTGGAACCTGCTGACAGTGTTGCCCACAGTTACGGTACATTGGAAAATGGGGCAGAATTCAGTTTAGCAATAGGAAAATCATAGTCAGTTAATGTCGCGAATCCTCCAGGATTGTTCTGAACCCCACAGAAATTTCAATCTCGGAGGAACCGACGCAGTTAAACCAGGAGGAAAACAATGGGATTGTTAAATGAAATGGGGCACTTTAAAGCAAAGTGGCTTTTAAAATGTAGCTATTGGAGAAAGAAAAAGCAGCTTTTTAACTCGGAGGGGCTGGCTGGAGGCTGAAGGCTATGTAATGGAACTTCCAATGATAAGTCCAACAAAGGCTAGGCAAACCTACGTACAGCATACGTCTGAATTTATGATGCATTTCACAAAGCAGGATTTCACTTCACATGCAGTAAATATCAGCAAATGGATTGTTGCTCTACTAGATGGTAATTGCTTTTGACATTTTTCAAGAATGTAATTAAACAGGAGTGAAGGCAGGCAGAGGCCAGTCCTACAATGGACCCAGCATATGCCCTGCTTGCTAATATCTGCTCACAGGAGTTATGATAGAGGGCTATCCTATTCCAAGTGCTACTTAGCCTACTTCAGTCAGTGGATAGCGGAACAACATATTTCTCAAGCTGATGCAGATTGTCTAGCTAACCGTTCATTAACAGAGTGGCTAAAGGCTGTGGTCAGATTTTTGACCGAGGCACTTTTAAAGCAAGGTGGATAATACGCTGTCTGTTACAATTCCACTCAATGTAGCCCCAGGTCTGTAAGAAGTAACATGCAGCAGTGATATGAAATGACAGAACAACAGGAAGGCTTCCAGACAGAGTAAATGGGCTTCTGGAGACCAGATTTCGTTAATGACCAGCTCATTAATAAGATTTTCATCTGTGCTTCCAAGTTTGATGAAGCAGTAAAGCAGAAAGATCTTAGCTTTTATGAAATCTTTTACAGTGTGCAAAAATACTGGATGACGTTTGAATTGTAATCACTGTTTTATTGTGAGGAAAGCGCCCTCTAATTTTCATACAGCAAGGTATGACAAACAGCAATGAGTTAACAGACCAGATAAATGTATTTAAATGAACTTGATTGACAGAAGGCCATCAACCAGGGGAGCAGGGAAAACTCCTATGGGTTTCTTCAAGCTGTAATATGGAATTTTCATGTCTACCCAAACAAAGTAAAGCAGGCCCCTTCCAAAAAGGTGACACAATGCAGCATTTTGTCAGTATTGCACCAAAGTTTCAAATCTGGACTATAAAGCCAGGTGTTTAGAGTGGGACTTGAATCCATGACCTCTGAACTAGATGAACTGAGCCACACTTTACATCATTGCAAAGATTAAGCTTCTAAGAAAAAGAGTTTGAATGCAGTGAAGATTTCTGGAATTGGTTACTTAAATAAACACAAGCTACATTGGACTCGTCTGTTGTAGATTGAAGTGGCTCATCTGTTCCAAAATAGTTTTCCAGACACGTTGTTGGCAACTTAGTAGGATCATCCATTAAAACAACCTTGCTAACTTCAAATGGGTTTGTATTTCCAGAGCTAACAAACCTTGTCTCTGAAATCCAGCCAGCCCCATAAGGGAAAACAGAATCTGTCCTTCCTAATACTATCCTAAAAGATTGAGCAGCACCACCCATGTTTCTGGAGGAGATAAAGAACTGAATTCCCTGCATCTTATCTCAAAAACATACTAAGAGTTTAAAACATGGTGTAATGAGAATGGAAGGACCTAAAAGACTATTTGTTTGTGTTTATCACTGTTCCTCATAATTCTACCACTTCAAAATGGGACTAAGTGTACACAAGCGATAACAATTGACCTTTCTCCTGAAGAAAGCTAACAGTTATTTTCCCAGCAGTATTCTGAAACTGCAGTCAAATGCAAAAACAAGCATTTTATTCCAAGTCAAATCCAACATTAGACACCCTGTGAATACTATTTTCATTCATTGCAGTCTTAATCATTAAAAAACGGAGAGTGGATTTTTTTGTTTCGAAGGGCTGATCAAAAAAATCATCTTGTTATTTTTCTAAATAAACACTGCAACTATTCTCAGAGTGTAGCCTTCTGTTCACATTTATGGGTAATTTAAAGTATCTCTCCATCAATTAGGAGCAATGATTACTTCCTGCTATTTGAGAGACACAACAGCTTGCATTTATATAACACCTTCAGTACAGAAGGAGCGTCTCAAGGCAATTAGGGAGATTAAAATAGATGCCAAGGCAAAGGAGGAGATAGTATACCTTAAAAAGGAGATGGAGCTATGAGAGTTAGGGACAGAACTAGGGCTAGAAACAGTGGCATGATTGTCACTGAAGATGAAGAGGAGATGGGATGGCTCAGAGGTCAGGAAGGTGGCCATTTGGCTTTCAGTAGTGGCCAAATGTACCAACCTGAAAGGTAACAAAAATGGATCGAACATTCCCACAAAGCTGTCGATAAGTATCAGCACGTTCCTTCAATTCTATTTTGGGAAAATAATAAAATGTGTAAGAGTAAGAAGGGGAAATGCAAATATTGAAATCATCCAAGACCATTCGTCGTGAAATTTTAACCAGTTGATAAATCCTGATTCAGCCAGTTTACACTACACAATTGCCAAATATTATTAGTCCACGTTTTTTACAAATTAAATTTATGAGCAGACTAACTATTCACAGTAATGACTTAAACAATGGTTACCATAATACTTATCTTCACAGTGGCACCACTGAAGGAAATTCAATTTGCCTCATTCACACTGCATACACCCCCACTCCCACATCTGAATTTTCTGGAAAGACAGAGTTGGCTGGTTGGGGATGGGGAGGGCTGCACTTGGTGATCTGCAGTATCTTATATCCCAAAATGCAGACCCACAAAGAATTGCTTTTACATCTCTGTTAGCCAAAGGAGCTGACATATATTCCCCATCTACCTGATTTGCCACTAGACCATTCAGTGTGTTGTCACATAGAAAATCATTGCTTCCTCCTTGGCATTCATTCCATGTAGAGAAAATATAGATCAGTCTAACTGATACAAGCCAAGTAGGGTACAGTAACACAGGAGTGCAAAGTGGCAATTGTAGACAAGAGTGTTGAAATCAAGATCTTCTGGTAGTTTTCTGAATCTGCCTACCTGCTACAATGCAGTCAAAATATTTAGCATCACATACTACCAGCGTTTTCAAGGAGCAGCATTTTTAGGAGCCCTTGTATTATCTAGGCAGAAGCCAATGAACTGGAACCTCAAATAAAATAATGTACAAGATACAGCTCAATGTTTTATATACAGCCATGCCTCATTGGCATAATGTGCTGGAAACAGAGCCCCACCGTTCACGGAGTCATCACAAAATTAAAGACTTCGAAAAGAATGAACTAATTTCGCTGACCATCAGATTCAGGCTGAGAGGTAGCAGACTCCAGGTTTCTGCACTTCACAAGAATGACAATTAAATGACAACTAAATAAATTCTCGCTACAGAGTAACAATTTTGAACTTTTGGAAATAACTCTACTGGTCAAAATTCTGATCCCATAGTAAACACCCACTCTGCACACATAGGCACAGATAGGAAAAATCATCAAGCAGTGGGAAAACTTGGGAAGGTAGTCCAGTGTTTGCCATTCACAGGGTATACTCAGATGACCAGAACATTCCTTGTTGGTTTTCTGACTCCCGAAACTTTCACCTGTTTGCAGAAGGCACAGGGTGACTGATTCACAGTTATACAGGTCTCTGACTCATCCATAAAATGTCACCACCTTCAGCAACTGGAAAGGGGAAATAAACTGGTGATTTTCAGGCTTATGATGCTTTCTACTGGAGAGAAAATGAAACATTTCTTATCCTGAGGCTCAACAATTTCTGTCCAAATATTCATATTCCCAGCAACAACAAACTCAGAAATTGTTGGAAAAGCTCAGTAGGTCTGGCAACATCTGCAGAGAGAAATCAGGGTTAACATTTCAGGTCCAGTGATCCTTCCTCAGAACTTGCATCCAGCATCTGCAGTTCTTTCAGTTTTCATTCATATCCCCAGACTGCTCCAGATACCTGGGACTCAATCATAAAGCTGCCGGCAGGCAGAAGGTTAGTGTCATCAATAATTGATCACAAATGGCAAATGGATGCAGGATCAATTGTGAATTTGACGTTGCTTAAAAAATATAGGCATGAAGGGATATGGGCCAAAGGCAGGTATGTGGAGATAGGCCACAGATCAGCCACGATCAAATTGAATGGTGGAACAGGCTCAAGGGGCTGAATGGTCTACTAGGCCTATCACAGAAATCATCCTATTACAGCAACTGCTCTGCCCAAGACCACGAGAAACTGCAGAGAGTCATGAATACAGCCCAGTCCATCAGGAAAACCAGCTTTCCATCCATTGACTCTACCTATACTTCCCACTGCCTTAGGAAAGCAACGAACATAATTGAAGACCCTTCCCTCCCCAGTTATACTCTCTTCCACCCTTTTCTGTCAGGCATAAGATACAGAAGCTTGAATACATGTACAAACAGATTCAAGAACAGCTTCTTCCTTGCTTTTATCAGACTTTTGAACAGATCTCTCAAATGTTAATTCTGATCTCTTCTCTCTCTGTACCTTCTCTGTGGCTGTAATTCTATATTCTGCACTCTGATCTGCTAGCCTGATGCATTTTCTATGGGACAATTTGCCTTTATGGCATGCAAAAGAACACTTTTCACCGTATCTCTGGAGGTGTGACAACAATAAATCCAATAAATCCTGGGTGTGGAAAATCCTAGGTATCACCTGGATGGATCCTCATATAAACACAAGCATGCTTTATGATCCATGTAGGTACCAACTACCTGGATAAGGCTAGGAAATAGGTACACCTTGAGGAATTATCAGCAACTGGGGACTAAATAAGCAAAAAGAAGAACCATAAAGTCAATAATCTCTGGGTTACTACCCAAGCCATGTGCAAACTGAAGTAGGGTAAATAAAATTAGTGGAGTAAATGCGTGGGTCAAGATTGGTATAAGAGAAATGGGCTGCAATTCATGGGGCATTGGGGAAAGAGAGAGCTGTTCCATTCGGAAGGGTTTCATTTGAATATGCTGGGGCCAGTATCCTGGAAAACCAAATAACTAGGGTCATAGCTGGGTTTAAACTAATTAGTGTGGGGGAAGGGTGTTTTAGTTGAAGGGAAGATGAAGTATGAAAACAAAACAAGTGAGTAGAGCGGCAGCATAGTGAAGAGGCAAATTATCATCAGTTTGAAAAAAGGGGTAAGAAATAATGTGGAAAAAATGCAGCAGAAATTCGAATTAGAGAGAATAAAAAGGTTAAAAAGTTAAAACTGAAGGCTCTTGGTCCAAATGCGTACAACTTTGCAAACAAAATAGATTAATTGATGGATCAAATAGAAATAAATGAACATGACTTGATAATGATTACAGAGACGTGGTTACAGGGCGACAACTCCAGAATATGTTATTTCAGATCCAGTAAATTGGTAACGTGGTAGGGTTTTAAAAAAAATTCAAAGAGACCTTGGAATGCAAGTTCATACCTTCTTGAAAGTGAATTCGCAGGTAGACAGGATAGTGAAGAAGGCCTTTGGTGTGCTTGTCTGTATTGGTCAGTGCATTGAGTATAGGAGTTTGGAGGTCTTGTTGCAGCTGTACAGGGCATTGGTTGGATCACTTTTAGAATACTGCATGCAATTCTGATCACCCTGCTGTAGGATGGATGTTGTGAAACTTGAAAGGGTTCAGAAAAAAATGACATGGATCTTGCCAGGGTTGGAAGGTTTGAGCTATAGGGAGTTGCTAAACAGACTGGGACGATTTTTCTTGGAGTGTTGGAGGCTGAGAGATGAACTTATAGAGGTCTCTAAACTCATGAGGGGCACGGATTGGGTGAATAGCTAGGGTCCATATCACTCCATTCCTTGCACATTTGGGTGAGTCCAAAACGAGAGGGAATAGGTTTAAGGTGAGAGGGGAAAACTTTAAACAGGAGCTAAGGGGACAACTTTTCCATGCACCGTGTGGCATATGTATGGAATGAGCTGCCAGAGGAAGTGGTGGACGCAGGTACAATTATAACATTTAAAAGGCATCTGGATGGGTGTATGAATAGAAAGAGTTTAGAGGAATATGGGCCAAATGCTGGCAAATGGGACTAGATTTATTTGGGATATCTGGTCAGCATGGACGAGTTGAGCCAAAGAGTCTGTTTCCATGCTATACAGGTCTATGACTCATTGATGGGATACAGGTGTCATTGGCTAGCTCAGCATTTGTTGCCCATCCCTAACTGCCTCGGTATTTCCAAACAAATGACAATGTTTTCATGATCTTCATTAGCCTTTCAATTCCAGATTATTTATTGAATCCAAATTCCACCATCTGCCATGACGTGATTTGAACACGGATTATTGCTTGGGTCTCTTGATAGTCTAGTGATAATACCACTTGGCCATTAATCTGTATTAGTAAGGGGAATAAGAAGAGATCCCATATGTAAGAATCATCAAGAGGGGTAGCAACTACAACATGACAGACCTTCAAATTCAGTTTGAGGGTGAGAATCCCTAACCAATGTCCTCAAATTAAATAAGGGCAATTACAGAGGTACGAAGAAAACTTGGCCTAAAGGACGCTGGAAAATTAAGCTATGGCATAGGCAGATATTTAGTCAGATACCTGAAATTGCTGAATGTATTACGTGTCAAAAAAGGACTTGTGAGAATGAGGCATATTTGTTGTGTTTGCTTGAGGCCATTAAACACCGATTGTGATAAACATGTCTCATTCCCACATGTCCATTTTTGACCAGAATAAATGCTTTCTGAGCATTCTGAAATATCTGTTTAAGTATCTGCCACTGGCAATCCACTGACTTAGTTTGACAGCTTAAAGCAATCATGATAGCTAACAGCTGCAAGGGTGCACTTCACACACACAGAATCTGTCACTTCAAGTCTTCACTCACAAGCCCAGCTGAATGATTCTTGTCAAACCTGTTTACCAAGTCACCAAGTGGTGGCATTGGGGACCGCTTTGCAGAACACCTATGCTCGGTTCACACCAAACAACTGCACCTCCCAGTCACGAACCATTTCAACTCCACCTCCCATTCCTCAGATGACATGCCCATCCTGGGCCTCCTGCAGTGCCACAATGATGCCACCCGAAGGTTGCAGGAACAGTAACTCATATTCCGCTTGGGAACCCTGCAGCCCAATGGTATCAATGTGGACTTCACAAGCTTCAAAATCTCCCCTCCCTCTACTGCATCCCAAAACCAGCCCAACTCGTCCCTGCCTCCCTAACCTGTCCTTCCTCCCACCTATCCCCTCCTCCCACCCCAAGCCCCACCCCCATCTTCTCTCCACCAACCTCATCCCACCTCCTTGACCTGTCCATCCCCCTGGACTGACCTATCCCCTCCCTACCTCCCCAACTACAATCACCTTTACTGGCTCCATCCCTGCCTCTTTGACCTGTCTGTCTCCTCTCCACCTATGTTCTCCTCTTTCCATCTTCTATCTGCCTCACCCCTCTCCCTATTTATTTCAGAACCCCCTTCCCCTGCCCCATTTCTGAAGAAGGGTCTAGGCCCGAAACTCCAGTCTTCCTGCTCCTCTGATGCTGCTTGGCCTGCTGTGTTCATCCAGCTCTACACCTTGTTATTTGCCAAGGCATGTAGTTTGTAGTGAACTATATGTTCTGCCATATCCGCTGTGATATATATCAATTGGAGAATGTATTTGAGTATTCACCTAATTTGTAGTTCTATTCTGTAAATTCACAATTTTAAATTTTTGGCTCCCATTGAAATAAAAAAGCCATTAATGCATTGGTTATTTTGTTTTAGTTTTACAAACTTACTAACCCACCCATCTACATTTTCATGCAAGTCATTAATATATACATCACAAACAGCAGAGGCCCCAGTACAGTTCACCACAAGTCATCGACCTCCAGTTTCCACCACTACCCTCTGCCTTCTGTGGTCAAGTCAATTCTGAATCTACATGGCCAAGTCACCATGGATCCCATGCATATTAATCTTCTGGATGAGCCTGCCACGAGGGACCTTGTCGAAAGCCTTACTAAAATCCACATAAACAACACCCACTGCTCTATGGTCATCAATCACCTTCATCACGTCCTTGGAAAATTCAATCAAGTTAGTAAGACATGATCTGCCCTGCACAAAACATGATGTCTGTCCCTAATTAGGTCATGTGTCCCCAAACATGCAATTCCCCGACCAGTAAAGGCAAGCATGCCATACGCCTTCTTCACCACCCTTTCTACTTGCATGGCCATTTTCAGGGAGCTATCCACTTGAACTCCAAGGGTGTTGTTTATGTGGATTTGTAAAACTAAAACAAAATAACCAATGCATTAATGGCTTGTTTTAGTTCCCTTGACTGAGGCAAATGACCAATGCTTGATGCAAAAGTGTGGAGCAAGATGTGGAGAAGTATGCACCTTGGATTCCGTCATCTCACCTCAGGTCCAAAGTTCTTCAATTTGCATCACTTACAACAGATGTGTTTGTGCTGGATTATCCTGGATTCCAGCTGCTTACACATGCTGCAGCAGCAACACATCATCCATCCTGCTCCCACTTGCATATCAACTTAATTTCTGAAAGAGTCATTCTAGATTCTCTTCTCTTCGCACATCACTGTCCTAATATTAACTAAAGAAACACTGGTATCAATCTTATACTTTAACATTTAATATGTAAGAATTTTTAGGGATCGGATTTACGCATGTTTGGAGACGCATGACCTAATTAGGGACAGACATCATGTTTTGTGCAGGGCAGATCATGTCTTACTAACTTGATTGAATTTTCCAAGGACGTGATGAAGGTGATTGATGACCATAGAGCAGTGGGTGTTGTTTATGTGGATTTTAGTAAGGCCTTCGACAAGGTCCCTCATGGCAGGCTCATCCAGAAGATTAATATGCATGGGATCCATGGTGACTTGGCCATGTAGATTCAGAATTGACTTGACCACAGAAGGCAGAGGGTAGTGGTGGAAACTGGAGGTCAATGACTTGTGGTGAACTGTACTGGGGCCTCTGCTGTTTGTGATGTATATATTAATGACTTGGATGAAAATGTAGATGGGTGGGTTAGAAAGTTTGTAGATGACACAAACATCGGTGGAGTTGTGAATGGTGTAGCAGGTTGTCAAAGGATACAGATCAGTTGTAGATATGGGCAGACAAATGGCAGATGGAGTTTAATTCATTTACGTGTGAAGTGCTGCACTTGGAAGATCAAAGGTTAAGGAAAAGTATACAGTAAATAGCAGGACTCTGAACAGCATTGATGTACAGAGGGATCTTGGAGTTCAAGTGGATAGCTCCCTGAAAATGGCCATGCAAGTAGACAGGGTGGTGAAGAAGGCGTATGGCATGCTTGCCTTTACTGGTCGGGGAATTGCATACAAAAATAAGGATGTCACGTTGCAGCTTTATAAGGCTTTGGCTCGGTCACGCTTAGAATATTGCATTCAATTCTGGTTGCCACATACCAGGAAAGATGTGGAGGCTTTGGAGAGGGTGCAGAAGAGGTTTACCAGGATGCTGCCCAGATTAGAGGGTATGAGCTACAAGGCGAGGATAGAAAAGCTCAGACTATTTTCTCTGGAGTAGCAGAGGCTGAGGGGAGAAGCCTATAAAATTATGAGATGCATAGATAGGGTTCACAGAATCATAGATTCCCTACAGTGTGGAAACAGGCCCTTCGGCCCAACAAGTCCACACTGACCCTTGGTGCATCCCACCCAGACCCATCCCACTATAACCCACCTAATCTACACATCCCTGAACACTACGGGCTGATGGTCAGAATCTTTTTCCCAGGGTTGCAATGTTTAAAACTAGGGGACATGCATTTAAGGTGAGGTGGGGGTATGTTCAAAGGGGAAGTGAGGAGCAGATTTTTCACACAGACAACGGTAGGAATGTGGAACGTGCTCCCAGGGTTGGTGGTGGAGGCAGATACGATAGGGGTTTTTAAGAGACTTTTAGGTAAGCACATGAATATACAAGGAATGGAGGGATATGGACCATGGGATGAGTTTTATTTGGTGTCATGTCCAGCACACCATTGTTGGCCAAAAAGCCCATTCCAATTCCATGTTCTATGTTCTAAACAGTTTTTCAAGAAAGTGGGAAGAAAAATATTAGACACCTAAATACAAACGTTAAAAGATTGGAAAAACTTTCCAAGCCTACTAACCAATCGTGTGTTTTTTCTGCACTCACATCACTTGGTGGTTTGTGACTTCACTCTGCCATGGATCTCACTATATGTCAGCTTCTCAATCCATGCCTTTTATCTTCTCCAGTTTACTGCTTATTCCAAAGATTTTACTTCTTGCAGTAAACTCTACTTAAAGCACTTCTGTTCCCTTATGCATTGAATACCCAATTTGAACCAAATTCCCAGTTTCGCTCACTTAGGTTTTGAGTCTCTTTGACAATGTCTCCAGTCACATGAACTGCGCTCCTTGCTAACTGTGAGGTGCAAAAAATCCCTTTCTTAATGTTTCTGCACAGGGCCACTTCCTCAGTATGGTAATTAGCACCTTATTTAAACTAAGGAATTCAGGGGCTGAATGCTAGCTGCCACCACCATTCAACTGCCTCTTTTAATGAGAACATAGAATATGGAACTGCACAGCACAGAAACAGGCCCTTCAGCCCATAACATTGTGCAGAACACGACACCAAATTAAACTAATCCCTTCTGCCTGCCCTTGGTCCATATCCCTCCATTCCTCGTTTATTCATGCGCTTATCTAAAAGTCCCTTAAACACCCCAATTGTATCTACCTCTGCCGCCACCACCACCCCTGGCAGCATGTTCCAATCACCTACCACTCTCTTGCAAAAAACTTGCCCCTCACATCTCCTTTGAACTCTCCCCCCTTACCTTAAATGTATGCCTCCTAGTATCAGACATTTCAACTCCAGTATAATAAAGATTCTGACTGTCAACCCTATCTATGCATCCATAATTTTAAATAGGCATCTATCAAATCTCCTCTCAGACTCCCCTGCTCTAGAGAAAACAGCCTGGGTTTTTCTAGCCCCTCCTTATAGCTCATACCCTCCAATCCAGGCAGCAAACTCTTCTGCACCCTTTCCAAAGCCTCCCCATCCTTCCTGTAATGTGGTGACCAGAATTGAATGTAATACTCTCAAGTGTGGCCTAACCAAAGTCTTATAAAACTGCAACATGACTTCCTAACTCCTATACTCAATTCTGCCTACATATTTGCTCCTCAATGTCTCGGTGGTTATGGGAGTGGAGTCTAAAGTATAATGCTCTCAGACTGATTGCGCCCATCTTATTTTTGAGCTATTAAGCTATTTTATCTTAGGCGCTATTGTTTGAAACTAGCCTTACCTCCAAAACTGAACTGGGAAAAGATGCACCAGTTGAATTCCCACTTTGAACCAAATTCACAGTTTCACTCTCTCAGCCTTTATCTGAGTCTGGGAAAATCTCTAGGCCCACGTAGAATTCATCCTAGTAACTTAAGAGAAGTCGCGGAGGTTGTAGATGCTTTGGTGTTAGTTTTTCAAAATTCACTTTATGTGGTAAAAGTTCAGTCAGACTAAAAGGCAACAAATATATTTCCTGTTTTCAAGATGACAGGGATGCTAAGACAGGAAATGACAAACCACTTAGCTTGACTCTGTAGTGAGTGTTAGAATTGATTGTTAAAGAGATAATAGCTGCAATTTAGAAAAAAATCAAGCTAACTGGTTTTGTCCAGATCCTATGACAAACCTGCTGTGCCCATATCCACTCATTGACAACACACTTAAAATATTGTAAAATACCTAATTTACACTTCTTCTCACAACTGCTGTCACTTTCTCACATCCCATCTCAACATGGTCAACCTATTGTCTATCCCCAGAGCAGCACTTTTCACCGCATTGCTTATGTCCTGCTCGCGAAAGGGTCACGCTCTGCGCTGTAATTTTCCATATGTACAACATCTGATCTTAACACCCTCTCTCCAAGATGGTCTCTCTCTTTGCCCCTTAACATTTGGCAAGAGACTTTGACAATATTCTCTCTCTTTTTCTCTTCTCAATTCTCCATCTCTCTCTAATCCTTCCTTTAATAGGACCTTGACATTGCTTTCACAAGCCGAACTCCGGTCAAATTAAAGTTCACTAAGAAGCTATTAGTTACCCAGATTTTGCACCAAATTATTGCTGAATCATGCCTAGGACACCTGAAAGTGTCAATTTAGCCACAGCTTTGGGAAGCTAATCTGTCAAAAGTCATTCTTGCTTCAGTCAATATCAAATACACAATGAGAGAGGACCGCTTAGCTATCAGTATCCTGTTGTTTAGGGTCTGATAGGATTTCTACTTTGAGGGAATTCCATTCGCAATCACAGATTGTGATGAGCCATCATGTAAATAGATGCTAATCTCCTCTTGAAGCACACCAAACAACAATGCTTTTGTCAAGAAAACTGCAGCTCTCCTCCTCTGTTGATATCAATCCAGCCTGGATACATTAAGATGTATCTGTTTTCTATTTTGATTGTGGACTAATGTGGGAAAAGAACTATTTTAAAATCAAGGATTACTGAACTTTTATTTAAAAAACACAAGTAACCCACCATTCATTGCAAGTGCTGTTTAAATAGCTGCTTGTTCAAGCAGTGGTAGAAATCTAGGTTGTGGACAAACTGGAGCCAAGGATGTACACAAATGGAGCTTTGGCTGGCAACAAGCAGCTGATCGTTCCGGGACCTAGTGACTAATTATAGATGATGCAGGCCGTCTGTATGCCAGCAATTATGTGATTGTCTCCCATGTAGCTGAACAGTTTGTGGGTATGAATGTTTGGGCAGAAACTATTGGACCTATAGGAGGAGAAGGAGCCGTTTGTTTCCCTGCAGTAAAAAAGATCTCAAACGAGAAAATCACCAGTTTATTTCCACTTTCCAGTTGCTAGAGGCAGTAACATTTTATGGATGAGTCAAAGACCTATATAAGTGCAAACCAGTCACCCTGTGCCTCCTGCAACAAGTGAAAGTTACAGGAGACGGAAAACCAACAAACAATGTTCTGGTCATCAAAATAAACCCTGTGAACAGTTACCACTGGAGTGTGAGAGAGAGAGTGTGAGACAGTGAGAAAGAGAGAATGTGTGTGAGAGTGTGTGTGAGACATAGAGAAAGTGTGAGACAGAGCGATGAAGAGAGAAAGAGTGTGAGAGACAGAATGTGAGAGTATGTGTGTGTGAAAGAGAGAAGAAGAGTGTGGAGGAGAAAAAAATGAGGGGAAAGTGTGTATGAGAGAGAGTGTGTGAAATAGTGTGTGTGTAGGGGATGTTTATAAGAGTGTTAGAGCTTTGAGCAGTAAAGTTATTTTCAACAGTTCAAAATTGTTAATCTGTGGTGAGAATTTATTTATTTGTAATAAAGGATCACTCTTATGAAGTGCAGAAACCTGGAGTCTGCTTCCTCTCAACGCTGATCTGAAAACCAGGGAAATTGGAGAATTCCCTCCAGCCCAGTGAGGATTGCTTACATAAAATCTGACTCACTCATGCACATTCTAGAGCTGAGAAACACAACAGTCACTGTTTAAATGCTGAGAAATAAAGTGTTCCTGAAGACATTGAGCTACATCTTGTACCGTAATTTTGGATAAAGTTCAAGTCCTATGACTTTCCAAAAGTTTCTGCCTAAATATTGCAAGGACTTCTGGAAAGGTAGCTCCTTGTAAACATTGGTGATAGATGACTCTAAATGTTTTGGTTGTGATAACAGGCAATGAAGGTGTGGATTAGCGCTCATCACACAACGTACTTAGTGTTTAATTACTGAATTATGATTGAGAGAGATGGGTTGGATTTTCATGTGTCAAGTTTGTTTCTGTCACAAACTCACCCCAATGGGAAATCAGAATCTATTGATGGGTCAGGGACAAGTCTTCCAAACAATTAGTGCAAAAACCACACAACACCAGGTTATAGTTCAACAGGTTTATTTGAAAACATATGCCTTTGAAGCCCCGTTCCTAGTGAGAGAGGTGGCATCACGTACAGAATTTATAAGTAAAAGATCAAAGGCTCATAGAACTGATGCGAATATATTGAACAAACCGAAGATGGCTTCTAAACCTTTAATCATTTAGAAAGGAGTTGCAGGTTTTAACTGATCAATATGCAAATCCCAGAATTTCTTTCAAGTCACTGACCCAAGATAATGAAAGGTTTTCTCGATATACCAGAGGTGACATCTCACGTCAGACAATGCATTTTAGGTGTGAAGCCTTGTTTAGAATCTGTCTGTGTTTTAACTTCGAGTCGAACTGGTTTTGCTTCCAAAGTAGGAACGTATAAAATGCTACATTGACTGACTGTCTACAAGTTGTGTGCTTTTTGAACAAAATGGAATGTATCTGCAATTACAAATCATAAATTCAAACTCACCCCGTGTGTGTGTGTGTGTGTGAGACAGAGAGAGACAATTAGGGATAAAGAGTCTGTGTGTGTGTTTGTGTGTGTGTGTGTGTGTGTGTGTGTGTGTGTGTGTGTGTGTGTGTATGTGTGTGTGTTTGTGTGTGTGTGTTTGTGTGTGTGTGTCTGTGTGTGTGAGAGAGAGAGAGACAGTTAGGAAGAGAGAGTCTGTGTGTGTGTGTGTGTGTGTGTGTGTGTTTGTGGATGCATACGTGTACGAGTGTGTGTGGGAGAGACACGGAGTGAGAGAGTGTGTGTGTGCATGTGTATGATAGGGAGAGAGAATCTATGTGTGAGTGTATATAATAAGGAGAGAGAGTTTCTGTGTGTGTGTGTGTGTGTGTGTGTGTTTGTGGATGCATACGTGTACGAGTGTGTGTGGGAGAGACACGGAGTGAGAGAGTGTGTGTGTGCATGTGTATGATAGGGAGAGAGAATCTATGTGTGAGTGTATATAATAAGGAGAGAGAGTTTCTGTGTGTGTGTTTGTGTGCGTGCGTGTGCATGCATACGTGGACAAGTGTGTGTGGGAGAGACACGGAGTGAGATTGTGTGTGTTTGCATATGTATGATAGGGAGCGAGAATCAATGTGTGTGTGCATGTGATAGGGAGAGAGAGTCTGTGTGTGTGTGTGTGTGTGTGTGTGTGTGCGAGAGAGAGAGTGTGTGCTTGTGAGTGTGTTTGTTTTAGAGACTATTTGTGTATGTGTGTGTGTGTGTGTGTGTGTGTGTGTGTGTGTGTGTGTGTGAGAATGTATAGTGGGGTCAGGTCACCCATAGCATGACGTGAGCCCAAGGTCCCCATGGAGGCCAGCCTCATGGGGACTGAACTTGGCTATCAGCCTCTGCTCGGTGACTCTGTGTTGTTGTGTATCCTGAAGTCCAGGATCCCAGGCTGAAGGTCCTTGATCGCTGAAGTGTTCCCCCACTGGGAGAGAACATTCCTGTCTGGTGACTATTGCACGGTGTCCACTCATCTGTTGTTGTAGCATCTGCATGGCTTCACCAATATACCATGCCTTGGGGCATCTTTGCCTGCAGTGTATGAGATAGACAATGCAGGCCGAGTCACATGAATATCTGCTGAGTACATGGTGGGTGGTAGTGTCCACGTTGATGAACTGACATGTCTTGCTGAGGTTACCGTGACAGAGTTGTATCGTTTTGTGGTCACTGTTTTCCTGAAGGCTGGGTAATTTGCTGTGAACAGTGGTCTGTTGAACGTTTGGTGGTTGTTTGAAGGCGAGAAGTGGAGATGTGGGGAGGCTTTTTTCGAGATGCTCATTGTCATCGATAATGTGCTGAAGCCTGTGAAGTACCTGGCGTAGTTTCTCTGATGCCAGGAAGTACTGGATGGCGAAGGGCACCCTATCGGACGTATCCAGTGTCTGTCTTCTGGGGAGGTCATTATGGATTTTCACTGTGGCACGTCAGAACTGGCGATTAGTGAGTTGAGCATCGTATCCTGCTATTATGAGGGCATGCTTCAACACCTTCAGGAATCTGTTAGTGTTCCTCCTCACCTGAACAGATCTGATGTATATGTAGGGATGGCGGATGGCATTTTTTATATGTTTGTAGTGGAAGCTAGAGAAGTGCAGCATTGTGAGGTTATCCGTAGGCTTGTGGTAGAGTGAGGTTTTGAGGTGCCCGTCCTTGATTGAGATGTGTATGTCCAAGAATGACACTGATTTCTGAAGAGTAGTCCATGCTAAGTCTAATGTTGAGATGACACTTGTTTGCTGTTGCTGTGTAGTTGTTTCAGTGATTCCTCTCCCTCGGAGGTCCTGTCCAGCAAAGAGGTCTTGTTCGAACTTGTGCATGAAATGTTGGCATATTGGGGAGCAAATCTGGTCCCCATGTCTGTTCTCTGTGTCCAGATGAAGAACTGGTTATTGAAGGGGGGAAGACACTGTGGTTGAGGATGAAGTGGATGAGCTGCAGGATGGTGTCTGGAAATTGCCAGTTGTTGGTGTTGAGTACTGAAGCTGTTGTGGCGAGGCCACCATCGATATTGGTCTAGAGTGCTGAAACATCCATTGTGCCGAGAAATATTCCTGGTTTGACTGGTAGAAGTCTGTAGCGTTGTGACAGAAGCTGGGAGCTCCCTATGCAATGGGTTTCATGATGCATTCAACATAGCCAGAAAGGTTCTCCCACAGGGTCTCATTGCCTGATATGATGGGACACCCAGGTGTGTTGGCTTTGTGTACCTTTGAAAGGCATTAAAAGTCTGGAAGTACGTGGGATGAGAGTGCAGAGGGTACTCTGAAGGACTGGATCAAAAGTCTTCGTCAGTCTGTTAGATCGGTAGGTAGTTGTCTGTAATGTTCCTGGGTGTTCAGTTGTCAGTGCAGTTCCTTGCAGTAGACCATTCTCTTCCATATGACAATGGCTTCTTCTTTGTCTAGTGGTTTGATGACAATGTTGTGATTGGCCTTGAGAGCATGGATGGCGTTGCATTGTGCCTGAGTGATGTTTTGCACTGCCTTGTGAGTGTGGCTGATAAATTTGGCAACCATGCATTTTCTGGCAGCCTGAGCATATCTGTCAAGCCCCAGGCAGCAGTCTTCAGGAGAGTTCCAATTCGACTCCTTCCTCTTCAGTCGCTCCACCCCGGATCTCTCTGTTGACTGTTTTGGCTCATTGGTTATCTCATTGGACTCACTGCTGGCATCTTGGAAGAATTCCTGGAGTCCCATTTGTCCGATAAATTCCTCTGTGTCTGCCATGAGATCAATGGGGTCCTTTTTGGTGGTGGAGCAGAAATTGAGTCCTCAGCTGAGTACTTTGATCTCATCCAGTTGAAGGGTGTGGTTGGATAAACTGACAATGGATTTTCCCTGAGGTGGTACCAGGGAGACTTGGCTACTGCTGGTGGTAATGCCAAGGTTCTCCAGTTTCTTGTTCATGGTGTGCATGTAGGTGGTGTCGTTCCGTGGCCTCATCCGCTTGGCAGTATCTCAAACTGTTCTGCTGTATCGTGAGTCAGGGGGAGGAATTGCAGAGACTGATGGAGATACAGAGAGAGAAAGAGAAACCCCCTCGTTCTCACATACCACCCCACCAACCTCCGGATACAACGCATCATCCTCTGACACTTCCGCCATCTACAATCCGACCCCACCACCAAAGACATTTAACCATCCCTACCTTTGTCTGCCTTCCAGGGAGATCACTCTCTCCGGGACTCCCTTGTCCGCTCCACACTCCCCTCCAACCCCACCACACCTGGCACCTTCCCCTGCAACCACAGGAAGTGCTACACTTGAACCCACACCTCCTCCCTCACCCCCATCCCAGGCCCCAAGATGACTTTCCACATTAAGCAGATGTTCACCCGCACATCTGCCAATGTAGTATACTGTATCCACTGTACCCGGTGTGGCTTCCTCTACATTGGGGAAACCAAGCGGTAGCTTGGGGGCCGCTTTGCAGAACACCTACGCTCGGTTTGCAATAAACAACTGCACCTCCCAGTCGAGAACTATTTTAACTCCACCTCCCATTCCTCAGATGACATGTCCATTCTGGGCCTCCTGCAGTGCCACAATGATGCCACCCGAAGGTTGCAGGAACAGCAACTCATATTCCGCTTGGGAACCCTGCAGCCCAATGGTATCAATGTGGACTTCACAAGCTTCAAAATCTCCCTTCCCCCACTGCATCACCAAACCAGCCCAGCTCGTCCCCGCCTGTCTAACCTATTCTTCCTCTCGCCTATCCCCTCCTCCCACCTCAAGCTGTACCTCCATTTCCCACCTACCAACCTCATCCTGCCCCTTGACCTGTCCGTCCTCCCCGGGCTGACCTATCCCCTCCCCACCTCCGCACCTATACGCTCCTCTCCACGTATCTTCACCTCTATCCATCTTCGGTCCGCCTCCCACTCTCTCTGGCTCAGAGACAGGGGCAGTGTCATCGCTTCACAAGCCAATACACGAATGCTTTCCCTGAAGGCGACAGAGCAAATAAGGAAGGCGTACAGGAGATGTCGCCATCAGTCCAGGGATAGTAAGAAGTGCCGATGTTAGAGTCCGAGATGACACAGTGTGGACCTGGAAGAACACCCTTCTGGAGCAGGGTCCCGACCCGAAATGTCAACTTCCTCCGATGCTGCTTGGCCTGCTGTGTCCATCCAACTCCACACTGTGTTATCTTTATCAGTCCAGGCAGAGGTTACAAGAACAGGGAGGTCATGTGTACGGTACTCTGCTTAGGCCATAGCTCGAGTACTGTGTGCAGCTCTGGTCACCTCACTAACCAGGCAGACTATTACAAATAGGTCCTGGAGGGATGTGTATCTTGGGAGATATTTTAGTAAATATTTCCACAAATGATCTAACATGAGGATTGACCAGCTCTTTGGCAATTTTTCGGATGATACAAAGCAAATGAACATAGTTGACATTGGAAGTGAACTGAAATAGCACTGGAAGGATTTGAAATCCGATGCAAAGAAATTGGGACAAAAAAAAATCCAGAAAGGGGCTACAACTTAATTGAAAGGAAATAATATGCATGAAAACTGAGAGACTGAAGCTGTCAAAACAATTTTCAGGCACAAGTAAAATAATCAGACATTGGAATCCATTGAAAACCCACCTCAAATTCAATACTATGACTGCACTTAGAACACAATTGTGGTCACTGCATTATGAAAAGGATATTGCAGCTATTGAAGGGATATATGCGATCGAAGCAATAAAGAAATTGGATTCTCAGAAACAGTTACGTAAACTGAGCATGTTTTCACATGAAACGCTTGAGGGGTGATAGGATAATTGAAGATTCTAAATAAACTTGACTGTGACAAACTCAATCAACTTGTCCAGAACAGAAGACAAGTCACAGCCAGATGGGAGGGTGGTTAACTTATAAACAAATCAAAATATTACTACACTATCGGTAAATTTATGGAAAAGATTTGAAGATTCTTGAAGCAGGTAATGTTGACTCATTTAAACAGAATGCCTGAAAGAAATGATTTGGGATGCAGTAATTTAAAACATGATGTGGTAAGGGTAGCCAGTTTTGGGAGGAACTGATGACTTAGGAGTCATGTATCCCAAGTTTTTGATTGATTCATTTTCACATGTATTGAAATACAGTGAAAAGTTTGTTTACGACCAGTACAGGTAGATCATAATAAGCACAGGATGTACAGATCAAAAATACTTAGAGGCACACAGGTTACATTGTATAGGGTGTGCACAAAGCGAGATCAAAGTCAGCAAGGTCAGCATTATTTGAGGGTAGCGAACCATTCATCAGTCTGAAAACACCCAGGAAGAAGTTCCTGAACCTGCTCATGCGTGCGTTTAGGCTTCTGTATCTCCTGCCTGATGGAAGAGATTATAGGAGCTTATCACTAGGGTGCAATAGGTCTTTGATGATGTTGGCATTCTGCAGCAGCGAGCCATGTAAATGGAGTCCATGGATGGAAGATCAGAGATAATGGGAACTGCAGATGTTGGAGAATCCAAGATAACAAAGTGTGGGGCTGGATGAACACAGAGGCCTGCAGCCTAATGGTATCAATGTGGATTTCACCAGCTTAAAAGTCTCCCCACCACCCCCCACCACTGCATCCCAAAACCAGCCCAGCTCATCCCTGCCTGTCTAACCTGTTCTTCCTCTCACCTATCCTCTCCTCCCACCTCAAGCCACACCTCCATTTCCTACCTACTAACCTCATCCCTCCCCATTGACCTGTCTGTCCACCCCGGACTGACCTATCCCCTCCCTACCTCCTCACCTATACTCTCCTTGCCACCTATCTTCTCCTCTATCCATCTTCGGTCCGCCTCCCCCTCTCTCCCTATTTATTCCAGAACCCTCTCCCCATCCCCCTCTCTGATGAAGGGTCTAGGCCCGAAACGTCAGCTTTTGTGCTCCTGAGATGCTGCTTGGCCTGCTGTGTTCATCCAGCTTCACACTTTGTTAACTTTGGCAGACTTACAGTTTTCCAACCTTATTTGTTGGGGAGCATGGTAGTTCAGTGCTACCTTACAGCATCATGGAACAAGGTTTGATTCTACCCTTAGGTGACTGTCTGTGTGGAGTTTGCACATTCACCCTTTGTCTGTGTGGGTTTCCTCCCACAGTCAAAAGATGTACAGGCTAGGTGGCTTAGCCATGGGAAATGCAGGGTTACAGTGATAGGTTGAGGGGTTGGGTCTAGATGGGAAACTCTCCAGAGGGTCCGTGTGTACTCAATGGGCTGAATAGCCTGCTTCCACACTGTAGGGATTCTATGATTAAAAGAAGAACAGAAGACAGGCATTCAGGCTACAATAACAAGAATAACTAAAGCCTTTAAAAAGAATTTGGTTCTTTCTGCAGTACATCAGGCAGAATGCACAGCAACACTGTCGTGAACAATTCCATACACACTGATGCTGCTACAGTTATATTAAAGTTTACACCTTGTTTGTTTAATGAGCTTCAATTGCTCTTTTTAAACAGTATAATTACAGTCCACCGACCAGAGATTGCAATATGTCCCTAGTGCAACATCCAATTTCCAGTTCTGAGGAAGGGTCACTACACCTGAAACATTAACTCTGATTTCTCTCCACAGACGCTGCCAGACCTGCTGAGCTTTTCCAGCAATTCTTGCTTTTCTTTCTGATTCGTAGCATCTGCACTTCTTTCGGTTTTTTTTATCTAATTTCCGGTTAGACTTACATTTGTTTTGCACAACCTCAGAAGAACCCAAAATTTAAGTGTCTTTGAACTGTAATCATATTCTGATGTAGCGATCTAATAGCAATCAAATTGCGCATCAAAAGTTCTGCAGACAACAAAGTAGGCGAAGGTGAGGACACTTCTCCATTCTACAAAATGCAACATCAGATATTTCCAATTAAGCAGGGAGCGCAGGGAGACAGGATCTCAATTTGACAACTTGTCGGATTCACCGTTCTCTTCAGAGAGAAGTAGTCCCTCCACTAAAGTGCCAGCGTGCTGATTCCAGGGTTTTAGTCTTCACTACTCTTTCAGAAAGACTATTCCATGCAGTTGTCACACTGTGACAGAGAATACTTTCCCTGATATCAATCTGAGCATATAGTATATGTAGTGCCTCCGCATGGCACTCCCATCGTATTATCTGGAATCCAAGCACAGAAACAGACTCCCTTACTCCCCACTGTTTTCTGTTCCACTTGCGACTCCTCCCATACTTTTTTCTCTCAGAACTCTCTCCCCTCTCTCTCACACACAGTTATCAGGCTTCCCTCACATGCATCCCGTCCAATACTTCCGGTCCTGTCGGATTCTTCATTCCCACATTCTTGTGGTCAGTTTTAGAATGTATTCCCCGCCCCCGAACTCCCTGTTGGATTTCTTGGTGTCTGCCTTGTGCTGATTCCCGTTCTTGACAACCTGATAGGAAACGAGACCATTGCCAGCCAAATGTAAGTGGAGCTAATGCAATCCTGAAGACACACACAAAGGCTGGTGAGTGAGCGGTGCGAGTTATCCAGACACGCTCAAACGTTACAGCTACATTACGCGATCTTTTCATCGCCGGCTCCACGCTTAACGATGAAGGATTTATCCTCACTCGGTGTCGGAGTGGAGTTGTAGAACACCAGCTCCGGGCTGGGGGGCAGCGCTGAGCTATTTCCAACGACAATTCGCTATTTCCATTTCATCCCCTAGCCTCAATTGGAATGACTCTCTCACTGAGAGCTCCTGCGCTTAGTTGACAGCAGAAATGGAAAGCAAAACACCTTTACCTGCCGTGGGGGGTGGGGGGGGGGGCGTGTTGGGGGGACACTCATGGCAACGTATTGCAGTTTGAAACACTGCAAGAAAAGAAACAGGGACCCCGGACTTATTGTTCTTTTTTTAATGTTTGCTTGTTCAAGCAGCCAAGAAAGTCCACTTTCACCCAGATGTGCCGTGTAATGAATCATTCGTTTTCATGTAAAAAAAATATAAAAGGTGAGCTTGCATCAAGAACTGCAATCCGGGGCACACGCAGCTCAAAATCGACTTACCCCACAAGAGCCTGTCCAGCGGATCTGTCAGCTCCTTCCTTACCGCAGAGCGTCCAGTTTAGGACAGCCCCGATAGCTCTGAACAGCAAAGGATTTAGCTGCGAATCTACTCCACCCCCAACATCTGACTGATCCATTCCCTCCTTCTAAAACTGTAATCCTGAGAGATAGTTCATTAATAGCCTTTACATTAAAAGGTGTCTCCTATCAAGTAAATGTGAATGTGAAACAAACTCACGTTTTGTTTTGACAACACATTTTATTCAACACTCAATGAAGTGGAACCGCTGGGCTCCCTCAAACCGAGCAGTTCCCCCTAAGCGATCCGGAACGAAAGGACGCGCCTTTATGTGGCACCATCCAGGAACAAGCCTTGTAAAGCCAACAAAATCACTCAGGGTTTATCTGTTACGGGTATTTCAATCAACGTGATCGGGCACTCCAGAAGGTGGCTCTTAAACCTTGATTTTCTGGCTCAGAGATAGGGGCAGTGTCATTGCTTCACAAGCCAATTCACGAATGCTTTCCCTGAAGGCGACAGAGCAAATAAGGAAGGCGTACAGGAGACGTGGCCATCAGTCCAGGGATAGTTAGAACTGCCGATGTTAAGAGTCCGAGATGACATAGTGTGGACCTGGAGGAACACCCTTCTGGAGCAGGGTCCCGACCCGAAATGTCAACTTCCTCCGATGCTGCTTGGCCTGCTGTCTCCTTCCAACTCCACACTGTGTTATCTATATCAGTCCAGGCAGAGGTTACAAGAACAGGGAGGTCATGTGTACGGTACTCTGCTTAGGCCATAGCTCGAGTACTGTGTGCAGCTCTGGTCACCTCAGTATGGGAGGGATGTGATCGCACGTGAAAGGGTGCAGAGGAGATTTTCCAGGAACAGAAATTACTGGAAAAGCGCAGCAGGTCTGGCAGCACCTGTGGAGAGAAATCAGAGTTAACGGATCGGATCAAGAGACCCTTCGTCAGAACTGGCTTCTTCAGTGTACTTGGATTGCAGTATGACTATTTAACACAATTCCTCTGCAATGGTTGATATTGGAAATAAAGGAAGCAGCTGTCTTTTTTTAAAGAAATGAATAGTTGAGCAATTAAAGCCCAGACCATGCTGTAACAGGGATTACAACTAACCAGGCAGACTATTACAAATAGGTCCTGGAGGGATGTGTATCTTGGGAGGTTTTTCGGTAAATATTTCCACAAATGATCTAACATGAGGATTGGCCAGCTCTTTGGCAATTTTTCGGATGATACAAAGCAAATGAGTACAGTTGACATCGGAAGTGAACTGAAATAGCACTGGAAGGATTTGAAATCCGATGCAAAGAAATTGGGACAAAAAGATCTAGAAAGGGGCTACAACTTAATTGAAAGGATAACTGAAGATTCTAAATAAACTTGACTGTGACCAACTCATTCAACTTGTCCAGAACAGAAGACAAGTCACAGCTCAGATGGGAGGGTGGTTAACTTATAAACAAATCAAAATATTACTACACAATCGGTAAACTAAATCCCTGAACTGACCTATCCCCTCCCTACCTCCCCACCTATACTCTCCGCTCCACCTAGCTTCTCCTCCATCCATCTTCAGTCCACCTGCCCCTCCGTCCCTATTTAATTCAGAACCCTCTCCCCATCCCCCTTTTCTGATGAGGGGTCTAGGCCTGAAACATCAGCTTTTGTGCTCCTGAGATGCTGCTTGGCCTGCTGTGTTCATCCATCTCCACACTTTGTTATCCATGGATGGAAGGTTGGCTTCCGTGATTATCTGAACTGTGCACACCGCCTTCTGTAGTTTCTTACTGTCCTGGGCAGAGCAGTTGCTATACCAGGCCATTATGCACCCGGCTAGTATGGTTTCAATCGTGCATCTGTAGAAGTTGGTGAGGGACCTTATGGACATGCCAAATTTCCTGAGACACCTGAGGAAGAATAATGTAACTTGCAATGTAACCTGCATGCCTCTAAGTCTTTTTGATCTGTATGTCCTTTGTTTGCTGTGATTTGCCTGTACCACCTGTAAACAAAACTTTTCACTGTATTTTGGTACACATGACAAAAATCAATCAAACAATCAATTTCACATATGCTAATTTAGTTCTCAATCCTGAAATGTTAAAGATTAATTGTAATGCCACTGTATGTAATTCCACATTTCTAATTTTCATTAATACACAGCGACAAATATGGAGCTAGTTTTTTTTACTCTACCCTATCTGTTTGGAGACACGTTGTGGACACCTGCATTTTATAGCAAACAGTTGGATGATACCAACCAAACCCACCAACAGGATGAGTGTGAACTGCTTTGCAGTTGGTGGCAAAGCTTTTAGCTACTTAGACTGCAAGATCTGGAATTCCCTCCCTGCTTTTCTCCAGCTCATTTACCTCTTTTTAGACAATGGCTGAAACCAACCTCTTTGACCTAGCTCTTGGTGATTTCTCTTGCCACATGTGGCTCAGTGTTAAATTTTGCTTTATAATCTACCTGTGAAAAACCTTTGAATGTTGTGTTACATTAGAGGCACTTTGTGGAATAAAGTTGTTCAGATACTCCATGGTGGACTTTGATTTGAGAACTCCAAGAAGAAAACTACAGTCAAGCCATTTGCCTTTTTTATGTAATGAAAAGGTACAGTTTAATGTAATCGGATGACTACAGTTATTTCCTTCACTGCGTATAATTTTATTTTGACACATACACATGTACAACTCAGTCACTTCCAATCAGAAAGAGAGGGTGCTTTAATATTGTTTAACTGAGTATATTCCTTCTAAGGCTTGGCTTTTCGTGGCTGAAATTAATTTATTAAAAGGATTAAAAACAAAAACTAAATTACAAGTGATAATGGGAACTGCAGATGCTGGAGAATCCAAGATAATAAAGTGTGAAGCTGGATGAACACAGCAGGCCAAGCAGCATTTCAGGAGCACAAAAGCTGACGTTTCGGGCCTAGACCCTTTATTAGAGAGTAAACCCCTAAATTACAAGGTTTACTACCTACCTGTGATACATTATTGGAGAAGAAAGAACTTTTAAATTTTAAATTAATGGCTTGAAATATTTTATACCTTAAAATGTATGAGCAAAGAGATTAGCAGAATGTAAAATGACATAATGATTTCAGTATCATATGATTTGCAGAGATCAGGAAGGAGGCAAATAATGTCTCAGGATCAAAAGCAGAAATTGCTGGAAAAGCTCAGCAGTTCTTGTACCATCTGCAAAGAAAAAAATCAGAGTTAACATTTTGGATCCGATGGCCCTTCCTCAGAACTGATGTCCCTCAGGGTTGTGGTAAACGTGTGCGGCGTAAGTACAATGTTTTGAGGGAAACATCTTGGACTCAGCATGAAGCAGCACCTGGCACACCAAAGCTAGTTAGGTCCCATACTCATAATTAAGCAAAACATCTCTCTGCAACAGAAAAATATGATGAACAACTCCGCTATGTTACTCACTTAGAAGAAAGTTATATTTGCAGCATAAGTATTAGCTCCAACATCAGAATACCCTTCTGTGCTACAAAATTCTCTCGCCCTCAATATATGGAAACTGAGGGCTCCCAAAAATCAAATGGAAAGTATATTGTTTCATTTACAAAAAAAAAGCCATCACTTGGATTAAACCTCAGGGATTACATGCCCAGAGGAAACATTTCTCAATGTGAAAGTGCTTTCCTAAGCATCAAGCCTTTCACATTTCCCAGCTCAGTGTGCTTACATTACAGTGGGACGGGTGTCTAAATCCATCGTGATGAAAACAGCAAAGTCAGCAACAATCTCGAGTAACAACAGGGGCCAGCAACGAGCTTCCAAAGGAAAACTACACGTTTATGCTTCACTAACTAAACTCAAAGGTCTGAAACTCATCAAGTTATAGAACAGTGAAAATGTGTTACTGCATCTTGAGAAAACAGACACAGCATACATTGTTTTGATAACTTTTAACTTGGCTCAACACAAGGGTCCCACTTGCGAGGTCACAATTAACACCATTATGTTGTTTAGCATTAACTTGATCAAAGGTCACTACAGAATGCAACTTAAAAATGTGAATGGTCAGCAGGTTGCTGATTCATTGAGTACAAATATCATTTTAAAATACAACAAATATCCCAAAATTAATACAAAAAAAATTCCAATTTTTAAACTAAAGAATGTGCATTTTGTTGAAAAGGCAGAGCTAGGAAAATTATAATCTGCTTTAATGTGTCTATCATTCTGGCATATAATGAATGGTTGAAAAGCGAGTCCAGCCAGGGTCTAGGCCCGAAACGTCAGCTTTTGTGCTCCTGAGATGCTGCTTGGCCTGCTGTGTTCATCCAGCTCCACGCTTTGTTATCTTGGATTCTACAGCATCTGCAGTTCCCATTATCACTAAAAAGATCAGTCCTGTTGCCTTACACGACAAGGCTGGAAACCATGGAAACATCCTCAGGAAGTATGCACCAGAATGATTCATGTGAAATGCATTTTGTAAACACAAACTGTACAACAAGGTGTGAGTCTTAAATGCTGTCCCAGGCAGCAATATTCACATACCATAAATTAATTTTTGAAAATTGTAGTGTCGTGACAACTACACTGCATCTAATGTAATTTAAATTTGACTATGTGAGGCACTTCGCAAAACGTTCCGAGTAGAAATACATCTTTTCCTGAAAGATCGGCTTGTAAAATAACAAGTCCTAACAGGGAGACGAAGCTGACCTCAGTTTTTAATTCACTTCATAAGTTATTTTGTTTTCTAGCAGATTGATTTTAAAGGAATTGCAGGATTAATAATTCCACAATTCAGGTTAAAATAAAATACACAACAACAAAGACACACCACTTACTTTAACTGTGACCCCGTACAGGGTAAAGTTATCAAACAAACAAACTAAATTCGAAGGGTCATAAGATTGCATTAACCCCTCTCTTTTTCAGTCAGGTATAGTTTATTTTCTTCTCTTGTATGTTGAGTGTCAGCCAGTTAATTATGTTCTGAGCCTACAGAGTGCATTGATTCATCATGGTCACAGCTTCAAGAAGTGTCTGGCTGATATCAAGTACCCTGTGCTTGGTATGTACCAGCTAATTTCTCAGTTTTCAATTCCAGTCATTCTAATTTGAAATACATGCTCCTTCGAGCACTGTAACCATGGGGGTGTCCGAGGAACACACTGCAGTATCTGATTGTGTAAGCTCACAAACTATTAACTTTTACGAGATTAACATACTGATTCTGGATAATATTACAGAGCAACTGCACAGAGCCTGCCAAGATTGGAAAAGGAATCAAATGTTAAGGTCAAACATTCAAAATTTAGTCTCTAAAATAACATCTTTGGTAATGAATTTCCCGCCTCTGTGAATGTATCAGCTGATGAAAATGTAGGGATGAATATCAAAACAAGAAGGTCAGAAGAACATGGAAAAAATCCTTTTAGTTGAACTGAAACTGAACCACACCCAATTGATATATTTGCTGGTCGTCTCCTACAGCAGTCGATTCTTAGTACATCTCAGCTGTGCACTGATCTTGCCTTTCAGAGCTTAATTTAGTGTCACCATCTCTGCCTTATTCTGTATATATCCCTGTAGTTGCGTGGCAAGAATTTAACTTAGTTAAACTTTGAGAACCTTGAATACCTAAATCAGATCCCACTTCAGTTTTGAGACGGAAAAACAACATTTAAAAAGAAACATAGATCAGTCCCTGCATTGATCAGTGGCTAGTGGAATATTGTGTCATACTGGCAGTGTTGACATTGGTGGTTGAGCAATCAGCTGAGATTCTTGTCTTTGTAGATTAGTTGATATTCTTCTACCTTCTTTTATCTCCCTTGATGACCAGCTTCCAGCTCTCAGAGTGAGAGTATGATTGTCTCTTATTCTTCCTTGTGGTGCAGGGATATTTAATGACTGCTCTCCAGCTGTGACTTTCACAGCACGCTGGCCCCCTTTGGCACATCAGCTGAACAACTCATGGACCAGGTTGAACGTTTACAAGCTGTTTTTGTATATTCCTGGGAAGGTTAAATATGATGGGGTGATGGCTCCAAATGTCAAAAGGGCCACCAGCAACAATAAGACCATAAGTCCTAGAAACAGAAGTAAGCCATTCAGCCCACTCCATCATTCAATGAGATCATGGCTGATCTGATTATTCTCAACTCCACTTTCCTCCCCTTTCTCCATAACTGCAAATTCCCTAACTGAAGGTCAGAGATCCAGTTAGGATGCTGAATACTTGAAGAGGTGAGTGTGGCAGTATTTGGCGTACTTATGCTCTTTGATGTCACTAGGGTGGAGAAAAAACATTTGTTGAGGTTGTGGACCCGTCTGAGGGCAAATAACAGTAGAGGTCCGCTGCAGGCCTGCATCCCCTGGACCCCCCACTTACTGAGGTTGAACAGTCAGTCCTCAGAAAAGGAGTCAGCTTCATTCCCCTGCACCCACACATAAACAAATTCCACGCGCACCAGGATGTTGAGCTCTTTTTCTGCTGCCTCCGCACCTATTTAAACAGGAATCCAACCCACCTCCTAATGACCCCTTCTCCGGTCTCCAGCAAACTCCATCCTCATGCACACCCCTTCCCAGCCTCCTATTCTCCTTCAAACTCTTCACCTCAAACTGCCACCATGACCTTAACCACTTGGATCTCTCCACCCTTCTTACTCAGTCCAAACTCTCTCCATCGGAACGCGCAGCCCTCTGCTCCCTTGACTCCAACCTCAACCTCACTATTAAACCTGCCAACAATGGGGTGGGGGGCTGGGTGAGTGGGGGGAGGGTGCAAGTTGATAGGATGGCACACTCTACATTGCTGAGGCCAGATGCCAACCCTCTGATATCTCCTACTCTTCCCTTGATCATGACCCCAACTCTAATCACCAAGCCATCGTCTCCCAGACCATCAACAACCTCATCACCTCGGGAGATCTCCCATCCACAGCCTCCAACCTGATAGATCCCCATCCGTTCACTGCCCATTTTTATCTCCTGCCCAAAATCCATAATCCCGACTGCCCTGATCAATCCATTATCTCTGCCTGCTCCTGCCCCACAAAGCTCATCTCCTCCTACCTCAAATCCATTCTTTCCCCTTTAGTCCAGGAACTCTCTACTTTAATCCATGACACAACCCACCCCCTCTACCTTTTCCAAAACTTTCAATTCCCTGGCATCCAACACCTTACCTTCACTGCGAATGCACAGTCCCTGTACACTTGTGTCTCCCATACAGAGGGCTTCCTCTCCCATAGACCCAACCAGTCCCCCTCCACTGACACTGTTGATCACTTGGCTTAACTGGTTCTTACCCTCAACAATTTTTCCTTCGATTCCTCCCACTTCCTACAAACCAAAGAGGTGGCCATGTGTATTTACATGAGCCCAGGCTATGCCTGCCTCTTTGAAGGATTTGTGGAACAGTCCCTCTTCTGCAACTACACTGGCACTATCCCTCACCACTTCCTCCACTTTATTGATGACTGCATTGGTGCGGCTTCGTGCTCCCGTGAGAAGCCTGAGCAGTTCATCAACTTTGTCAAATCTTCCACCCTGCCCTCAAATTCACGTGGACTGTTTCTAATACCTCTCTCCCCTTCCTGGACCTCCCTGTCTCCAATTCCAGAAAATGACTCACCACTGACATCTATTTCAAACCCACTGACTCCCACAACTACCTTGACTACATCTTCTCTCACCCACCCTCTTGCAAAATGTTATCCCATGCTCCCAATTCCTTTGCCTCTGCCGCATTTGCTCCCAGGAGGAGGCATTCCAATCCAGGACATCCCAGATATCCTCCTACCTTAGAGACAGTAATTACCCCTCTTCTGTAATTTAGGATGCCCTCAACTGCATCTCCTCCATTTCTTGCACTTCTGCCCTCAAACCTCCTCCCTTCAACAGTAATAAGGATAGAGTCCCCTTAATCCTCAAGTCTCACCCCATCAAACTTTGAATCCAACACATCATCCTCCGTCATTTCTGCCACTTAGAATCAGACCGCACCACCAAAAAGATGTTTTCCTCCTCAACCCTATCCACTTTCCGCAGGGACTGTTCATTCTGTGACTCTCTTGTCAGCTCCACACTCCCCACCAAATCCTCCCCCACACCTGATATCTTTCTCTGCAACTGGAAGAGGTGCAACACCTGCTCCCACACCTCCACTCTCACCTCCATCCAAGGCCCCAAAACAATCCTTCCAAATCTGGCAGAAATTCATCCGTAATTCACCCAACCTTATCTGTTGCATCCATTACTCCCGATGTGGTCTCCACTATATCAGGGAGACCAAACGCTGACTCGGGGACCAGTTCGCTGATCATCTGTGCTCGACACACAACAAACCAACCCAATCTTCTGGTTACCATCCATTTTAATTCTCCCTCCCAATCCCCTTGTAACATGTCCATCCTTAGGGTCTCCTCCACTGTCACAGTGAGGCCATAAGTAAACTGGAGGAACAACACCTGATATTTTGCCTTGAGATCTTATGGCCCAATGGCCTGAACATTGACTTCACCAGCTTCAAAATCCCTCCACCCCCAGACTTATCCCAGGTCCAGTATTTGCCCTTGTGACCTGACCTAACCTATCCATCTTCCCACTCACCTATCTGCTCCACCATTCCCACAGACTAATCACAATTACCCCCTATCTTCATTCACCTATCAGCATCTTTCTGATCCTTTACCCCAGCCCCACCCTCCTCCCTCTATTTATTTATGGGCTCTCCTCCCTCTCCACCATCCTAACAAAGGGGTTCAGCCCAAAATGTTCACTTACCTGCCCTTCAGATGCTGTCTGACCTGCTATGCTTTACCAGCCTCACACCTATAGGCTCTGGCTTCTAGCATCTGCAATCTTTATTGTTTCCTGCTTGCCCTAACTATACCCTCTGTAGACTCCAAAGGCCATCCCCACCTATTTGTGTGTCATCTGCAAACCTGGCTATAGTATATTCACTTCCCTCATTCAGGCCATTAATGTATTTTTGAAAATAATTGTGGCTGCGCCACCAGTCCACGGCATTCCACTACTTACAGTCCTAAAAATGCACCCTTCCCTTGTGCCAACTGCCTTATATTAGTTAGTCAATCCTCTATCCATGCAAACATGCCACCTTCAACACTTTACACTCCTATCCTAAGTAGCCTAATGTGTTGTATCTTATTAAATGCTTGAAACTCCAAATACATTATCTACTACTTTATCTGTCCTGCTTACTGTCCTCCTCAAAGAATTCTATAAATTGAAACAATGCTGAGTCTGCCTGATTATATGTATTTCTAAAAACTCTATTGTTACATCCTTTAACCGATCCTAATACTTCCCCAATAACATACTTCAGGATAACTGGCCTACAGTTCTGTTTATTGTCTCCTTCACCTTTTGAATAAGAGTGCTACACTGCTAGTTTTTCCAAACCTCTGGGACTTCTCCAGAGTCTCAGGATTCTTGGAAGATTGCTACGAGTGAATTTACAATCTCTGTAGTTACTACTTCTAACATCCTATGATGCATCCCATCAGGTCCAAAGGGTTTGTCAGTCTTTAGCCTCATTTTGTTTGGTGATATTATTGTATTTATTTCCTCTCATCCTTTTGATCCTTGATTATTTAGTAATTTTGTAACGCTATTACTGTTTTCCACTGTGAAGACTGATGCTATGTGAAGATCAGAAAGTTGACAGTGATTTAAGTCTTGGCTAGAAATCTAAAGATCTAAGCTAACATTCAGGGGACATAAGTTCCAATCTCGTTACAGCATTTGGTGGAATTTGAATTCAATTAATAAATCTGGAAAGTAAGTTAGTCTCAGGAATGGTGACCATGAAACCATTGTTCACTGTTTGAAAATACCTATCTTAAGGAAATAAACCTGCCATATTTACCTGGTCTGGCCTTTATGTGGCTCCGAACTTACGACAATGGGTTAACTTCCTTAAATTGTTTTCATTGCCTCAGAAACGGCTGAGAAAGCCACCCTATTCAAGGCCAACTAGAGATGGACAAGAAAGGGTCTAGGCCCGAAACGGCAGCTTTCCTGCTCCTCTGTTGCTGCTTGGCCTGCTGTGTTCCTCCAGCTCTATATACCTTGTTATCTTGGATTCTCCAGCAGCTGCAGTTCCTATTATCTCTCATGGGCAAGAAATGCTGACCTTGCCAGTGATGTTCACGCCTGTGAAAAAAAACATATAAAAAACATCAGGTGGCGACAACAGATGTCAGGAATTGTCTACACATGCACTGCTTGCATCATCACATCACCATCCTTAGCCTGCAGACTGTGGCTAATTGCATATTCAATGTGATGCTATAACTCTAGGGAAGAAACCTTTTTAAATTCACAATCAAACCTTCTGTAGAAGGCTGGAGGTGGCAGTAAGGGTGCAGAGGCTTCATAAGCAGGTAGTGGTAGCCTCAGGTTCCTAATAAGAAAACACTGAACCAGGTCAGTCTTTGAAATGGCAACTGCTTGTCACCTATGAAGGTGATTAGCTTTATGTTTGCACACACATGCCCCTTGCTCACTTAGAATTTTTTTATTCTCTATTCATTCACGGGATGAGGCTGTCACTTTATTGTCCGTCCTTAGTTGCTTAGAGGGCAGTTAAGAGTCAGCCACATTGCTGTGGGTCTGGAGTCAGATGTTGTCAGACCAGGTAAGGATGGCAGTTTCCTTCCCTGAAGGACATTAGTGAACCAAATGGGTTTTTCCAACAATTGACAATAGATTCACAATCATTAGATTCTTAATTGCAGCTATTTATTGAATTCTAATTCCACCATCTGCCATGATGGGATTCAAACCCAGGTCCCCAGAACATTATCTTGGTCTCTGGGTTAACAGTCCAGCGATAATACCATGAGGCCATCACCTCCACTATTTGATGTTTACATGATTCACAAACAAAACACAAATATGAATTTTGATTCATTCTTCATATGGAATATAACTCAGAGGTAGGTTTTCCTGATGAGAAATAATTAGATTGCCTGATGCAGGCATCCTGTGAAGTCTCTGTCTTTGAAGCTCCCTTAGCCGGCACTGTGTAATGTCTCGGGGTTCACACAGATAACCTATCTTCTCGGAATTATCAGTCTGACTTGGCTCATTGAATGTGTTTTTGTAAAACAAAGACTAAGGCTCAATATAAGTCAGTATTTCAGGTGTTCTCATCCATCATCCTGACACATTCCAACTCTTCGATCCTTCTGCACCATTAAATAAGGACCATGGCTGATCTGGTTTCAACTCCACTTTGCTATTTACCTATCATAAAATCTAACTCAGCCTTGAATAAATCCAATGACAGCTTCTGTTAACTTCCATGGAACAGAACTCTAGAAGGATTGAAAAAAAAAACTTAGCTTCAGGCAGGAGCCCATGCAACTCAGCTGCGATATTAGGTGGGTAGTGTATTAGTCATGGAGTCATCTAGCACAGAACGAGTCCCTTTGGTCCAATGAGGCTATGCCGACCATGATCTCAAACTCAACTAGTCTCACCTGCTTGCGGTTGGCCAATATCCCTCCAAACTTTTCCTATTCATGTAGGTGTCCAATTGTCTTTTTAACGTTTTAACTGTACCTGCGTCCATCACTTTCTCTGGCAGTTCATTCCACACACAAACCACTCAGAGTGGGGGTACAAAGTGCACCTTAAAAATATGCCCCCTAGTCTTGAACACCCCCCAAACCCCGGAAAAGACCCATCTCATTGATCTTATCTATGCCCCTCATGATTTTATAAACCTCAATAAAGGTTAATGATGTGTGTGCTTCTTGTGACCACAATCCCCATACATTTCACTTCTCTTGTGTATGGTTTCATGAAAGCCTGCTTGTGGTTATGGAGAGAACAGTGACGTAAATGGAAACAAGCAGCTTTAAGCATTAGTGCAGTAATTTAAAATATACATTTTAAAATCTCCAGCTCCACATTTATTGAATATAAACCATTATCATCTGTGACAAAATACATAATAGTTAGTCTTTGCTGCATTTTCTTTGGCAGAATCTTTGATTTAAAATAAATAAGGTACTCCATACAGGGATGAATTACTATGTCACATAGACTCCATGTTAATGTCCTCATTGTTACAGTAAGTTATTTTGGGACTTAATTCCTTTAGGTGCAGGGTTCTATTTTGTACAATAATCGAGCTTCATTAAAAGAATCTGTGTCCATTAACTCCAGAAGAGAGCTTGCCTTCAGTGCAACAGCAAAGGTCTTGTCTAAATCTGCCCATATAAACAATTTTACTCTGGAGATGATATTTTTGTATAACTTCCCTTCAAAGTTTTGGCAGCAGGATGGCTTTAACTACAGTCAATATCTACAATCTTCCACCGTTGAAAAATCCTTCTGTAGCATAATAGCTGAGTTCATGAACGCTTGGAAGCTGTCACGTCCAAAAATGCCTTCTTTGAAAACATTGCAGAGCAAAGCAGGACAAACAATCCAGGCTTGAATAAGCTTGCAAAAGCCAGAAGATGATCACTGAAGCTGTTAAGCAGACAGTTTAATTTAACCATTTTAACATCTAACCTATTTTATGTTCTCAGCAAGCCTCCACACTGTTAATCTTTAATTTTACTTTGGAAGAATCAGTGCACAAAAAGCAGTTAAATGCATAGAGAACTTGGGACAGCATGAACATTCAGTTGTTTCTCAGAGACTCACTGCAACAGCCATTGGTTCAATTAATATTTAGGTTGTAGCAATTAATTGGTTAAAACAAATTAATGCATGTTACATCTTCACTGGTTGCACAGAATGGCTGCACCGAACAATCCAATTCCTTCCGAGCTAGACAACAAAAATATACACATGTATAAATGTCATCTAGCTGTTCAAACACTGCTGTGCAGATGGTCAAAAGTACCTTCTTACTTCAGCAATAACACCATCATCTGCATTGGCTGTTTAATGAACTAGAATCAATTTAAACTAGAAACTACAATCTCCTACCTTGGATCTAATTACATGTAGTATTATGCCTTTCATTGACTGTACTTTTAATTAACTATCTGCAAAATATTAGATACAAGTTAAATAGAGTATTCAAATATCTCTGTGATTGAATAATCAATTATGAAACTAAGCTTGATGTTACATCAGTCTAGGAACAAAGAGGAACCTGCCTAACAGAATTTCCAGCGGTGTGCAGCAATATTCCGGTCACTGCTCTACACGTGCAAAACTTGGACTGTGTATTAGCATCATGAAGGAAGCTCAACCACTTTCATTTGAATTTCCTTCATGAGGTGGCATAACAAAATAACACACGCTAAGGCACTCAACCCCCCGACATGCTAAGAAACAACACCACATTGAGATAGTCACAATGTGCCCAGTGAATGCTCACTGTCGCTTCAAAAAGCTGAATAAGTAGTTGTAAAAATAAAAAATCATGGCCTAAATGTCCAAAGCAGCAAAATCTGGACTGGTTTCTGTGTCATACTTTGGGACTCTGCAAGTTCAGGCTCAGGCACACCTGCCGAGGTTTAAACTTACAATGGGCTGATTTTCACTGTCCGGGATCCTCTCCAAAACTGAGCTGTGCAGAGACTGGGACCGGATATATGGAGCTTACCCTGGAAATCCTCTGCTGGTTAATACCTAGCCTAACTCATTAGTCAGCATAAATAAACTGAGCACTATCACTGATCACCCAAAGTAACTAATGCATCCACTTGACCTGAACATACACTGAAACAACTATTTTCAAACCCATCCTTCACTGCACACGAATGCATACACCCAGTTGGCTCCCCACCTGAGCGAGTTACCCACCCAGCCAGACTGCCAACACAATCAGACTGCTCCAATCCAACTAAACTTCAGCCCCTGTACTGACTCTTCTTCTATTCATTCAATACACACAGATCTTTCAAAACATGACTGAAATATGGCTGCTACTGCATCCTCTCCTCCTCCAAACTCAATCCATATGTAGAATCTGCTGCCCATTTCTGTTTCAGCTGTAATCAGATGCTAACTAAAAATGGAATTTCGTTAAGACATAGAAAACTTTGCAAGTTACAACTATCTGCCCAGCACTACCATTGGAGAAGAGTATCAACCATGATTGATCTGTAAATAGTTCAGAGATTGTGTGCTTTTCTACATAATTCCAGGTGGAAATGGCTATCTATTTTATTAATTGTAACAAGTAAAAGCCAACATGTTTCACATGGCTGGTCTTATATTGATAACTAATTGTTTTCTCCCTTTACCTGCTACTACTGATTGACATATAGGTGGTGTCTCACATTGCCTCCGTCTTAATGCAGCTCTAAATAAATAAATAAAAATGGCTGAAATAGCAATGGAGAAAGTTGTTGTGACCAGTTTCAAGGTAAATTTTAGATGCAAGTATACATGTTGACTGTGCTACGGACAAAGTGAGCAAGCGATCTTCAGTTGCAGCATGACCACCAAAACTCGGTCCCTGTCTGAAAGGAGGTCATGTGGTGCATTACCATGGCACTCCTGCTCAAGTTAGTGTTAGAGACCCAAATTAAGCTCAGTGATGTGAAGATAGTCACCAAGCTGAACAAACATGCATTATCCAGGAAATCGTAAAATGGTTAACATCTGCCCTAACTCATTAGGTACCGTAAATGAACCAAACTCAACAACCTCAACCCAACCCTGACGTGATCACATATTAACTTGATTACTCTTCCCTGATCATGTTTGGCCACTTCATAATCTGTTGATATGAGCAGAATTATCAAATATAACATGTTCCCAAACAGCAAAAAAAACAAAATCAAGCAAATATATTTTACTATAGGATCCTGGATCAAGAGAAGGGCTATTCAATTGTGAATGAAAAATCTGAAATTGCTTGTATGGGAGCAGACTACAATGCATCAGTTATTTTTAAATCTGAGATTCACAGATGCTTGTTAACCAAAGATTAAGGGATCCATTGCAAGTGCAGCTTTATGAAGTTTTGTTACAGAACAATTTTGATCTGTGTGCATAATACGCTTGAGGGCTAAATGACCACCTCCTGCTTCCACAAAGATGAGAGGACTCTGCCAACCTGAGAAAATCTAACAATGCCAATTTTGATCAAGTAGCTAGGTGCAGAGGGTTGCCATAATAATGCTTACAATATTTTAGTCAGAAAACCCTTTCATGCACTATGTGGGTCATTGCATCCTTTGTTATCATTTCAACACAAAAACTATCAGCCTACACACCATAGTATGTTGATAATGAATCCGCAGTCTCCTAAAATCTATTCTACAGTGTCTGAATAACTTGTGAGGTCTACAATAAACTATATTTCAGGCAAAATAAAATACCATTTGAAATCAGCATACCTCAAATCTTTATTTTAAAATTCAAACATTTTGATGGCTTCCCCAATTGGATTAAAGCACTTTACAACTCAATTTTATACAGAATAAAATAGACTAAGAACAACAAATAACAGGCTAAGAACCATTATCACATTGTGTTAAACTATTTCAACTAGTGTTAATTTCAAATGATGTCTGGTGATTGCAGTCTTTGGTTCCATTTCCAACTCCTCAGATAATGAAGCAGTCCATGTCCACATGGATCATTTGGACAGCTGAACAACACTCAGGTTGTTCTGATCAGTGGGTAAATAATAGTCACTAATGTAAGCACTGGACAAGGATTATCTCCAACAAATAATATCTCCAGTTCCCCTTGATATACAATATCAATTTGACAACTGGCATCATCACATCACCCATCAATACCCTGGGAGGTTAACCATTGACCAGAAAGTATAACAGGCCAGCCAGCAAATACTGTAATTGAGAGAAGAGTTCTATAAGCAACTCACCTCCTGACTCCTAAAATACCTGCACCATCAGAAGGCATAAATGAGGAGTGTGATGGAATACCTTCAATTTTCCTGGAAGAATGCAGCTCCAACACCCAAGTTCAAAATCTTCTAAAACTACACTAGCAGGTTGACTGGCACCCCATCAATACTTTAAACGTCACTCCCACCAGAGCTGCAGTGTGGCACTCCCATGTACCATCTACAGTTTGTATTGCAGCAACCTAACGCTGCTGCAGCGCCTTCCAAGCTACATTATCTACATCTAGGAGAACAAGCACCGAATGCCATCACCTCCAATTCTACTCTAATCTAACTGGAAATATTTTGCCATCCTTTCAGTTGCTGAATCAAAATTCCTACCTAACAGCACCATGGGCATCTCTATACCACTGAGCCTGCAGCAGAAGCTCATCACCATCTCCAATAGGCCAACTAAGGATAGGTAAGATCTATTAATTAAAGCACAGATTGAATGACATTCTTTAGAGCTTAATGACTAACTGTGATTTTTTCACAAATACAAAAAATTATATAAATCAGCAACTAACCTTAACCTGTTTCAGCTTTTCTCAGAGTGCTCACTCTTTCAAATTCAACTAGATAAATGCTGGTGTACTGAATTAGTTCACTGCTAAAATGTATGAAACCAGTTTCCATAAATGGTCAAATTAGGATGGGGTGCACACTCCCCTTGCACCAGACTGAGTTGATTGTTACAAGCTTCTAGTCAAGAAAAGTTTGCAAATTGGACTGGTGAAATATCCGGGAGGCAAAAGCAGGTGGAACACGTTCAAAGAATGAACTGCATACAACAGTGGCTCCTAGCCATATAGATACACAGTATATCTTGACAATTTGTTTTTAAAAATGTGACAATGCTGATTTGTAGTGCTCTTAGTCAACTTCTTTTAGGATATACATGTAAAACAGAGCAAAATATAGATAGAATGACTAGTTACAACAGCACTTAAAGTGCAAGACTTCGATTAAACTAAAGAGATCAATACACACAAGTCGTAAAGTGAAGAGTTTAGTTAAAATCTGTTATGCAGTGGAATATTAAGTAAAATTCCAATTAAAATTCAGTACAATATTAGAGTCAAGTCAATCAACCACCTGCCATCATGGAACTCAAAGAAGGACATTTCATGTGATCAATTTTTTTTAAAGAAATGTCCTCAAACCTACAATGTGCCAGAAATATCATGATATCAACGGAATGTGAAATATATTCCATGAAAAAGCCAATTCTTAACACATATGTACCCACATTAGATTTTCCTATTTTATGGTCTTGTTCAGTGATAAGATATACTGCATACTTCAGATATTTAGTATTAACTAGAGGCATCTATCTCAAAATGCATGGTACAATGATAGCAATTTTTTAAAATACAGTTTTGAATAACCAGACAATGAACTGTCACAGTACAAGGCTTTGTAGATTGATGGATTGTCCATCGTACAGTAGTTCTTAAGAAGTGGCATTTCTTAAAAATACAAGAACAAATTATTCAAAACTTCCACATTAGTGGAAAGGTACCTTCACTTGCATTGCCAAGACAGTGTTTACACAAAGAAGCTTCTTGCTGTGACCAGTCAAGCACTTTCATCTAAAAAATATTAGCATATGCTTTCAAGATGAATGTCTAATCAGCACATCTGCCATGGTCACTACTTGTGCATGTTCAAAGGTCATTTTTTAATAAATATCTAGGACAAAGGCAACAAAATCTACACTACACAAATAATAGGTTCATCTCCAGTTTTGTAGTTTTAAATGAAAAATGGCAAAAACAACTTCCAGGTGATTTATAAATAATACTTAAATCATTACAGTATGATCATTCACAAGGCAGTACATCCCAGGAGAGAAAGTTCAGAACAGTACACATTTATACAGAAATTATCTCCAAATATTAATACATAAAACCAGTTGGTTTTGGCTATCTTGCACATTGTTTAAAATATATACAGTACATACAATAGATTACTCAACTTCCCTTCGAAATGAGTCTCAGTGCAGTACAACAGTAGCTGCTGTAAAGCAAATGATTTATTCTTAACCTGATATGAAAACTAAATAGTTAACTGTTTCATCAGACAAGTTCCATTCTGGCACTAAATTCTGGATAGTAGCTTTTAAAAATACATGTCCTCTGTCAACTCCTGTGTCCTACTCCACACCTCAGTATGCATCTGTCATCTTCAGCAATTCCAGCAATGCACCAACAGCTCCAAAATAACCCTAAAGATGAAAAGGAACAGATTTGAAAGGACTGTCAGTGGTTTTTCCTCGAGTTATATTTTCAAGTGCACAATTATTCAATAAAACGATTAGTGGATTAACCTTAGACAGCACAGATGTAACATAAATCAGCCAGTGAGATCAAAAGTATTTGAAATAATTTTTGATTTCTCCCTTTCTCCCCCCTCCTTCCCTACCTTTTTAAAAAAAGAAATTTGATACTCTCCTCACGTCAGAAACACTATTTACTATTCCACCAACAAGCAATTACATACTGAATGCCTTTGTGGGCTTCTGTCCCTTTCAGTTCTGTGAAAACCAGAGGTTGTCACATGTTTATAATCTGTTGGGTGAGAAGAATTCCAATAATCCCATATTTCACTTCACGGTGAGATTTATACTTCAACAGGGTTTATTTTGATTAAGTAAGACACAAATTTACGTAGTATCGCATTCATATTTAAAACCTATGTAAATAGATCTGGAGACAAAGATATCTACGGTACATACATGAGTTTACTATGCTTGACCTGTGTATCTTTTTTGTTGTATTACTGCTTTTTTATGAAAGAACACTGAGACAAAACCTGTTAAATTGGCAAAGAAAACAGAATGAGAATTTCTCAACAAGCTTGCACCTGTGGGTTGTGACCATTTGTTAGGCTACTTTGCTCTTTGTTTGACAACGTGAAGTGAGTGCCAGAAGGATTGCTGGTGCTGGGGCTACATTTTGATCTGGTAGGGCTTACTACTGACAATATGATAGATAGGAAGAGGAGTTTCACCTGAGGAATCCAGATAGTCCAATATATCATCCTATTCAGATCCTACACCTGGTGGTGCTATCATTGGTGTGTTCAGCTAGCTCTCTACCCGAGATTATTTCCCTCATCCATTAGAAACATTATACTATATTTCAGCCCTGACTTGCATGTTCACGGTTAAAGGGTACATCACAAGTTTTACTTAAGAAGAAATGGGAGGGAAATAGTTCAGCAAGTGTGACCTGAGGGCAGAGGAAGCAGTAGCAATGGAACGGAGTCATTTGGCCAATTGTCTGCTCCAATGAGTCCATGGGTAATCTGATAATCCACAATTCCACTTATGTGCCTTTTCCTTGAAACCCTTGATTCACTTACTGTTTAAAAATCTGTCTCTCTCAGTCTCAAATATACTTAGTGACCCTTTTCCACACTCCTCCGTGGGAAAAAATTCGCAGTTTCACAACCCTCTGAGAAGTTCCTTATTTATCTGAAACGTTCAAAGATATGCACATTAGGTGGACTGGCCATGCTAAAATGTCCACAGTGTCCAGGGATGTGGGTTAAGTTCCTTAGCCATGGGAAATGCAGGGATAGGGTCAGGCATGGGTCTGGGCAGTTGTTGAGCCAAAACGGCCTGTTTCCACACTGTGGGGATTCATTGAAATAGGCAATTCCTTACTCTGAAATTATGGCCTCTGGTGCTATACATGCACACAAGTAGAAATATCTTTTTCGTACCTATATTGTCAATCCCCCAAAAGAATATTTTATGATTCAATAACGTTACCCCATCTCTCTTCTAAACTCCAAATGAGTACAGGTTCAACTACTCAATCTCACATTCAGGATCAACCTAACGAACATTCTCTGGACTGCCTCCAATCCCAGTACTTGCCCACATTTGAGATATTTTACTTACAAAAGGGGATCAAAAGAGCCCATAGTACCCTAGGTGCGGTTAACTACTGAGATTGGACGTAGTCCAGACAAAGTTCTCTAGGTTGACTCTAGAAATAGAGGGAAGGATATAAATGCATTGGGAGACATGAGAGAAAACCTATTAGACTATCATGTGGAATAAGCAGGTTAACCTATGAATATAGTTTGAGTACACTACACTTTAAAATCTCAGTTTAGAAGATCAAGAAGCAATTAAAACATGCAAGGTCCCGAGGGATGTAGACAAGATTCATGCGGGGAAATGATGTTTCCTCCTGTGAATGAATCTAGTACTAAGGATTTTAGAAAGGGGTTACCCATTTAAGACATTGCTCAGAACGGAGTCTTTGAAGCTCTCTTTCAACACTAAAAAGAACGAACACATTCTTGATAAGCAAGGAGGTGAAAGGTTATCAGGAGAAGGCAGAAATGTAGAGTAATCATATTAGTAGTTATCTTGTTGAATGATGGAGCCGGGTCAAATGATTAAGTGGAAAATTCCTGCTCCTCTTCCGTATGCCTATATGTAGGGAATTCATATTTGCAATTTCTAAATGCATCTTTTTCCTCCTTCCTCATATTCAATATACCCATTTTTAGCTTTTTCTCAGTTTCCAAAAGTTTTTATCAACAGGATGTGCTCCTGTCACCAAATTTGCTAGGTTACTTCAACAGATGGGTTTTTGCTTTTGTACCTTTGTTTTCATTCATATATAATACAGTAGTTAGGTTGCTCGGTTGTGTAAAATCACTATGTTGGTTTTCTAGAAGTAGCAAATAGTTGATATCCAGTTTTGTAATTTTTTACGTGGCTTTCCACAGATCTCAATTTGTAACGTAACAGTGAACTTAGGGCACCATCTACTGGTGTAATACCATGGCATTTTGACAGTACAAAGAACTGGCTAATTACAATGACCTCCACCTGCAAGATCGCCTCAAGTCACACTTTTAACTTGGAACAATCTCATTGCTCCTTCACTGGTGCTGAGACAAAGCCCTGGAACTTCCTTCCTAGCACTGCTTGTGGGTGTTCACACACCAAACACATGGACTACAATGGTTCAAGGTATTAGCTCACCACTACTTTTCACATAGTACTGGGGCTGTCTAACCAGCAATGCACACATTCTGGGAAATCATTTTGTTTTTAAGAAAGTCATAAAGACCTTGTTGCATTTTACCATGTTCCACAAAAACTGGATTTGAGAATGCACAGTTCATTTGCATATTTGATAAATGCAACTCCACTCTAGTAAGTTTTCTGTTCAACTTGTCCACGGATATTATTAGACATCTCCATAGCAGGTGGGGCTTGAGTCCAGCTTTCTGTCTCTATGTCTGAGCCAATATCACTGTGTTATAACAGCCCAATTGAGTAATCCGAACCTAATCTAATAGATTTACACCAGGTGCCCTCCTTGGTACGAGATTCCATTGACTCCATTCCTTGTCAAAAACAAATTGCTTGAACGGATTATGATACACCACCTTGGCAGATGGCACTTGAACCTGGACTTTTTGGCCCAGAGGTAGGATACTACCCCTCCATCATCCATGTTAAGTGACTTCAACTTGGTTGAATGAATTCAGTTAGATGGTTAAATTGTGTACATTGAAATCTTGCTCTGGTTTTTATTAATTCGGCTAAACTGGAGCTATTTCTAGAACACTCACTTCATGTTCCAAGAATAAGGCTTTCAATTGCCCATTGGACCAATAATCCATTGCATAAGCCAGTAATTTCATGGAGACCATATTGATTCTCAGGAAGTTTCCAACGAACACTACCCTGTTGATGCTCTGCAATAAGGCAAAGACAGAAAAAATTAGGTCTAAAAATAGGATCAATTTTGAACAATTTCTATTGGAAAATTATATTGCAGATACTGAGCGGAACAGACGAGAAAGATCCTTTACTCCACCTCAGAGTCTGTTTTCAACTGATGGATTGGTAAAAGTGTAACAGCTGGACTCAAATGTCATGATTAGCCACCAAGGTTTCTGTTCCTGACCCATGCTAGAAAATTACATCTAAATGTTGGAAGAGCATAGCTTGGATCAGTCTTATGGCTGACTGATAATTACCTGCCCCTGGACATATCTAAAGTTAGTGAATCTTACCAGCCAATCTTCAGTACATTGCACCGTAACTTAAGGATGAAACCTATCCTTGAGAGAGTAAAAATGAAGTAATCTCCAGTTTTGTTAACTCTTGGTTTTTAAAAAGGTTAAGAAAATTTATTGAATTACTTCCAAAATACTTACAGGAAAACTGAATTTAGGGCAGCTTCCTTTATCTCTCTCATAATTTCCTTCTGTCCCTCCCTGAAAACAAATGTCATGTTCTTGTCATCTACTCAGAAAACAGTGCAAAACATGTGCATTGTCCCCTCCTCTAATGTACACTGTGCAGAGAGTAGTACCTGAGTATTTGATGTATTTGTGTAAAGTTTCTTGATCTGTTATTTTACTATACATGCTAAACAGTTTGATTTAAAGTGGCTTCACACCTTCATTAAAACATTGGGCTAATGAATTAACAAACACGTTAAACATCTACAAGGTCGCTTCATGTTGCATAATTCTGAGGCCAAAGACTTTAAAGTGGAAGCATACTGACCAAGAGACAAAAGATCACATCCCAGAAGCTTTAAAAGCAACAGACTACCAGCTTACAAATATTAAAAATTGTTTGCTGCAACACATTTTCAACAAGCCTATTCTATAATAGAAGCAGGCATGTGTGTTCTAAAAATGTGCTTAAACTTTTAAAAAAGGCCCTGGCTAAAATGATAATTCACAAGTTGTGATGTGGTTGTCCATATACATTTCCACAAACAAACGGTTGTGGCCAACACAAATAGAAGACTTGTATCACTACATCCAAGATGACTGTCCCTGCACTTTGATAGCCCTGTACAATGCTGCTTGATCTCCATGCTACAAGGCAACACTGTAAAGAAGCTCAAAGTGCTGAGAATATGTCAGGACTGATTTGAACTTGATTCATAGCATCTTCGAATTGGATTTTTTTAAAAAAAGATCAACCATGCAAGCAGCGATCAACATAATCACAGGCTTGACTATAGAATACTGTACTCTATGGTACCTTTTCCTCATGCAGTAAAACTCAGGTATTCAAATTTTTATTAAAATATTAAGAATGCAAGAACAGACCCTTGAGTCTTTTCTGTCATTCTAACTCATATTCCCTTATCTCCCAATGTCATCAACAACAAGAAATCTATCAATCTCTCTTAAACTTACTTCATAACTTAGCTTCCAAGCCAAATATTCTCTCCTGACAGTTCTGTCATGATGGAGAAATAGCAACACAAATTGCATACGATCATGCCCCAAACTGCTGCAGACATCCTCGTCACTTGCTCAACATAGGTGGTCAATATTCTGAGCAGTAACAAAGACGACAGGATGACTGGATAAGACATCACCTTTAATTTAGCTCATTTTCCACCCAGTATTTATCAGCTGAGTTAAAATTGGGGCCAGTCTGTCAGCTATGTTGGAGGATCAATGTTATCGCTATGGAAAAACAAAGAGGAGCAACTTAAAAAAACTTGCAAGGTAATGAATATTGCAGAATGTCAGAGATATGCCATGTGCCACATCAGGCAGTGGGAAGATTCATTTGCTTTGCTGTGTAATGTACAATTTCTGACAAATATAGTCCCGCAAAAGAATCCCACAGCACTACAAGAATAAGCTGTTATAGGAAGGATATTATTTAATTGGAGAGGATTCAGAAAAGATTACCAGGATGTTGGTGGAAATGGAGGGCTGGAGTTATAAAACTAAGCTTGAACGTTTTTCACTAAAGCATAGGAGGTTGAAGAGTGATCTTATAGTGGTCTATAAAATCTTGAGGGGGCATTGTTAAGGTGAATAGTAAAAGGTCTTTTTCCTAAGGCAGGGGGAAGTCAAAACTCGGAGGCATATTTTTTTAAGGTGCGAGGAGAAAGATTTAAAAAAGGACAAGAGGGGAAATGTTTTTTTTCTACAGAGCGGTTAGTGTTTAATGGAATGAATGCCACAGCATGAGCCAGATGCAAATACCATAGCAACATTGAAAAGACATTTGTGCAAGTACATGAAAAAGGAAGGTTCGGAGGGTGGGGAATATGGGTCAAACGCAGGCAGGTGGAAAGAGTTGTGTTTGGGAACACAGTCAGTATGGATTAGTTGGACCAAAAGATCCATTTCCATGCTGTATGGCTATGTGACTCTAAGCTGATTCAGACGGATCTGCAAAACACAGATCATGCCTGACTAATCGAATTGAAATATTTGAAAAAGTACTTCTATTCTCAATACAAGAGTATCACTGGATGTTGCCAGGATGGACTTCCGGAAGAACATGATCAGGTTCCAGACATAAAAGATTTAGCTAAATCAAAAGCTGGGAGAATTTACTGTAATGTTGTGAAGTAGGCTGTTAAATGATTGGGAGATAAATCACGTGAGAACAAATTATAGTACAACAGGTTTGTCTGAAGACAAGCTTTCAGAGTCTCACTCCTTCAGTGACTCTGAAAGCTTGTGTCTTCAAATAAACTTGAACTCTAGAATGTGGTGCCATGTAATTTTTGACCATGTCCACCGAAGTCCAACACCAGAACCTCCAAAGAGGATTCAGAGGGAAGACATGTACATGGAGCTGAGGTAGAGGTGAGCCATGATCTAACTGAATGTTTGAATGGGCTTGAGGGGTTGAATGGCCTTTTTCTGACAGAGGAATAGGGTGGGTGGAGTGGTGGTGATGTTTAAAACAGAAACCAAAGCATGAGTGACAATTCAGGGTCTGACAACGTATCAGAGACCCAGAGAATTCAGCTGAATTTATTTGGCAGAATAAAAAAAACACTTCTTCGGTTCTGCACAAATACGATTTTCAGGAATTCCCTGCTCTCTTGTAGAAGTTAAACCTTTAATGTTTATTATTGAGTATTCTCAGATGAACATGCAATGAGGCTAATAGCCCATCTGATCTGGCCCTACTCATCCTCTCTTCTAGCAAAGGCTGGTTGGTGTTACTTTCCTCAAAGGTGAACTGAAGGAAGCAACAAGCTGTAGAGTAGTATACATTGCAATTAAAATAATGGTTAAGTTAACTCTGTATTAAGAGCATTGCATTAGTATACCACTCATTTGATTTAAACTGGCATGGATTAGATCAAGCCATTTGTATTCCATAGGAGAATGCTAAGTAAGGAATTGGTGATCACTTACTGCTTCTGAAATTGCAAGGGGTTCAATAATTATAGCTATTTAGGGGCCAACATGACTACTCTTCAACTGTCATCATCCTTTAAAAGGTGTGAAGCTTGTAGCCAAACTACGTGAGCCTATCTATCCCACACGTTACGCTTGTAGTCCAGTAAAATTGCAATGTGTGTAGTGTGAAATTGTCACATACTAATGCACTAGCAACCTATGTGAACAGCCTATGACTATAGCTTCAGAACAAAATCTCTGGTGTTATCCCATTACATATATGAATTATTTACTTTCAATAATTCATTGGTATTCTGTGTTGAGAAAATGCTGAACTATTTGGTAACTCCAAGAGATCGATAAACATCCCTATAATAAAGTGTATTAACGTATATTGTTTGCTCTTACTTTCTATCGACTATAGAATTAACAAGTTGATTTTGCCCTGACGTGCACATCTCCAATTTAGATTCATGATCTAGCAAGGTCTGCTTAAATGTGCAGTGAAATTCTTTGATACTTCGTACCCATATCACTAACTCCCACCAAAACAGTCAGCATACATCTACATGGTTTAACTCATACATGTTTGCTCTCAGTGGGATGTCCCTTAGAAGTTGAAGCAAGGATTGAGACTGAAATCAGAAAAACCATATCCCGAACGGAAAGCAATGGCATGGAATTGCAAATTCATAGGCTCATTCAGATTTCCTGACAGATCTAAAGACATGTTTAGACAAATAAGAGCCCTTGTGTCAAGTAACAAATATTCCAATATTTCTGAATTTCAATAGGATGTAAGAAGTAACAGCAGTCAATTTTAATCCAGTTAGCAGTGATGAAAATAGTTTGAAATTTACAACTATTTTAATTCAGCAGTGTGAATGACAGTACGCAGACTTCACCACTATCAAAATATTAAAATAGCAGACAAATGAACAATTACAAATAGGCCTTTCTAGACTGCTAGCATTCAGACACCACTTTCTTCTTTTTAAATTCATTGCCCCCTGATATACTCATAACTCAATCTACTGCAATTGACACAAATACTATAACCGAGCAATGAGGCATTATCCATTAGCAAATGCTTACCTCATTCAATGCGCACATTCGAGCGATGGATCCAATGTTGTTTGTAATAGTGACCAGAGTTGCTCTGGCCAAGTCTTCCTTACTAATGGAATCTCGCTTCTCCTTACTCATCATGTGACCGAAGCTGCATAAATTAAAAAAACCTATTCTTAAAGACATCAGTAGAAATTCTAAGATTATTCATAACGGCTGAGAATCTGAAAAGTTTTTCAAACTCTGGGAGAAAAATAAATGAAACAGGTTGTCAAAATGACTTTTGAAGACTTAAAAATAACCTTCGTAAGCATTTGTTAATCGATCTGTTGATCCACAGACAAAGCAAACTACTACTCACAAGCATAACAACATAATTAGACAAGAGAGTTTACAGATCATGCAAAAGCAGAGTTCAATTTTGATTGTTACATAGTCAATTTCCAAGCAATTACATTTGATCTAGTCAAATCTAACAGTATAATTATACCAAGCTGGAGTTTGTCATAAAACTTGCTTTCTAATGCAATAACTATTCATTCTCAAAATCATGACAGAATGCTACCAGCACAGATTTGATACCTTGTATGTTCCTCCACAGTAACAAAGGTATTTCAAGATCTGCAGCTAAGCCAATCAGCCCCTTCAATCCCACTATAATGCATTTGTTTTCCAATTTCCCATTTTCTTTTAAGAAACAATCTTCTTAAACTTGTACACTTCATTTCAACCACAGGAAATGTCACTCCTCCTTTATTCTTGCTTTTGTAATACTGTAGATATCCAGCTGATTGGCGTCCAACTCTTCAATTTTACATGAAAAAGCACCAAATTCTCAAAATCTCTCATTAGCCTTGAAGAAACTCCAAGTGAATCTTCACTGCACTTTTCCCACAATTTCTATAATGAGGTGTTTAAAACTACGACATTATCGCAATTAGTCTTGAACTTTCGACTTTTTTATCCTATGTCTTTCCAGACAAAAGACAGAATATCGCAGTTGCATCATTTAACGGTTTCTTTACTTGGCTGTCATCTTAAATGACCTGTGTAATTCTTCACTCATTCTCTTACAATTTAAGTTATACTTCCCTTGTCCTATCTTTTAGTTCCAAATATTTTTATACCTAATCTTACTCAACAACCTACCATGTGGTACCTTGTCAAAGGCCTTGCGAAAGTCCACGTGGACAATTTACTCCAGACTAGGAGGATGGTATTTTTTGGGGAGGAATTGTGCAAAAAACTTACACCAATTCTTCACACAAGCCCCATTCCTCTTTCAAAAGCAAGTATCAACAGATCTCAAAATATCTATTTCAAAGTTTAGATAATTCACATTTTCAGTAAATAATTCCAACAGTGAATTCTGTGGAATACAGCTCGCCATATTATTCCAATCCAACTCCCTTTTTGGTTTTGGCAGAGGTAAAGCCAAGGTAAAAGGAGAATTCAAAGAAGGTTCTACAAGTAGATGAAGGGCAAGATTAACTAGGGAGAGAATTGGGCCACCTAAAGGTCAACAAGGCCGTCTATGTGCTGAGCCACAAGACACGACTGGAATCCTCAATAAATATTTCTCATCAGTATTTACTGTTGAGAAAGGCATGGATGCTAGGAAACTTGGGGAAGTAAACAGTGATATCTTGAAGACAGTCCACATTACAGATGAGGTTGTACTGGAAATCTTAACATGTATTAAAAGGTAAATAAATCCTGGGGACCTATGAAGTTTATCCCAGGATTTTGTGGGAGGCAAGGGACGAAATTGCAGGGCCCCTCCAGGCCCCGATATTTGTATCATCAACTGCCACAGGTGAAGTGTCTGAAGATATAAGGATGGCTAATTTGTGTTACTATTTAAGAAAGACTATGAGGGAATACCTTGGAACTACAGACCAGTGGGCCTAACATCTGTGATGGATAAGTTGTTAGATCCTGTCTCTCAGAATCGCCTCCAAGGGCATTAGAAAAGGCAAGGGCTCATTTGAGATTGGCAGTATGGTATTATGCATGGAAGATTGTATCTCACGAATTTAATTCAGTTTTTTGAAGGGATGACCAAGAAAGTGAATGAGGGCAGTTCAGTAGACATTGTCCACATGGACTTTCGCAAGGCCTTTGACAAGGTACCACATGGTAGGTTGTTGAGTAAGATTAAGTCTCACTGGATCCAGGGAAAGCTAGCCAATTTGATACAAAATTGGCTTGATGATAGAAGACAGAGGGTGGTTGTAAAGGGATCAGAGATAATGGGAACTGCAGATGCTGGAGAATCGAAGATAACAAAGTGTGGAGTTGGATGAACACAGCAGGCCAAGCAGCATCTCAGGAGCACAATAGCTGACGTTTTGGGCTTAGACCCTTCATCAGAAAGAGGGGGATGGGGAGAGAATTCTGAAATAAATAGGAAGACGGGGAGGCGGACCGAAGATGGATAGAGGAGAAGATAGGTGGAGAGGAGACTATTGGGGGGGGGGGGGAAGAGAGAGGAGAAGAGAGGAGGAGGTAGGGAGGGGATAGGTCAGTCCGGGGAGGACGGACAGGTTAAGGGGGCAGGGGGGGATAGGTGAGAGGAAGAACAGGTCAGGGAGGCGGGACAAGCTGGGCTGGTTTTGGGATGCAGTGGGGGGACGGGAAATTTTGAAGCTGGTGAAAATCCACATTGATGCCACTGGGCTGCAGGGTTCCCAAGCCGAATATGAGTTGCTGTTCCTGCAACCTACAGGTGGCACCATTATGACACTGCAGGAGGCCCAGGATAGACATGTCATCTAAGGAACGGGAGGGAGAGTTAAAATGGTTCGCGACTGGGAGGTGCAGTCGTTTATTGCGAACCGAGCGTGGGTGTTCTGCAAAGCGGCCCCCAAGCCTCCGCTTGGTTTCCCCAATGTAGAGTGAGCCACAACGAGTACAGTGGATGCAGTATACCACAGTGGCAGATGTGCAGGTGAACATCTGCTTGATGTGGAAAGTAATCTTGGGGCCTGGAATGAGGGTGAGGGAGGTGGTGTGGGGGCACACTCCCCAAATCCAACCCCACCACACCTGGCACTTTCCCCTGCAACCGCAGGAAGTGCTACACTTGACCCAAAATCTCGGATGGTTGTAAAGGGTTGTTTTTCAGACTGGAGGCCTATGACCTGCTGAGTACCACAGGGATTAGTGCTGGGCCCAGTTATTTGCCATTTATATAAAGGCTTTGGATTAGAATTTAGAAGGTATCGTTATTAAGTTTGCAGATGACACCAAGATTGGTGGTATAGTGGACAGCGAAGGTGGTTATCTGGGAATGCAGCGAGGTCTTGATCAACTGGGCCAGTGCACTGAGGAATGGCAAATGGAGTTTAATTTATATAAATTGTGTTGCATTTTGGAGTATAATATCAGGACCAGGCGTCAGAATCAACTTCAGGGCTCTGGGAAGTGTTATAGAACAACTAAATCTCAGGGTACAGGTTCACAGCTCCTTGAAAGTGGAGTCACAGATAGACAGGCTTGTCTGTCCCCCCTCCTCATGACCTTATTCTTCTTCTGTCTCTCTATGCCTCTTCTCGCTCTCTGTCACTCTCTCTCTCGCTTTCTATCTCTCTCGCTCTGTCTCTCACCCCTCTCCCTCCCTGCTTTTATGAGTAACAGCATTGAGTACAGGAGCTAGGACATCTCACTGCTGTTGGTTTCGCCACATTTGGAGAACTGCATGCAGTTCTGGTCACCCTACGAGAGAAAGGGTATTATTTAACTAGAAACAATGCTGGCAAGATTTACTAGGATGCTACCAGGGCTGGAAGGTTTGAGTTATAGGAAGAGTTTGAATAGGCTGGGAATTTTCCCCGGAACGGAGCAGACAGAGTGGTGACCGTAGAGGTCGATAAAAATCAGAGGCATAAATAAGATGTCAGCCAATAGCTTTTCCCCATGATAGGAGAGTCTAAATTTAGAAGATGTAAAAAGGTTTAAAAGTGAGAGGAAAGAGATACAAATGGGTCCAGAGGGGCAACTGTTTCACACAGAGGGTGATGAATATCTGGAATAGGTTACCAGAGATATTGGTGGAAGAAAGGACAATTTTGTCACTTAAACATTTAGACAGGTACACCAATAGGATAGGTATGGAGGGATATGGACCAAATGCAGGCAAATGTTTAGTTTAATTGCGCAAGCTCGGTGGTAAGGGCAAGTTGAGACAAAGGGCCTGTTTCCATGCTGTAGAGACCTTATGTCTCAATGGGTCTAGTTATACTGCAGTCACTTTTTCTCAAAATACATTCCACTTCTAAGTACACATTAACTCCACTTCATTAAACAAAACCAAGTGAAGTAATGCTATTTTCTTTGCTGGCATATTCACCAAGAAAACTATTCTGAACACTGCAGAAACAAAACTTTTTCTGGGTAACCATTTTCCACATTCTAATTTACGACCTAATCATAATCTATAATTACTGACACGAATACATGTCTCGCTAAAGGATCAACAAATGTCATCCATTTCCTTTTCACTGTTCAGACTACAATAAACCATCAATAACAGGACTGAACTTTGTTATTTAAATTCTTTTGTCATCATCTAAAATACCACTGATCGGGTTCTGTGGCACAGTGGTAGCATTCCTACCTCTGAGCCAGGAAGCATCGGTTCAAGACCCACCTGCTTTAGCGGTGTGCAATAACATCTGAACAGTTGATTAGAAAATACCTAAAATACCACTGGTCCTCATCCTTTACTAATCTGTACCGATGTCCTACAATATAATTTGGCATCAAGACTTCCAGTGAACTGCAGAATATCGTGCCAACTGCCTTGCTTCCTCAACTTAAAGTGTGTGAAAGTGACCACTGCAGAAATATCTAGTGCTTGTTGAGAGCAATTGACAATTTCAGAAGCTTCAACAATAATGCAGAGAATAGAATTTCACTCTAGCTAAAACCAAAACCTGATTTTCATGGTTTTACTTTATTAGTATAACAGTATTACAGGTAGATTACTGTACTGGTATGCCCATTGATAAAGCTGAGAATGCAAGTTCAAATCTTGTGAAGGCAGGTTAATCAATCAGGAAGTGCTACTAGGAAGTTGTTGGATTGTTAATACAAACTTCTCAAGGAAAACATCTGGTTGTCCAGAATGATAAAAACAAACTATGAGATAGCTTAAACAATGCTGTGAACTTTGTGCAATGCTGAGCAGGACAATATCAAATATATGCACTTCTAATTTTTTTTGCCTCTTTGCAATTTTGTATGCGCCAGGTTTCTGGGAGCTTAGGTACTGAAGCAATTAGATTTGCACCAGCCTGCCTCCTTATCACTCGTAACAGGTTCATCTTAGGCGTGCCATAAAAGCAAAAAAAAAGCAAGTGTGACTTCCCATTAATAATGTGCGAATCCTCCAGCAACTTGAAGCAAGGTACTGAATTGCAAATCAAGGCAAAAATCAACAGATGATTTGCACTCAGTCATCCGCTTTGCAGATACAGCAGCTCACCCTCAACCTCCCTATGAGATTCTTCACGTTGATACATTGAACATTAACTCAATTAAGCTATCCACAGAAATACTGTGCTAAGACTTGATATCATTTGTATGGAATTAGTGACCAGATTTATGTACTTGTAGTATAACACAATCTTGTCAGGCCAATAATTTTACAAATGAAACTGAACTATGGGATCACTCTTGTATTGGTAAATTGTTAGAGATTATAAATTTGAAGATTTTCTTTTCTATTTTTCCCTTGTGCTCGTGTCTAATTCATCCCAATTGCTGCTCAGTTTCTTATCAGCTCATACTTTCAAAGCAATGTATTTGAGCTAATTGGCAAAGGATAACTGAGCACTCTCCGAACATGGCTGACTCCAGCAAATTTTAAGCCAGCATTCAGTGTGTCAGTCAAGGCGCAACAATACTACGGACAGAAATCTTTCAAGGCCCAGAGAAATTACCTGCATTTTTTTTTAAAACAGAGGAAGAGGAGCAAGCAGGCAGAGTTTACTGGCTGCAATGTTTTCTCCTTGCTGCAAGACTTCCTAGCAGTTTCTAATGAGGAGGATGATGATCTCCAATTGCTTGCACAAGCAGATCTTATAAATGCTCCTTGAATATTTCATAAATACAAATGAATACATTCTCAGGAAAGCAGCATTCACCCACCTTCAAATTGTGTAATATACAGTATATTATCCCATGCTCCGGTACAGAGAATGAGATTCCATCAGTACTATCCTATTCCATGGCTACAAATAGGTTGTTCACTTGGGACTTACCTGGAAGCTACTGCACATCCACTTAAGCCAAACCGTTCATAGTCTCCTCCATAAATATCCTTAACGAGTTTATCTACATTAGTGCTGTCTCCTTTTGCTGCCATTTCTAAAGCTTCTTCAAAGGTTTCACATCCAGTTAGGAGACAACACAGGCCAAGGAAAGTGCCTCCACCAAGACTGAGGGGAAGGGGGAAGAAGAGGTTAAATTTGAATTAAATCAGTACAGGTTACATTTACCAACAATAACAGCTTATCTCGCACCTTTAACACATTATAATATCCATACAGGTCTTCAGCACAAAAAAATCCTTTGGCTCATCGTGTCTGTGCCAGTCAAAAACAAATCACCTAACTATTCTAATCTCATTTTCCAGCACTCGGACAAAAGTTTGTATGCCTTGGCATTACAATTTTACAGCTAATTACTTGTTAGAAGTCTAGGATTTCTGCCTATGCTACCCTTACAGGCAGTGAGTTCCAGATTCCCATGACTATCCAAGTGAAAAATATTTATTACCTTCTCTAAACCCCTACTCCTTATCTTAAAATTGATGCCACCTTGTCATTGATCCTTCCAAAGGGAATTGTTCTTTTCCATTTACCCTGCCCATCTCCCACTTAATATGATACATCTCAATCAAGTACCCCCTCAGTCTCCTCTGCTCCAAAGAAATCAAGTCAATTCAATCTCTCTTCATAACTTTAAAAAAAACTCTCTAGCCTAGACAACATTCTGGTAAACTTCCTCTGCACCCTCTCCAGTACAATCACATCTCTCCTATGGTGCGGATTCCAGAATTGCACTAAAAAAAAAGGGTTAGGCCACAATGAGTAAACAGTTCTAGGACAACCTCCTTGCTCATAAACTCTATGCCTTGGCTAATAAAGGCAAGAACCCCATATGCCTTCTTAGACCCTATTTTCTTGCCCTGTTACTTTATGGGACCAGTAACATGCACACCAGGGTCCTACCATTTAACATGTATTCCTGGTCTTGTTTGACCTGCCCAAATGAATCAACTCACACTGAGCGAGATTGATCAGCCCAGTTTATATCCTCCCATAATATAAGGCAATCCTCCTCACTATTTACTACCACACCAATACTCTATCATCCACTGATTAACCCTCCTACATTCAAGTCTAAATTGCTGATGTACACCACAAACAGCAAAGATCCCAACAATAATCCCTACAGAACTCCACTGAACACAAGATTCCCATCACAAAACACCCCTCTGCTTCCTGTCACTAAGCCAATCCTGGATCTAATTTGCTAAATTTCCTCAGATCACATGGGCTCTTCCCATTGCTATCAGTGTCCCATAAGGAACCATGTTAAAAGGATTTCAGAAGACAAAGTAAACTGTCAAATACATTGCCCTTATCTACCTTTTTAAGCACCTCTCAAAATATTCAAATCAAATTGGTTCACCATGACCTCCCCGTAACAAAACCATACTAATGCTTACGACTAATCCCTGCTTCTCCAAGTGCAGAATAATTCTGTCCCTCGGAATTGCTTCCAACCGATTCCCTACCAGAGAGGTTAGGCTGACTGGCTTGTAGTTTCTAGTTTTTTTTTCCCCTTTTTCTTCCTAATTGAGGAATGACAGCACACTGGCTGTTCTCCAGTCCTCTAGTTCTGCTCCTGTCGCCAGAAAGGAATTGAAAATTATCACCAGAGTCATTGACATTTTCTCCTTTGTCTCACTCAACAGTCTAGTATACATTGCTCTCAGCCACGGAGATTTAACCTACTTTTAATCCAATGAGACCACTCAGAACTTTCTCTCTGTCTATGCTAATTTCTAAGTATATCACACACTCCTTTTCCCGAATTTCCACACCAACATTGTTGGTAGTCACTAGTGAAAGGAACAAAAAAACTCATTCAGAATCCAGCCTGTCTCTCCTGGCTCCACACACAAATTACCACTGCGATTCTTATGTAGGCCCTACTCTTTAACCCTTAAATTTACTTGCAAAATGACTTCGAATTTTCTTTATTTTACCTGCCTTTATTTTCCTCATGTCCCCCTCTTTTGTCCCAATTTATTTTTTTGGAGAAGTTTCCCCTTGCACATTCCCGACTCTTCTACAACTTCTGCTGTTTTGTGTCCTTGGTTATCTACTACAAGACTCCCCTTTTCTTTTTATCCAATCCTGTTTATCCCTGGATAGTCAGGGTTCACTAGGTCTGTCAGCCCCACCCTTTCTTGGAAAATGTTGATGCCAGTACTCTATTTCCTTCTTGACTGTGTTCCTTTGTTCTGAAACAGATTTACCTAAAAATACCTGCTCCCAGCCCATTCTGGCCAAATTGTATCTTATTAAAACCAGCCTTCTCTCAGCTTAGACCTTTGATTTCAGGTCCATCCTGGGCTTTTTCCATAACAATGTGGAATATAATGGAGTTATGGTCACTGTCTGCATTATGAGCCTTCAACAATACTTGAACCACTTTATTCATTACCTTAAAGTCCAGGGTTAGCACCTCTTTGGTAAGGCCTTTTACGTACTTTCTCAAAAAGCTTTCCAAAACGCATTATGAAATCTGCTTGCTCTAAACCTTTAACTGGGCTAGTCATAGTTGTGAATGTTGGGAAGTTGAAAGCTCCCATCCGCGCAACCTTTGCACTTCTGAAATTTGCCTACACACCTGCTCTTCTATTTCTTTCAGGATGTTAGAGGGTCTACAGTACAGGCCCTGCAATGTGATTACTCTTTTCTGATTTTCAAGTTCTAACCATATGGCTTCATTATGGAAGCCTTTTAAATGTCATCCTTCCTTACTGCTGTAATCGATTCTCTCAGCAATAACAAAGTGTTGGAGAAACCCAGGTGGTCCGGCAGCATCTGTAGACTGTGAAACAGAGCTAACGCTTCAATGTCAGATGTTCCGATGAAGATTCACTGGACTCAAAACATTAACTCTTTCTCTTTCTACAGACACTGCTAGAACTGTTCAGTTTCTCCAGTAGTTTCTATTTCAGATTTCTAGCATATGCAGTTTTTCTTATTTCGTTTTAGTGTCTCTGATGAAACAGTCCCAAACAAGCACCATTGGACCAAAGAGTGTGCACTGACTGTTTGAATAAGGCAAGTGTCTTTACTGTTCAATGACTTCAGTCTTAAGACAGCAATATCTCCTTATACAGTCCTTGGTTAAAAAGCAGTATCCTTTTCCCATTTTGTTCCACAACCCAAAAATAAAGAAATCCAAAACAAGGTGGTATGTACAGTAGACAATGTGACATAACCTCCCTACATATTTGGCTGACCCAACTGAACATGTGACTATCCATGCCTAAAGTCAACATATCAACGTTGATCTTTGAGAATACAGGAAGAAATGGTCAACTTGAAAATTACAACTGACTGAAAAGGTTGAGCTGTATTTTATGGACTAAGAGTCCAGTTGTGAAAGAGGTCTCTCGTTGCTGCATGCATTTGGCATAATTAGATGCGCACACAACCTTTTCAAACCCTCCAGCCAGGCGAACAGCTTTGGCACTGCCTATGCTGTCCACTAGATGGCATGGCAGTGCACTCACTAGTAAATATTTATTTCCGAGGATATCAACATTTCAGGACCTTATTCCCTCATTAAAGACTAGGCAAGTATCAGGAGACTTTCCTTGTCTTGATGCCATTCATGAAGCAATTTAATTAACATGCAGCAACAGGATAAATGTCGTCATTTCACAATTCAAAAACACATATCTGCACCATGATCGAGGTAAATGGTTCAAGTCAAACTCAAGCTGCGCATCAGACTTCACAAGTCATAATTCCCTGACCTCAGTGATTCAAGCAGTAAATGCACTGGTGAGTATTCCACTGACCACATATATGGATGTATATCTTTGTTGGCTAATCTCAGCTCCTTGAGGCGATATAACTTTTGCTAAAATATATATTAACGGTTAGTTGTTTTTGAAGAGCACTGGGACTTATTAATAGGTTCACAGAACACTGAAGGCAGTACATTCTAGGTTTATCAACACTACAGCATATTAAAACCTACAGGTAATGGCAAATCAACATGCAACATTAATAAGACACTCCTGGTTGCAGAGCAACATATAGTATTGAGCACTACACATTAGTATCGAAGAACAAGGCTTCAATCAAGAGGATGGTGCGAGGCATATTTATTGAAATGCTGCCGAGTAGGAGGAAAAACGAAAACAATCGAAACAAACTAGGCTTTTGTTTCACTGGAGCAAAGAATATAGATCATAGAATCCCTACAGTTTGGAAACAGGCCCTTCGGCCCATCAAGTCGTAGTAAATTGTTAATGTGAGTGAAAGCTGGCACAATGTAAACTAAAACCCTGTTTTTCTAATAGTTAGGAATCTGGAATGAAGTACCACAAATACATTTCTTTTGTAAGTTGCAAAGGGAAGGAACAAACTCAAAAAGTGACCGTAAACATCAAGCAGGCTGCTTTGCCCTGGATAATGTCAAGCTTTTTGAGTGTTGTTGGAGCTGCACTCATCCAAGTGAGTGGACAGAATTCCATATCACTCCTGACTTCTATCTTGTAGAAGATGGACAAACTTTGGTAAGTCAGGTGCCGAGTTACTCACTGCAACATTCCTAGTCACAGACCTGTTCTTGTAGCCAATAGCAACCTCTGGTCAATGACATGCCCCAGAGTATTGATAAATAAGTGGGGTATCCATTGATGGGGTGAATATCAAAGGGTGATTGGTTAGATTCACTCTTGGTAGAGATGGCCAATGCCTGGCACTTGTGTGGTTCAATGGTTCTTGCCACTCATCAGCCTAAGGCTGGATATTGTCCAGGTCTTCCAGGGATGCCTAACTTGAAGAAGTTACCCTCCTCCCTCCGGACCAACCTCAGGGCCTCCCAACCTATCTTCTCTATCCATCTTCGGTCTGCCTCCCCTTCTCTCCCTATTTATTTCAGAACCCTCTCCCCATACCCCTCTCTGATGAAGGGTCTAGGCCCGAAATGTCAGCTTTTGTACTCCTGTGTTCATCCAGCTTCACACTTTGTCCAGGTCTCGTTACTTTTGTCTTTTCATTTGGGAGCTGAATGCAAGTGTCCTCTTGCAAATTTGCCAGGGCCTCATTTTCACTGAATTGAATGATTTATTATCACTTGTATTTAACAGCAAATAATACAGTAAAATAGTGAAAAGCTTCAACTGTCATCACAATCTGGTGCTATTTTGAATATCTTAAGAATAGAGAGTAAAAAGATTTAACTGAAAGAGAGTGTCTTTATTATCCATGATGAATCAGCTCACCAGCAACACCACCACCTCCCTCCCTACCCCACCGCTGCCTGCGCCAGACCCACCAACATTAAGAGTCGTCACTCTTTAGGCAGCACCTCTTTGCCGCTGGGCCCACTTCGCTGACAAAATCTCATGCTGAACCCACACTTTCCCCACAACCAGGAGTCTCCAACTCTGCAGCTGCCACCATGTCAACAAAGAATCCCTGCTCTGGACCTACTGCAAACGCACCCAGCACTAAACAGTGCTATTCTGCGGACCTGAATCACAATAGTAAGAGTTGAACTCAAGCTTGCTGACATTCTGCAGAAAATAAAGCTATGATCCAAAATTTCTCAGGTGTTCACTGGTGAATGGTGATTTGCCAGTTAACAGTAAGGTTCTGTGACTGACTTGAGTGTTTTGGTCTAGAATAAGCTAATGATCAAGATTCTTGCATAATCAACTTTGCATGTGGACATTGGGAATGATCGAATATCACAACCACGCTTAAGATCTCTTTTCTCTCTATCTGCGCCCACTGTCAACAGAAAAAAAAGGGAGGTGGGGAGAAAAGTAATCAAATTAAACGAACTGAATCAAAAAGGAAGAGACAGCCCTGTTTTTGTCTACCATGCATCTCGATGATCACTTCCTCTTTTCCCATTCCCTTCAGCACCAGCCTCTTGCCAATTCAGAAAGTCAGTATAAAACTGTTACAGCAAATTAAGCAGAAATCATTCCAGTTTAAAGCGGTATATAAAATACACCATGGGAATACACTATCATGCATAAAATCATAAATCTGTGTAGTTTACATACACAAATAGTAATATGGGAAGGTTATGCTTACCTGGTTCCTGTTACTCTTTTGTAATTATCTTTGGAATAAACAGCCAAGATGCTCACCCCTGAACCTATGTTGACCAGCAACATTGGGTAAGGGTTATCAAGGCAATATGGTTTTTTCTGGCACTGGTCAGGGTCAGTGGGATTTTCAAAATAGTAGCACTCAGACTGACCATTGAACCCAATAGAATCAATGTAGAGAAGGCCTTGGATTAAACAGTCCAACTCATCTAGTTTGAGGAGCTGTAGGTCAGCCATCTGGAAAACAGGAGTAATTAAATAAACAGCAGATTAACAAATACCCATCTGAATGTCATTTGGCCCAAAGAACAGTAGAAACCTCAATACTGTAATAAATATTACCTTAGACTTAGATTGTATTTTTTTTAAACAAAGGAATTATTCTACACAAAACGCATGATAGGCCAACATATTTTATCCTTATTAACTTGAAAAGTAATCTACAAAGGATAACCACATCTTATCGTTGGTAATACAAAGAGAGTAACAGTTCACATTTGGATTGACACATCTATTTCCCTGTTACAGCCAGTTTCAAAACATTTAAAATCAAAATAAATTTGTAACTTCTAGATTGGAGGCAGTTTAAAAAAAACTGCTCAATAACAAGATTTTGCAAGATACAGAAGGAAGCTTTGACAATCAGATTTCAGACCCCTACCACAGTGATGGCACCACATAATGAGGAGTTTGGGTTGGGTATTTATAGATAACGTAGCTCAGGATCCAAATTGGGTCCTTTTTTCCCCACCATGGACATAAATGGTTTATACCAAGGCTTAATGATAACAATGTACAAGCTTGTTAATAATACCTCATTAGAGACATGGCAAATTAGAAAAAAATGCAAAGCACAGTAACCAGCTGGTAATTAGCAGCAGGCACACTGATCCAAAATGCAAATCAGCATACAGAAATGGGAATTGGGATGAAAACAGTGAAAGAAAATATATTCTAAATGACAACGTATATTTACAAATCACATTCCATGCAAGTAAATCTTCCAAGATTCTTCACAGAAGCATTAGAAAAACAAAAACAATGCTGAAGCTCGCAAGGAAAGTGAGTTAAAGTAATTAAAAGAGGGGATTCTAGAGCTTGGGGCCAAGGCAGCTGGAGGCATAATCACCAGAAAGCAAAGATTAAAATCTGGGATGAACCGACCCGCATGAGGAGTGCGGATAGCTGTAAGAAATTACAAAAAGAGAGAGTCAAAGCCATGGGAAGACTTGAAGGGCAGGAAGTGTGTTTTAGGATCAAGACATTGCTTGACCAGGATAAAGTCAACAAGCACAACTTCAAGTTAACACAAAGGCTGCAGAGCTTTTGATCATTTTAAGGTAGAGATAAGAATGTGAGAAACAAGCTCAGAGTGCACTGCAATAACAGTGTAGAAATAGCAAAGTCATGATTGATGCTTTCAGCAGGGGAGTCAAAACAGGGCCAAACCTCTAATGTAGTCAATTAATAGGGAGGTATCGGAATGCTGACAGATATATACAGAAAAAACACTAGATTATTTAACTAAGGAAACAAAGTTAAATTTCTACCTTAAGTTGATTACATTATGGTTGCGCTATTGCCCAAATGCAAAACAAATATTAGCACTGTGGAAAGGTATACTAGAATGTAGTTGCCCAAGAATGAGTTCAAAAAATTCAAATAATTTCTAATACCCCAGTGACAGTAATAGAGTCTTTAATAGTCTGCTCAACAAATCATTTGTTGCATTTACTCAGAAGAATTTGGTTGCTCAACTATGACATACCATTCTGAAATCATCTTCAAATTTGTAGGCACCACCTCCTGTTGCACACATAGTAGTATGCAAACTAGAGAAATTTTTATCTCTACCCATTTGAATGAATTTAGGCATGGAATGTGTTGGAAAGCGGATAAAATGCAAGATCCCCTTGCGTCCACACATGGTCAAGTTCTTCAGCTCCAGGTGTACATCCCGAATTCCTGTTTTTCCATAAGCTATGTTAGAGGTAAGGTACTTTCTAATGCTTTTCAGATTCTCCACTTCCTCCTGTTCTTCTTCAGCAGTGATATCCTTTGGCTCAAAATACACGAGTTTGACAAGTGTTCCACCAATATCCATCCCAAACCAAGGGAATGCTAGGATGAAAACAAAATAAATTATTTTAACAAGCGTAGCTGTATGTTATTGGTTTAAATACACTGTGACCAGCAGAAGACATTTAGAATTTGAATTTTCACATTTTAACTGATTGATGCAAACAAATGTAGCGTTTTCATTAAACAGAAACCAGTGCTTGAAGCTTCAGGGTCACAAGTAGAGAAAGATTTTTGTCTCCTTCTCTGCTCCTTAAAATTTGCCTGGATTACCTCAACCTTCTTTCTACTCATATTAAATTGGTATGAAATGGACCATGTTCTCTGCATGTTCAACCTTCCCCATTCAAATGGCTCAGCAGCCAGTGAAAGCTTTCTGATTGCTCTATACCCAGGTTGGTACAATAAAGAGGAAACATATCATCTTGAAATCACAACTGCAGCCAGAAAACCATCAGTATCCTGAACCCTACCAAATCACAACAGTTTTCCCAAGGTCTTGGTAAAATGTGTCATTAGACCAACAGAGGTGCAGTTAATGTTCCAAGACTCTAGATTTGAATCCCATTTTGGCAAATAATGTCAGTGCATTCAAGAGAAACCTGGGAATTAAATCTAACAATGACCATGAAAGCAATGTATAAATGCTGGAAATCCCATCTATGTGCTATGCAATTCCAAACTTGCAATGTGGTTGGCACTTAATCGACTTCTGAAATGGCCTAGCAAGCCAGAGTTGCATCAACTGCTTGTAAAGTCTTAAAGCATTTCAATTGGACAGATTATGTACCATCAGCTATTTTAACAGGAATGAAAACAGCAAACTCTGCCCGAGACAATGCAAATATTCCTCACTAATTTGGAGGTGGTGGAGGAGGAGGAGGACACCACCATCATTACCCTGTCCCATTACGTCCTGGTCCACCAGCAGGTCAGGCATAGTAAAGGCGCAAGGACAGTGGCATATAGTCAGGAGTGAGTTGCTATGTGAGCACACAGCATTGACCCTGGACCCCATTAAGATCTGTTGCCTCATGTGCACAGATCATCACATACTGACACTCACCTCAACTGATGAATCAGTATTCCTCCTAATTGAGTACCACATGGAGCATGCACTGAGGATGGCAGGAGCACAAAGAATGTACTCTGGATGGGGATTCCAATGCCTACCAAGAATGGTTTGGCAGCACCATACTGCCCAACTGGTCGAGTCCTAAAAGAAGCAAGGCTAGGTCTGTGTCAGGTGAAGGAGCCAAAAGAGGGAACAAAACAATTAGCTCATTCTCACCAATCTGCCTGCCACAGATGCATCAACCATACCAGTACTAGCAAAGGTGACAATAGTACCGTCCTTTTGGAGATGCATCATTCCTTCACATTGAGAATATCCTACATAGTGCTGAGTGGGACAAATAGCAGGTTACATGTGATAGTTTTCCAACAGGAGGAAATCAAGACCAGGCAGCTATGAGGCACTGCAGACAATCATCACGGTTGTACCTAATCCAGAACCTTATGGTCTAGCAAACCCCACAGTCTACCATTATGCTCATGCAAGGACATCAACCCTGGTCCAAAGGGAACTGCAGGAGGGCCTGCAAGCTGCAGCACTGGACATAACCAAGTGAATTGTTAACCTATTAAAGCTACAAATTAAGGACGACTTACATACCAACCACCAGAAGCAACAAGTGACAGGCAGAGTTATCAATACCAACTAACAGATCAGGTTGGGCTCTGCAGGCCTGCCATATCCAGGTCATGAATGATTGTAAACAAGGCAACACACTGGAGGGGGCTCTACAAACATGTCCATCCTCATTAATGGGGGAGCTAAGCAAATCAGTGCAAAAAGGCAAACCTGATGCATTTGCATCCTTCTTCAGCCAGAAGGGCTGAGCGAATGATCTCATATGATCCCCTCCCATGGTCCCCAGTAACACAAGTGCCATCCTCAGCTAATTCAATTCACTTCTTGTAATATCAAGAAATGGTTGAAGGCATGAGATACTGCAAATGCTATGGGCCCTGACAACATTCTGGAAATAGTAATGAAAATGTATACTGCAAAACTAGCCACAATAGCTTAGCTGTTCAAGTACAATTACAGCACTGGCATCTATGTGACAAGGTGGCAAATTGCCTATACAATGTCTGTACACAAAAAGCAGAACAAATCCAACCAGGCCAATTACTGTCCTAGTCTGCTCTTGATCATCAAGAAAGTGAAAAAAAAGGTGTCAAGGTAACAAGCAACATTTGCTTAGCAGAACCAGCTCACTGACACTCAATTTGGGGTCTGCCAGTGCCACACAACTCGTGACAGCCTGGGTTCAACCAGGGATACAACAGCTGAATTTCAGAGGAGAGGGGAGGTCAGGCAGAGTGACTGGAGGGGGAGGTGATGTGGGGAGAAGAATTCCTCAGTTGCTTGGAATTGTGTGCACAGCTGGCACCAAAAAAGAAAGATGGCTGTGGTTATATAAAGATAGTCATTTCAGCTTTAAGGCCTCTCTGCAGGAGTTCCTCACGGTGTAGCATCCTACACCAACTATCTTCCATTTCTCCAAACACCTACCCTCCATCATAAGGTCACAAGTAGGGGTATTTGTTAATAATTACACAATGTTCAGGAACATCCACAACTCCTCAAATACTGAAACAATCCATGACCAAATGTTGGAAATCTGGACAATATCCAGGTTTATGCTGAAGTGTGGCAAGTGACATTCTTGCCAGAGTGTCACCTCCAACAAGACAGAATCTTATAGTCCAATGACCCTATCATTACTGGATCCCCACTAACATTGCAGGGTTTACTACTAACCAGAAACTAGCCATATTAATACAAGAGCAGGTCAGCAGCTCAGACTTCTGCAGCAAATAACTCACTACCTGACTCCCCAAAGTCTGTCCACAATCTATTGGTCAGGAGTATGTTGGAATACTCAATTTGCCTGATTGAGTGCAGCTCTAATTCTCAAGAAGATTGACATCATGAAGTCTAAGCAGGCAATTTGGCAGGCGCCATAATCACAAATATTCACTCCCTCCACCAATGCTCAGCAACAGATGTGTACTCTGCAGAAATTCATCAAGGTTTCTTAGACATCACCTCCCAAACCCACAACCACTACCACCTAGAATGTCAAGGGCTTCCACATGGGATCACCAATATGTCCAAGTTCCCCTCCAAGCAACTCCAACTTGACTTGGAAATACACTGCTGCTCCAAAATCCTGGAATGCCACCCCTCCGCCCTAGCAGCATTGCGGGTGTGCTTACAAGATTGGATTGCAGCAGCTCCTGAAGGCAGGTCACTACCTGCTTTTGAGGGGCAATTAGGGGTGCAGAGTAAATGCTGGCTCACTTAGTGACACCAAGATCCCATGAATGAATAAAAACAACAGCTCTCCTATACAGCTGAGCTACCTTAGATGCACTGGACCTGGGTCTGGCTGCAATCCCCACACGAACTACACACATTGGTAAATACCAATCGGAAAACTAGACACATTCAGAAAAATCCTACACTGCCTACTTGTTGGTCCTCGTCTGTCTGGTAGTCACTGATCCCCTCTCTGCCTGTATACGCTTGCAGGATGACCACCTCTTGAAGTCTGCTGTCTAAATAGTATGTCGACTTGACTGTGCATTGAAGTGACACCAGCTATTGTTGAATCTTCCTGGATACAGTTGCCCTGGGGATTTCACACTTTGAATGTGATGACCTGTAATAATGCGAGCCAATTTTCTTTTGGCTGCAGCCTAAATCCAGAGTCCTAGTTAGTTCTGGAGCAAATAGAAATATGATGATCTTAAAAAGACAACTTCTTAATGTCTTTAAGTGTATCTAATTTACACTAATGGTATAAATTTAGTATAAACAGCCTGTAAAGAACCAAATTCAGTTAAGTGAACCTCTGTACTTTGAGTGGAGAGTTGTTCTATGTCAATAACTTTTACTTGCACAAAAGCTATCACTTTCAGGGAGTGATTTGTTTATATTGTGAATCACAGCACAGTTGGCTGGTGGACATTCAGACCATGAACTCACTAAGGTCAATGCATTCTTATCTGGAACATCAAGAACAAAGGTTTTTTGGACAACACCACATATTGCTGTCAAGGGATTCAATCATACATCTAAAGATACATGCAACCACATTAAATTTTTAAAGGCAGAACAACCAAAGTGAACGTCCTTGGAAAGTCTCAAACTTCCAACAGACACTGTCAGCGGTTAGGAGTAAGACTGTAAATGGATTTTATGTTTTAATTCACCTTTAAACTTAGGAGTCAATCCTGAAAGGAAGTTATGCCATTTTCTTAAATTCATTCATGAGATGAGGGCATTGCTGACGAGGCAGCATTTACTGCCAATCCCTAATTGTCCAGAGGGCAGTTTAGAGTCAACCACATTGCTGTGGATCTAGAGTCACAAGTAGGCCAGACCAGGTAAGCATGGCAGTTTCCTTCCCTAAACGACATTAATGAACCAGATGGGCTTTTCTGACAATTGACAATGGGTTCATGGTCATCATTAGATTCTTAATTCCAGATATTTTATTCAATTCAATTTTTCAATTTCCATCTGCTGTGGCAGGATTCGAACCTGGGTCCCCAGAACATTATCCGGGTCTCTGGATTAACGGTCCAGTGACAATACCGCTAGGCCATTGCCTCCCCTGTTTGAATTATTGACTCTTGATGTGAGGAACACAGATCAGGCAGCATCAGAGGAGTAGGAAAGTTGACATTTCAGGTCAGGACCCTTCTTCAGAACTGTGGGGGGGGGGGGAGAGAAGAAGAGAGCTGGGAAATAAATACAGGGAGGAGGGGTGGGGCAAGGGGAAAGTAGGTTGGATGGTGATGATAGGTGGATGTAGGTGGGGGAAGTAGTGATTGGTCAGTGGGAAGGGTGGAGAGGATACAAGGAAAGATGACGGACAAGTTGTGTCATGTCAAAGAAGTGAGAATAAGGAGGGGGATTGGGTGTGGGATAGGGCTCCGGGCTGGGGAGATTTTAAAACTGGTGGATTCTATGTTCAGATCATTGGGCTGTAGGCTCCCAAGGTGGAATGAAGTGTTGTTTCTCCACTTTGCATGGCTTCACTGTGGCACTGGAGATGTTGTCGATTATCGCATACAGATCGCACATGTTCTACGAAACGGCCCCCAAATCTGCACAGATTTCCTTCTTTCGCACCCTATCTGTGCCCTATATAATTTTGTACATCTGAATCATGTCTCCCTCAGTCTCCCCTGCTCCAAGGAAAACAACTCCAGTCTACCCAATTCCTGTTCATAACCAGGTAATATCATGGTAAATGTTCTCTGTGCACTCTCCAGTGCAATCACATTCCTCCTAGAACGTGGACTTCAGAACTGCACACAATACTCCGGCTGTGGCCTAACAAACAATTTATACAGTTCCACCATTGCCCGCCCACTCAAACTCTATGCTTTGGCTAATAAAGGGAAACATCCCATGTGTCATCTTGACAATTTCACCTGTCCCATTACCAGGAGGGTCAGGTAGATACGAACACTAAAGGATCCTCTGTGTTTCCCAGGGTCCTACTAATCATCATGCATTCCCTTGCCCCAGTTGTCATGACCAAGTGTTATCACCTCAATTATCCAGACTGAATTCCACTTACCAATTATCCATCTGACCAGTCTATCTAAATCCTCCAGTAATCTAAGGCACCCCACTACTTACCAACCCAATCAATTTTTATATTGTCCATTAACTTATTCAATCTTCCTACGTTCAAGTCTAATTTCTTTATGCATGCCACACACAAAGGCCCCCACACAGATCCCATGGAAGCCCACTGAATAAAGGCTTCCAGACACAAACAATCCCCGGCCATCACCCGCTCCCTCCTGACATCCTGCTAATCCTGGATTCAATTAGCTAAGTTTCCTTGGATCCTGTTGTTTCTAACCTTGCCTACCACTCTCCCATGCAGGGCCTGATAAAAAAAAAAAGCCTAGCTAAAGTTCAAATAGATTACATCGAAGGCATTGCCCTTACATATGCACCTGGTCACGTCTGAAAAAACTGAAATCAGTTGGTCAGACAAAATCATTATGACTGTTCTTGATTAATCCCTGCCTTTCCAAATGCAAATTAATTCTGTATCTCAAAATTGCTTCCAATTAAATCCCCAGTGAAGTTAGATTAACTGGCCTGTAGTTTCCTGATTTAGCCTTTTCTCTCTTCTTGAACAACAGTACCACACTGGCCTAACTCTAGCACCTGTCTGGTGGGCAGAAAGGAATTGAAAATTTTTTTCAGCACCCCCATTTCTCCCGCACCTCACATACACTGCGCCTCGTCCAAGACCTACCTACTTTTTAAGCATGCCAGACTGTTAAAACAAACCCCGCTTTTGTATATGCTGAATTTCTTAAGTACACCACAGTTCTCCCCAATTTCTACAAACACATCATCCCACTCACTAGCAAACACCGACACAAAGTATTCATTTAGAAACTTACTTACATCTGCTGGTTCCACACAATTACCATGGTTGTCTTTAATTGACCTTACTCTTTCCATAGTTATTCCTTTTCCCTTTATGAGTTTATAAACCAACATAGAATTTTTCTTTATTTTACTTGCCATTATTCTATCATAGTCTCTGTTTGCCATCCTAATTTCATTCAGTTTCTTCTTGCCTATTCTCTACTCTTCCAGGGCTTTTGTTCTGACCCCTCAGTATTACTAAGAGACTACTTTTTTCTCTCTATCCAATCATATAAATCCCTTGATATCCAGGGTTTACTGGGCATGTTGGTCCCAAGCTTTATCATCATTGGAAGATGTTGACCATGTACTCTCCCTATTTCCTTCTTGACTGCATCCCATTGTTCTGAAACAGATTTACCTAAAAATACCTGCTCCCAGTCCATTCTGGCTTAATCGTTTGATATTATTTGAAAGAAAATCAAAATCAGCCTTCGATTTAGAACTTCGATTTCAGGCCTATCCTGATCTTTTCCATAACAATTTTGAAACTGAGTTATGATCACTGTCTGCAATACGATATCCCACTGTAATTTCAACCACTTATCTAGCTTTATGACCTTAAGTCCAAGAGCACCCACCTCTCGTAATTTTTTTTATTTTTACGTGTTGGTTTAAACACTTCTCGGACACATTTTAAAAATTCTGCTCCTCTAAGCCTTTCACACTTTGACAAGCCCAGCTGATGATGAGGAAGTTGAGAATGTCAATTAAAATCCCCTTTACAATTCTCTGAAATTTGCCTACATATCTGTACTTCTATAGCTGTCAAACTGTTAGGAGGAATATAGTGCACACCTAGTAATGAGACTGTTTCTTTTTAGGTTTCACATTCTACCCAAATGGCTTCATTTAAGGAGTCTAAGATGTCAGCTTCCTTACCTGTTATTGCTTGCCTAATCAGTTTTGCCTCCTCTTTTACCTCCTTCCCTCTCTCATTTAAGAACCTATACCTTGGAATATAGAGCTGCCCCTCTTTCAACCATGCCTGTTTGTCAGACTCCTTGGATTCAAATAAACATTATCCAACCTTGCCAAACTCCCTTCTGCCTCAAGTAACCTTGAATTTCAATGCCTTCTGGCCTCATTCATCTTCCTCTGCTAAGTATCCTCTCAAGACCCAACCCCTCGCGTTGCAATTTGGTTAAAGACTGCCCAACAGGAGTAGCAAACATGCCCGCAAGTATGATGGCCTCATTTCAATTCAGGTGCCATCCATCTGCCTTGTACAAGATCCACAGCCCCTCGAAAACAGTCCTAATGTCTGGAAAATCCAAAGCCTTCCTCCTCCTCCACCAGCACTCCAGCCACACATTCGTATGGCCTATTCTCCTATTTCCATATTCACTAGCACATCATAAAGTCATACATCCCCTACAGCATGAAAGCAGGCTGCAAGGCCTCTCGAGTACACACTAACCGCCCACCCCCTCTCCAGAAGAGGATCGCACCCAGATCTGCCCCACACCCATGCACCCACACCCCCCAAATCTTGCATTTCCCGTGACTAATCCACCAGCCTGAACATCTCTGGGATCTATGGCTATGCTAAATTACCTAACCTACCTAACTTGCACAACTTTGGACTGTGGGAAGAAACCAGAGCACCCGATGGGGAGAATGAGCAAACTCCACACAGACAATCACCTGGTGGTGGAATTGAACCTCGGTCCCTAGCATTGTGAGACAGCAGTGCCAATGAGCCACCATGACGTTACGCAGCACTGGAAGTAATGCTGAAATTACTAGCTTGTCCGTCCTACTTTTTAAATTTACTTCTAACCTCCTTAAGTTTTGCTTGCAGGACCTTATCCCTTTTTCTACCAATGATGTTGTTACAAATATGTACCATAAACTGTCTATTCACTCTCTCGCTACAGAGTGCCCTGCAGCCAGTGACATCCTGACCCTGTGACCAGACAGGCAACCAATATTACCATGCAACCCACACTACTGTGGAGAATTGTGCTTGACAGGAATTTTGGGACTCATAACACCACTTGTATCCTATGTCCCTTCAAACAGTGATTGTGGAAATGCAGGAATGTAACAACGCTGGTCCAAACTGACAGAAAATTTGGAACATGGAACACCAATCCAACACAGCACAGAACCTATAACATTACAGTGCAAGATTGTGCAGTAATGTGCAATGGAATGTTCAGAAAATACTCAAGTAAAGAGAACCACATTCATTTGCTCAAACAGCTAACCAATTTAGAAACAAACCTTTCAAAGTTGGTCAACAACAGGAAGCAGTAGACCACACTGAACATCATCAATTCTGGGCAGGGAAACATTGAGAGATGGAATCAGTGAACCAAACTGAACAACCAATATCATGGAAGACTGTGGGAGGTCCTGATCAGGACATTTTAAATAACTCATTGGAACCCTATAATCATGTTTCTAAATACTGAAGTGTTATTTTGTTAAAATTATTTTCTGCATCCTCTACATGTAGTCTTTAAATATTCAAAGTGTTTCCTGATGCATAGCCATGTCTTTCCATTTATCATATTTTATTCAGATTTCATGTAGAATATTCTTTTACTCTCATCATTTGTAACACTACTAGTTATTTTCCATTCTGCATTGTCTGGAAGATGTCCTAGCTTGTATCTTGAATTCTTTTCAAATAAAAGATTGCATCAATTCTCAGACTTCCCGTTGTGTTTCCCTGCAATGAATTGCTCTGCATTGCACCAACTTCCAGAGGCAAATAACGTAATCATTCATTCAGCAGGTAAGACACCAGAAACAATGAAACAAACTAGTTAACCTGCTTGTGGTGGTACTGGTTGTCAGAGAAATATTGGAAGAAGTCCAATTTTTTCTTTGAATGATATCTAGATCTTTTACATCCAGACAGAGGTGTGGTTTCATGATCTTTCTGAAGAAAAACCCATCAATGCAATTTATTTTGGTAATGCTTGTGATTCAGAGTACAGTCTATTACCAACCACACGACTTGGGATAAACACCTTGGGCACTGTGCTTTAAAAGGCTTTGAAATCAATACTCGTCTACTTCATAGTCCAACTTCAACCAGAAATGGATTAAAAAACAAGATGATTTTAAACTCCATTTAATGACGAGATATAGAATATTTTTCCAAAATTATAAAAAATAAGCTCACCAGTCTTACCAGACTGTAGGGCTGCTCTCCCAGTAGAGACAGAAATGAAGTAGTGGTTTAACCCAAGGGTTACCAAGTGTCAGGAAAAGGAAAAAGGTCGAGAAAGACCTTTGCAATAACCTCAACCGGTGCAGGAACTGACCCCACATTATTGGTCTCGCACTGCATCCAACTAAGTCAGCTAACTAACACCTTTTTAGAAATTTATTTGGAAAGCACACTGAACAGTCAAAGCTGACATTATATAAAGCGCAAGCCAAAGCAATTTCTTTCAATACTATTATTCACTACATTTCTAAGCAATTAGGGTAAATGTTACAATGTCAAACTTGCAGAACAAGAAGTTCACACAGTTTCTAATGCCACAATGTGTTAAGGGTCTTAGATGGGGACCTTTCCCTACTGTAACTGTGCAGCATCTGCTCCAAGCTTAACGCATCTTTCAGTACTTAGTCCCAAACTTTGCAATACCCCAATCTGCAACATTCAAATACTCTTATAGCTCTTTGCTTGATGTACAGCTGATTTTGAGGCTAGCCATAAGGAAAACCACCTGCACTCTTGCTATAACAGAGATAATTGGACCGCTCATTTACAGACTTCAGGTTTGCTCTGTGCCATTTAGATTTCGGCATATGAACTATTTATGACCTTTTGAGGAAGCACATTTTAATTAGTTTGCTGCTTTCGGAACTGGTTAACCTTTGGATGATGGTTTTTAGGCTCAAAGATTCTCATACTTGCTCAACTCATTACCTTAGAAAAAGCTTTCTTGCTAGAGGCAGGGACCATCAATGGCAGGGCGTGGCATAGCTCAACAGCAAAATGAGTTAATGAACAAAACCTAATTTTACAACTTAGCTGTTGTGACAGTGCACAAATCTGTGTTTCTTACGGGTGGGCATCCCTGAATTTGTTAATGTTCTCTCAGTGCAAATAATATAGGTCCTTTGCAGTTGTGTGGGAGTTTGCAGTTATTCTGAAGTTTGTAATATTGTTGAACAACTTAAACAGGGAAATAAAGTGTAATGTTGCAGTAATCTATGGAAGATTGGGAAATACTGACCTAAAAAGCACAAGCTATGCGGAAATGTAGTGGGAAAACTAAAACTGCAGCCCCAGACACCAACATAAACGAAATGTTACTATGCTGCTTTATTGCCAATCAGTATGCATTATAAAAGCTGTATCATCGATCAACATGATACAAAATGAAAGTTTGAAATGAAAGCCTCAAGCCCTCAGTTTTCATACAAATTGCTCAGTCCGCACCTGCGTCCGTTGTTACCATTAGGAAACCACCAATGTTTATATGTAGACATTTAGTGATGTCTCAGCATGCCTATCAGAGCTACCATCACCATACTGTCCTACACCAGCAGTTTGTACTCTGATGTGTTAACTCTCACAGCCTTCTTTGTCTGGATAGTGTCTGATTAAAATGATTTTACTTCCCACTGCTAGGAAAATACGAGAAGAGCTGGAGACTAAGAATTTTATTTCTCGTGACCTCACCGGCTGCTTCTGACAATTTGGAAGATCTGTTGGCTTAATCAAAAAAGCTTTCCTAGAAGGTTCGGAACCAACGTCATCAGCTTTTCGAATCAGAAGACCTAGCTGAAGTGCTAACTTGACTTTAGCATTATGGTGACTTCAAACATTTTAACCAGCAAACAAGCAATGCAATACTGGTTGCAACCCTATCAAAACACTAAGCTGGCACAGCTATTTTTAAAATTAGAATTCAGATCTGATTAATACAAACAATTGCATGTGCCAGAAATTAATTGCAAGACTCAAGGTCAATTAAAATATGAAGACCATTGGTGGTGTGGTGACTTAGTGGTAATGCCACTAAACAAGTAACCCAGAGGGCCAGTCTAATGCTCTAGGGACTGTGGTGCAAATCCCACTTCAGATATGAACTCTGAATTCAACGAATAAATCTGGAATTAAAAGCTGGTCTAAAAATGACCATGAAACTATAGTCAATTATTGTAAAATCAATATGGCTCACTGTTGTCTTTTGAAAAATGTTTGAGGATTCTTAAACTTGTCTGTATGAGAGCAAAGGCAGCAGGGTAAACTGATCTTGGCACTGTAGTGCAAAAAGTCATTCAAGGGGGAGGGGAGTTAGGAAGGAGGAATGCAACGATAGCAGGAGACTTTACAATAAAGGAAACTGACACCGTTGTCTGCAGAAAAGAGAGAGTGTCTTATCTGCCTGCTGCCAGAGTTCAAGACATCTGCCCGGGGCTAGACAGCAGTCTGCAGCATGGTGCGGAAGATCCAGTCACAGTGGTCAGTGAAGTATCAATGACAAACAGAAGGAAGTGGTTCTGCATAAATCAGGATGAACAGCAGAGGGATCTGGGTGTCCTTATGTATAACCCACAAAAAGGTTAATATTAAAAAGGTACAGCAAATAATTAGGAAATTAATAGAATGCAATTCACGCACCGTATGGGTAATGGAGTTAAAGTAGGTTATGCTTCAGATACAGAGCGCATTGGTGAGACTGCATTCGAAGTATCGTATACCATATTACTCACTTTTAAGTGAGCAATGCAAGTAAGTAGGAAGTAGTTCAGAGAGCTTACTAGATTACTATCTGGAATGAGAGACAGGAGGAAAGGAGGATTGGACCTGTATCGACTGAAGTTTATGACAGCAAGAGGTGTTTGGATTTAAGTGTAGAAGATCCAGATGAACCTTAATCAGGTAGAAACGGACAGGGTGCTTCTTTTTAACGAGAGAATCTAGAAGTAGGGGTCTTTTTTTGGAAATCTTTTCCCAATAGATGGCAGAAGCAGAGTCTTCCTTCAGAGAATGATTGGTTGAATACCACTCAGAGGAAGCATAGGGAATCAAGGGAGTGCACATTGGATGAACAACTTCAGCGTTCATCAAGAATGACTCAGTAGCAACGCTGCTAACTAAGCTGGCTGAGCCCGAAAAAGGATACAGCTCCTAAATGGAGTCTGTGGCTAGTAAGGGAAACAAGAGGGAACAACCCACTTAGAATGGGGTGGACAAGGTTATCTGCTACAGATGTATCAATCGCTGATAATGAGAGGAGCAACCACCATACAGTCCTAATGGCGATGAAGTCCCAGATTCTTGATGAGGATACCCTCCATGTTGGATAGCACAACCATCATGCAAAATGGGAGAGACTTCGAACAGAACACAAAGCTGGGTATCCATGATGCAGCAAAACTGTACTCAGACGACCTGCAGCCTGACGGCCTAGAAAACCCCCTGCTTTACTATTACCACCATTACGCCAGGGAACCAATTTTGATTCAAAGAATGCCATTCCCGGAGCACAGCCAGGTATATTTTCAGCAACATAATGGAAAGCTGTCAAGCAGTATCTGCCATCTCCTCTTCAAGAATAATGTCAAAATATCTCTTGTATCTAACCAACAGGGCAGATATTCCTCAGTACTGTACTTTAACAATCTGTTTTTACAATCTGTTGTTCTTGCCACATTGCAATCTTATATCATAAGAAAAGATTGTTCAGGATCAAGATAGTGAAAAGTCATGGTTTGCAACCTTCAGCCAATGAGGAGTGAAGAGAGAGAGATGCAAAGCTTCACTTCAGTTGGTAGCACCGATTATACTTCTAGGAAAGCTAATGTGAACAAGCTTTGGATAGATTTTCTCAATTCCAGAGATGATTTTTGGAGCCAGGTTTCTCGATGTAGGCAAATTTTACGCATGCTGGAAATCAAACAGAATGCTGGAGAAACTGAACAGGTTTATCAATATCTGTGGAGAAAAAAAAAGAGTAACATTTCAATTCCTTATAACCCTCCTGCAGAACTGACTCAGACTTCAGAGCTCCAAGTTATGAAGAAGTCATACTAGACTTGAAACATTAACTCGGATTATCTCTCTCCATAAATACTGCAAGACCTGCTGAGTTTCTTCAGTATTCTGTTTGTTTCTAGATTTAGAACTGTATGTATTATTCTCAGATGAATAGTTCAAAATAATGTGTCTACAATGTCAAACCATTTTGCTCTAAATATATATAGGTTATGTCCAGACCCTGTCAAGATTACCCAATTTTTTTTTCCTTTTACAGTTCAAGACAGGATACCCCAAAACATTAAACTCCCAAGTGAGGAGAGACAAAGTGGCTCCCATGCTTTAATTAACCATTTTCTCAGATGGTCATATCAAGAAATTATAGTCAAAACCAGGATTTTGATCCAGTAACAGTGAATAAACAGTAATATATTTCTAAGATAGAATGAAAAGTGATTTGGAGAGGAACTTGTGGATATTTGTGATCCCACATATCTGCTACAGTTTGTTGGACAAGGGTACAGATAGCATGAACTGCTAAGAGGCTCGACAACAGACTGATGTGGGAATGGAAGTAGAATTATTCGATCTGCTAAGAGTTAAGATTGCAGGAAGTCAGTAACTGCTGTCTCTACCAAATTGAGACGAAACACTGATGTTTCATGGATAATTCAAAATAAGGAACAGACTTGTCAGAGACACCGGTGTATACAGCAAGCCAAGAAAATCCTTGATTTTCAGCAGGACTTCAAAGAATAACTCTGCATGAGGTACTGTACCCAATGTCAGGTGGCCTGATAAACTCGTTGAAAAGAGTTCCAACCTGGCCAGCTGCCACGTCTCCCAGGTAATAAGTTTGGGGTTACTTATAGAATCCGGGACAGTAATTGAGTTATCTCCAGTTACTAAAAGCATGTGATATTTATTAAAGCACTTAATAAGTTAATTGAGGTTTATAGCTCTCCAAGTGTTACTGCTGAACCTTTGTCTATGTATATACTGAGGGCTCTCAGAGACAGGCAACAAGTTGTCTTTCTATATGATCGAGGTCACGGATTTGGAGGGTGCTGTTTAAGGAGGCTTGATGAATTTCTGCAGTGAATCTGTACTCGCCGCTGATACTGCGCCAGAATGTGGAGGGATTGAATGTGTGGATTTGATGTCAATCAAGGGGCAGCTTTTCCCTGAATATGGTCAAGCTTCTTGAATGTTTAGCTTGCAGTAGCCAGCACTAAAAAGTGCTACATACCTTCCAAACAACAAGAACCCATCTGAAACTAAGTTAATGCATCACTTATTCAGATCACTTTAGTGCCAGTTCCCCATCACAAAAAGGACAATTGCCTGACTTATAAGACTGAATTTGCATGCGAGACTTGATGGCTACACCGTTGGCATATGAATGGGTAACACGTTCTTCCATGGAAGACTCAATGACGATACTGTTGAATAGTGCTGCCTTGTCAAACACCAGCAAACAAAAGCTACATTACACTGCATCTAAAACAGTAGTTAAATAACAAGCAGCATTTCAAGTGGAGTTATGTAATCAGTATTACTGTATACAGTTCATTTGTTCAGTAGCTCACTGGTAACATTGCTAAAAACTATAGCACATCTAGTCTTTTCACCATTCATTTTGGGTCAAAACCAGCACTCTTAGTAAATTAAATCTCTGCAATGACCTGCCCTTATACATCTGACCCAATAGTGAGCACTAGAAAGAAACAAAATGCTCTAAAATCAGCCATTTTTAAACCTCCATATTCACTGAATAAGGAAATTGATTATATTGCATTTTAAAATAATTTAACTGGTCACAGAGAGAGGAATAAATCACCAGATTTGCAAATTTTGAATTTTGTAAATATTGCTATTTTTCGAGCAGCACTCTTATTGCTGATGCACAGGGCACGTCTAATGAACTGGTAGTCAGCTGTACAAGCAACAAGCCAGAGTGATTCGACTGTTTCCAGCATTACCATTATGAACTGAAAATAAACAAGTCTAATGTTGAAATGAGAGTTTCAAATCAGCTACATCAAACCTGAGGTGCACAGAGGAAGTTTTAAAATTAATCACACCACCTTTAAATATCTCCAAATTCTCAGTTTCCTGGAAATTCTGCCAAGGAAACGAATCATTAAAGAAGGCTTTCATGAACACACTAGTTAGGAGAAGTGGGCTACTTGGCCCTTCAAGCCTTACAGCATTTGATGATATCATTGGTTATCTATTCTGCTCCAAATTTTACTGTCCCATCTACCTCGATCATCTTAGATTCTTGACAAGCAAGTGAATCAATCTCCACCTTAAAAAGTATTCAATGATCCACCCCCAAGTGGAGCATTCCTCAAACTCTTAATGCTCAAAAAATTTCTTCATCTTACATCATAAACAGGAGATCCCTAATTTTAGATATACTTGTCAAGACCATTGACTATCTTATAAACTTCAAATGAACTACCACTTGCTCTTCTGAACTCCAGTGAAAAGCCCAGCCTGTCAAATCTTTACTCAATCGACAAACCATTCAGATCAGGTAGAAGTCTAGTCAACCTCCTCTGATCCACCTCCAAATCATTTACACCTTTACTTAAATAAGGAAACCAAAGAAAAACTGAACACTGTGGTGTCAACAACGCCATGTCATAACTGAAATAGACTATTGTTAACTTAATATTGAATTCCTTTTGCAATAAAGGCTAGCATTACATTAGCCTTTCTGATTGCAAGCCTGTGCAAGTATAACAATGTATCATGCGCTAAAACTTCTAGATCCCTCTGCAACTAATGAATGCTGCAGTCATCCTCTGTTTAAGTAATACCCTGCTCTTTGATTCTTCCTGCCAAAGTGGCCAACTTCGTATCTAACATCGTACTCTAACTGCCAGATTTCCACACACTCACTGAATTTGCATGCAATCCTACCTTTTAGTAATCTACAAATGGAGTCACTCTGTCTTTAACCACATCTCAGTCACTGATAGAAGATGGAAGAGGTTCAGGCCCCAGAGATTTTTGTGGGACTCCACTGGTTACATCTTGTCAATCTGAAAAACCCATCCATGCATACTGCTTTCTGCTAGCCAGTCAAACTTCTATTCATACTAGCATGTTACCCCTTTACCAGCAGTTCCTAATTGCCCTTTCGTAGAATCTCGTCTAATGCCTTCAGGCAATCCCAATACGTTATATCAACTGGCTCCCCATTGGTTGAAGAATTTCCTTTGCAAAACACCATACTGACTCTTTGTGAAAGGCTTGAGATTTTCCCAAGTGCCCAGTTGTAACCTCTTTTGTGATCAATTCCAACATCTTCCCTTGCGGTAATTTCATTAAGTCACTGTCTTCTCATAACCTCAAAATTCATATTACTGTGATGTTCTGTATCCTTAATACAGAATCCAGAAACAAACTATTTAGTCATTTCATACAGTTTCCTTTTTACTAAAAATTAATTCCCCATTCTCGCCCTTCAGAGGGCTAATACTCTACTTACTTGTTTCCTTCGTGAATAGCTTCGGAAGCTCCTACCATTTGTTTTTTTTATAATTCTAGTTAGCTTCTTCTCATGATCTAACTTATTTGCCCCAATTAAACTCTCAGTCGTTCTTTACATTCTGACCAGTCAGCTGAACTTGTGAAATTATATATTTGTTTCCTCAGGTTTGATGCCATCCTTAGCTTCTTCAGTTAACCACGAAGGGCGGGTTCTCCCTTTGGAGTTTTTATTCTTAACAGGAATGTGCTTACTTTAATATTCAGAACTATCCCTTCCAATGTCTGCCACTATGTCTCTGCTGATCTCATAGCTAAATATCCCAGTTTACTTTAGTTAGCTCAGCTTTTATGCCCATATAATTGCCTTGATTTAAGTTTAAAATACTAATCTTGGACCCATTTTCCCTTTCAAATTTGGATGTAAAGTTCAATCACTTTATGATCACTACTATCTGGAAGTGCTTCTACACCTAGGTTATTAACATAAGATCAGCCATAATCATGTTAAATAGCAGGGCAAGCTCAAAGGGCTGAATTGCCTAATCCCGCTCCGATTTCCCCATGTTTTTATTTACGTCACAATACTAAGTCTAATATACCCTGCTCTTCAGTCTGTTCCAGAATATGCTACTCCAAAGAAACTTTAAAAGGTATTCAAAGTTCTCATTAAGTCTACAATCACCAAACAGATTTATCCAGTTCAGACTGATGAGTAAAATCACCCATGACTATTGCAGTCCCTTTATCACAAACAGCAATATTATTGCTTGTATAATTTCCCTTACATTGTGGTTATTATAAGAGGCATGGAATCACTCTCATATGTGACTACTTTCCCCCGATATTCCAAACTTCCTGACCCAAGGTCATCTCTAACAATTGCACCAATACCACATTTGATAAAGTGTGCTACCCCTCTGCTTTACTGTAGCTTCCTATCCTTTCTGAATGTCAGATACTGAAGAATCTAGAGAAACCAAACCTCTTCATCCTTTAAGTCTCTGAACTGACTATCAGATGATAAGTGTTCACTTCAATGTGCGCCATCATCTTAACTACTGGTGTACTCTTTTAGGTTACACTACAATCCACCAAATCTGCCTGTTCCTGCCACTCTCTCCATCTGTATTTTTCACCAGTATTTTTTTTTCCCCTCACTTAGAGTCTATAGGCTGATTGGTTGCAATTACTTGTAACTGTAACCCCATGTAATTAAAAGCCTTCTCTAGTTCCCTACTTATGGTCACCCATAAGCCCACCAGTCTCAGCATGGTTCAGGTGTAGATCATGCCATCAATGAAGATCTCAGTTCTCCAAGTACTGGCATCAATGCCCCATAAACCAGAACCCACTTCTCCTAAACCAATCTTTTAAGTCATATAGTCATTTCACTAATTTTATTCATCCAGTGCCAATTTGCACGTGGCTCAGGCAACAATCCAAAGATTAGCACCTTGGAGGTCGGCTTTCAATTTAGCACCTACCTTCTCAGCTGAACCTCCCTCCTAATTCTACGTATGTCATTGGCAGCAGTGTGATCCACCAACTGGATCCTCCCTTTTCCACTGCAAGTTATTCTCCTCAATAGGGAAACTATCTATCACAAATCCTGACACTGGGCAGACAACATTGTCTGAATTTATACTCTTGGCTGCAGAGAACAATATCAATATCCCTTACTATACTGTTCTCCTATCACCATATCTCTTCTTACTCCTCACTTATGAATGGCTTCCTGTACCATGATCAGTTAGCTCATAGACCCTGACAGCCCTTACTCTCATCAAAACAAGCTAAGAAAACCTCAGTCCTGCTGGACAGAGGCAAAGACAGACTCCTGCCCTCTGGATCCCCTTACTTGCATCATCTACAGTCACACACCACCCTGGTCCTGGCTATTTTTCAAACCATGTACTAAGGAGAGACACCACCTCCTGGAATAAGTGCCCAGGCAACTTCACCTCTCTCTGATATGCTATGATGACTGCAGTTCAAAAGCTTCTGCAGCCACAAGCACAAACTGCAAAAAAGTGTTCGGAGGGTCACTGGACCCGAAACATTAACACTGAACTTTTTTCTTCACAGATGCTGACAGACCTGCCGAGCTTTTCCTGCAACTTCTGTTTTTGTTCCTGCAAATGTGTTTGCCTGGATTGCACCAGCATCCAGAAACTTCCACATTCTGCAATCATAGCACATCGCCTGCGCTGCCAACTTCAATCTGCATGCTTCACAATTGCTAATCAATTATCAATTGTAACACAGAATAGGTCATTTGATCTATCAAGTCCACTCCAAAATTCAGTAGCTGATCTAATTATTAGATTGATACAAGCAGAAAACACCCTTTGGCCCACTGAGTCTGCACCAACATAACTACCAATAAAAGTGCGCTAACTCCAATTTCCTGCATTTGTCCCATATCCTTGACCTGTCATAATATTTGAAGTACTCATCCAAATACCTTTTAAAGGTTGTAAGGTTTGCAGCCTCCATTACCTTTCCAGGCAGTGCATTCCAGACTCTCACCACCCGCAGAATTGAAAACATTTTTTTTCCCCAAACTCCCCTCAATCTCCTGTCCCTTAGCTTAAAAGGTATGCCCTCTCATGATTAACACCTCAACCATGGGGAACAGCTGTTCTCTATTCACCCTATTCATACCCCTCAATCATGTTCCCCATCAGTCTTCTCTGCTCTAAAGAGAACAATTCAAGCTTATCTAGTCTCTCCTTATAGTTCAATTTCTTCATCCCAGGCAAACATCCTGGTAAGGCTCCTATGTGCCCACTATAGTGCTCATATCCTTCCTGCACTGGTATGAACAGGGCTGCTCAGAGTCTCCAGTTGTGGCCTGACCAATGCTCTGGACAACTCCACGATAACATCTTTGTTCTTGTACTCTCTGCCATGACTGATTAAAGCATGTCCCAAATGCCTTAACTAGCCTATTCCCACGCTTAAGTCCTACCATTCCTGTCTAATTCCCACAATCCTTGATTCTCTATTAGAAAACTGCCTATCTCGGCCTTGACCTAAAGACCTAGCCTCAACAAAACTCTGGTTAAAAATAAAAATTCCACATATTCAGTACCTTCAAAAGAATTCTCCGAATTTCTGTCCTAAATGGGCACTCTCCCCCAAGGTAAAATAACCTTTCTGCATCTACCTTGTCAAGCCCACTAAAAATCTTGTATGCTTTACAAGATCTCCTCCCACTCCACTAAACTCCAACAAGTACAAAAAAATTCTACTCAACCTCTCATCAGAAAATCCTTCTATCCACCATATCATTGTGCTTCACGAGCCTATGCTCCCCACTTCCTCCAGAGTTTCTTCCTTGCTGAAGAGTGTTTAAGGCATTTTCCGCAGCCTTAGTTATACAATTCTTCAGAACACTTTCAAAACAGTTTAGCAGTGCCATTAACCTGACAAAATAACACTGATAAAACTTAGCTCTTAATACCACCGTTTCATGATTTACTTGTACTTCTGAATAAAGGTAGAAGTCAAATGCCGAAGGCTGACTAAACAGTAGAAAAAGCATCTTCAAACTCCCCCCACAGCGCCTTTTACTAATTACAGTCAACCTTAAAGCAGCTCTTTCCCCATCATGTACCAAATTTCCAGGTACTCACTTAGCCACTCTCTCATTCAGGCATAAGCTCCTTTGCATTCACTGTACTTACTCACTGACTGTGCATATTTGAATAACATTTCTTGTAGAACCCTGATATAGATTAGCTTCCACGGCTAAGAGTATCAAGTGACTGATCAATAACTGCCACTATCAGCAGATACTTGCTTAACTAAGATTCTTAACTTAAAGTCTGTTAATTCTAGGCCAGAATCTGATTCTTAATCCAAAACTGAATTTGAGATTTAACAACTAAATTCCCACCTTGAACCAAAATTTTCAGATGCACTCACTTGACACCTGCCTCACTCAGGCAAAGTCTATCATAATGACCACACTCCCTTAATCTTGAAGGCAATCAGCCTGGAATTTCCTGGAAAAATTATATCTCTGCAACACTGGATACATTTTCCAGTGCAACATGGACATTATGCCATAATGGAGGCTAGTGGTATTATTAGACTATTAATCTAGAGATCAGATAATATGCCGATGAGCTGGGTTCAAATTCCATTATCTACCATGCAGAACTTGAATCCAATAAAAATCTGGAATTAAGGATCTAATAACACCCACAAACCTGGTGTCAATCGTCAGAAAAACTCATCTGGTTCAAAAATGTCCTTACCCAGGCTGACCTACTTGTGACTCAAGAGCTGAGAGCTTAAACTATTGATTCCTAACTCTTAAATGCCTTCTGAACACTTAGGCATGAGCAATAAAAATGCTGGCCTAATCACGTCCACAACTTATGAATGAATTTTATAAAGTATGAGTTATGCCTCACCCTTAATTTTCTGGGATTCTTGTGGCACTGAAAAAGTTGGATTATAACTTTGCATCAACACCACCGCCCAAGTCTTCTTTGATGCATGCGAGAACACAAGTGGGTTTGTGAATTTTTTTCTTATTACAGTGACTTACAACAAAACTATAACAGCACAGGTGAATGCATCCAAAAGCATGATTATAAACAATGTCTGTATTTTCTTGATCTCGGTTTCAGACAAGGATTAAGTATAAAACAAACTTCATTGCTTGCTGTGCAAAATAGAGAGCATTGTTAAAAGTTGACAGAGACAGAGTGAAATTCTTTTAGGCTTGCTATTGGACCTGCACATTAGAAAGACAAGTAGCGTGCATCAGAATCCAAGGAGTCAAGTTTCATCTCAAATTGGGCCTTGTGCCCACTCTAAATTGCAGCAGGGCAAGCTGATCATGGAAATGATTGACATTAACTTAAGGAGCACTGAAATAAAAACGAGGGCTGCAGTGCATGCAAAGCCATAGCAAATATTGTGGCTTTATTGCATTTGCATGCCAAATGATTAATTTGAACAACGTAAGCTTAGATTATGGTGCACAAAACCATAATTTTAGTTTGAATTAGTCAGTTAGTCACATTAGCCTATTAGTCTCAGACTTTTGTTATGGAGGCTAAGGGTACATCAATTGCAATGTTTCCACAGACAAATATTCACTACTGCTGAACCAGATGTCCACATTTAGTCAGTTTGTGATTTGCTGTAATTTAGCACCTCTCATATTCAAAACAATGCACTCTTCAGTTCATTGAAAGCACTCAAGCAGATCAAAGCTCTATTAAAAGTGGCAAGACTATAGAACATAGAGCAATACAGCTCAGAACAGGCCGTTCGGCTCAATGTTGCACCGACCTGTGAACTAATCTAAGCCCATCCCCCTACACGATCTCATCATCATCCATCTGCTTATCTAAGGACTGTTTAAATGCCCCTAATGTGGCTGAGTTAACTACATTGGCAGGGAGGCGTTTCCACGCCCTTACCCCTCTGACTAAAGAACCTGCCTCTGACATCTGTCTTAAATCTATCAACCTTCAATTTGCAGCAATGCCCCCTCATACAAGCTGATGTCAGCATCCTCAGAAAAAGACTCTCACTGTCCACCCTATCTAATCCTCTGATCATCTTAAAGGGTTGAGGTAGAAGGTCAGCTCTGCTCTTTAAATGGGAAGCACTTTCAAGGAATCAGATGCTTTGTACCACTTCCAATTACTTGGTTGTGTAAAAATTGAAGATTTTGCAATGCCTCCTTTATAAATATTTAATGAAACTGTAATGAGCATGTTTATTCTGTCTCTATTTGAAAGTAATCACCAGTGGCCATAAATGTTCCCCACTTCCCTCCAATTCCTTTGACATGACAAATTTGATCAGGTCCCACATCACTCCTGCCCTGTTGAAGATTGATTTTCCTCTTCCTTGGCAGGAAAAATGTATGGATAAACCAGGCCCACGGCTCGACAGCAGAACTGAAACCTGCTTTGTGAACTGTGTGGAACGTTTTATCAACACCAGCCAGTTCATCCTCAATCGACTGGAACAGACACAAAAAAAGCAGGATGTCACCAGAGAGCCCGAGTGACTGAATGAGCAGAAGTGCACTATGGAACAGCAGCACAAAGGACTTGCCATAACATACAGCATGATGTCAGGCACAGTGTGGAACTGGCAGGCAGCATTGCTGGGGCACAGCTTCATGGGACCTGCTAGCCCCTGACTGCTCTCGACAAAACAACTCTCGCCATTTCTCAGAGCTGGGACTAACGGTTGTTGATTTTGGCCTAGATCTTTTGATTTGAAAATGGAGTTAATAGAAGACAACCTGACCAAAACGGGAGACGGAACAAGTAAATAGTGATAATTTGGCATGTAGTCAATTTACCTTGCTACATATGTAAACCAAACAAGGCAGTACGCAGTTTGCATCAACTGCTGCATAGGGCTCATATGATGTTTAGACTAGAGATCTTGCACAAACAGATTGTGCTTGATCAGTTAAAATGTAAATGTTTGAGATGTGATGCAGATTATTATTTCAAGAACACTGAACTTCGACTGGTCTGAAATAGCAACTGAGAATCTGTTTAAGAGCATGTACAAAAAATTGTAGATGGCCACAGCTGATAGGTGATGCATACTAAATAAAAGCAAACACTGTGCATTTGAACTTGTGCCACCATCTGATTAAAGAAATAGACTAAAATGGAGATTAAAAGTAAATTATATTAGAGTCAACTTTACTCTGATGCTTAACCTATTTTAGACTAGAACCAAATAGTGCATCAACAGGAGAGATGAGTAGGTAGAGGTGGATGATATTTCATTGCTCTAATATATAAAAGGAAGTAGAAAACCTTGTGTCTTCCTTCAGCAATCTCAACATTCGTCTGTAAATTTAAATTCTCCTTAACCAGTTCTGTCAGAATTCTTAAGAACAAAATGTCAGGCTCATCAGTAACAAAATACATTTCAGGCACGGAATAAAATAAAATAAGCTCACACAAAAGAAAAACTTCCTCAAGTGGCTTCAGAATTTGCCAAGATCAAGGAATCCACACATAAAAACTGGGTTTGTCTACTTACTCTTCCGGAAAAGCAAATGAAATGTGTTTCCCTCAGGAATGTAGGCCAATAAAGAAAATTATCAGCCATCTGTTAACTCTAAGTTATCACCATTCTGAAACTTATCACAACTTGAAGCAAAGATGCCAATACCTCCACCTTGATGAAGCTACCCCATCCAGATACCTATTTGGCCCTAACCATGATGGCAGTGATGTAGTTCTAATTGTCTGACTCCATCTTGACTTGTTCCCTTACTCTTCTTGGCACTTTGTGTCACACATTCAGCTTCCAAAAGCAGCTCTCCTCCATCACCCTAGCCAGGTGCATGCAAATGCACCATCTGGAAGTTTCTCTAATCCAATACAAACTCTATACTTCAGTTAATCTTAATTCACGAAATTTTGAGCCTTCAACTAAATTTTCTTCTCCGCTCTATTCGTAGTGAATCATACTCTACCACACAAAACACCTCAGCTCAAGTTGGAAATTCAGTCTCACAAGATTTTATCTTCATTGATAACATCCAGGTCACTTTTCTTCCTTCTGCTCAAAATAGAACAGCTGTCTGTTAAACAATCTCTCAATTTCCAACTTCCTATCAGTTCTTCTCCACCTCAACAACTCTTGGTCTTGTACCACTTCCTGCAAATACTTTCACAGCTCCTAAACCTTCAATCCAATTCTCATCTCGTATCTACAAAGCAGAGCTCTCACACACACCACGGTCAAATTGGCTTGGTTGTTCACTGCCTTGCGTTCCAATTCCCCCAATATTCAGGATTATTCTAGAGGGTAAAAGATAAGCCTTGGTCTTATGAAGAATCACCTTTCCCCACTTCACTCCATTTACTTGTCCCTGATGAAAAAGTGTATTTCCAGCACCAAATTCATGGTTTTCACATCTCCCACTAAAACTCATCCATCTCCATTCTGATTCATTTTAGAATTTCATTGATGTTGCACCTTGGAATACACTATAGAATCTTCTCAAATACAATCACCTTCAGGTCAATCAAAGCGTATCTAGTTTAGTTTAGCAACTAAACCTTACCCCAGTTCTCACAGATAATTCAAAGTGACTCTTAAAAGCTGGAACTGCTGACCTTCAAGACTGTCACAAAACCCCACAAAACAAATCCAGATGTCATCTTGGCTTATTAAGGTCATACCTTTCATTCTCTATTTTTGTCTCTAACATGAACTATAACTGCTGTCATCTAGCCACAGTTCCACTTTTCACAACAATCCCTTTAGTTCCCTTCAATTCAAGGTCCATTCTACTTACATCCGAAAATGCTCTGCCCAGGCACAAAATACCACCATTCACCTTGGACTTACTGCTACATTTAACAAGGAATGCCGTTCCACCTATATTTTAATCTTAACACGCTGGAAGCACGCCATTGGTTGGTTGTAAGTTTAAGTCCTATACAAAAGGTCTATGCTAGATAACAATCCACAATGGAGTACAATACTCTCAGAGGTACTGTCTTTTAAACAGATGACTAAAAACATATGGCACTGATCACAAATTTCTGAATTACACGGCAAATTGAAAGACAAACTGAATATTGCCGGCAAAGCAGGGGTGGGGGAGGAAGACGTTGTGTGGTGGTAGTGAGAATAAGGAAATCTCTTACTATGGCTGCAGCTATGTTGGCAGGCAAGTAAAGGATACACATACTTGCATTGAAAACTATTAAAAAAAGACTGACTATGCTGACTCCTGAGATGAAGTGGCTGCCGTGCAAGCAAAGTTTAAAAGCAGGTTGACCTACATTCAAGAGAGATTAGAACAGCGATCTTAATGACAAAGTATTGCATTGAAGGAAATTTTGGAATAGCTGCTGAAAAGATATTTCCCTCGTGTAGAATCTAGAAATGGGCAGGAAGGTGTGTTTTGAAAAGAAGACTATTCCGTTGAGGACAGATGACGAGGAATTCTTTTTCTCAGAGCATTAGGTGCATTTGGAGTTCTCATTCACAGCAAATGGTGGAGGATGGATCATTGAACATATCCGAGGCTGACTTAGACAAATTTTTGGTTCACAGGGAAGTCAGAAGTTATTTAAGGCAAGCCGGAAAATGGAGTTCAGGCCACATCATGTTACTGACAGCGGACCAGGCCCAAGCAGCCTACTCCTGTTTCTATTTCTAACGTTCTTGTGAAATCATCCAAAAAAGGTTAGTCAGCCTGATATCTAGTTCATAGAATCCCCAGTACGGAACCAGGCCATTCAGCCCAACATGGACACACTGACCCTCCAAAGAGCAACCCACCCCCTATCCTATCCTTGTAACTCTGCACTTCCTGTGGCTAGTGTACCTCACATACACATCCCTGGACAGTATGGGCAATTTAGTCTGGCCAATCCACCTAATCTGCACATTTTTGGATTGTGGGAGGAAACCAGACATGCGGAGAAAGTGCAAACTCCATACAGACAGTCGTCCGAGGTTGGAATCGAACCCAGGTCCCTGGTGCTGTGAGGCAGTAGTGCTAACAGGCTGCCCAATTATCAGTAGGGATCTGAAAGATCCCATCACTCTGGGGCAACAATCCCAGGAAAAAGAACAGTGCAAAAGCATTGGAAAGGACTTTAACCTGTAAAGACTGAAGTGTGTGTTCAGGCAGCATTAACAGTAACTTCATGATACGGGTATAAATTGACGATAGCAAAGATCAGAGTACAAAGAGGGATAAGCGCCAATGCAGAAACAGAAGTAGCTTTAAAAATAAAGACTTTTTAAAATCCTACATTACCTGTCTAGGGTACCAGCAAAAACTTGTGTAAACTTGAAGGGTGAAAATACACAAGTAGGATATATGGGCAAATTGGAGACAATTAGCCAAATAATAAAACCTGTACAAAAATGTGCATAGCTTAAGAATTTTTAGAAAGCCAATAACAGAAATTGAGCTTAAGGATCTTGCGTAGTAGCTGCAGAGATATAACTAGAGCTAATAACTGGACGCTAAATTAATAAAAAGATCTTCAGAAAGAACAGGCAAACGGGGATGGGAAAGTTTTATAATCTAGTTTGACAGTGGCAGAAAGAATGTACTTCAGTGGAGAGTGATTAAACAACTGAATCACAAATTAGAATTAAACAACAAAAAAAATCAAAGTTCAATGCATTGCGTATAGGAGCTGCGATGTCATGTTGCAGCTGCACAGGACACTAGTTCGGTGCTTTGGGAATACTGCGTTCAATTCTGGTCTCAACTGCTATAGTAAAGATATTACGAAACTTGAAAGGGTTCAGAAAAGATTTACAAGGATGTTGCCAGGGTTGGAGGGTTTGAGCTATAGGGAGAGGCTAAATACGCTAGACCTATTTTCCTTGGAGCATTGAAGGTTAAAGGGGTGACCTTACAGACGTTTATGAAATCATGACAGGCATGGATAGGGTGAATTGCCAAGTCTTTTCCCCAGGGTAGGCGAGTCCAAAACTTGACAGCATTGGTTGAAGGTGAGGAGAAAGATTTAAAAGGAACCCAAAGGGCAACGTTGTCATGTAGAGCATGGTGTGCATATCGAATGGGATGCCTGAGGTGGAGGTGGAGTCTGGTACAATTACAACATTTAAAAAGCATCTGGATGGGTTTATGAATAGGAAGCGATAACAGGGAATTGGATCAAATGTTGGCAAATGGGACATGATTAACATAGAATGCTTGGTCGGATTGGACAAGTTGGACCAAAGGGTCTTTTTCTGTGCTGTGACTCTGGTGGGAGTTGCCTACAGGCCTCCCAGTAGCTTCATAAATACAGAGATCTGGGAAACAACTAGGTTACAAATTGGGGGGTGGGGTAGTGGAGAGCGAGAGCGAGCGCGGATCATTAACTTTCACATAAACCAAATCAAGCAAAGCCACTTAAGTGTAGAGGCAACAAATTTTTTTAATTTAAGAGACCTTTCTAGAACAATGTTAGAAAAGCAAAGGAAAAGGCAATTCTACGTTTATTGACGAGTATCAAATCAGAATTCCAATATCATATTGGACTAGTTGCAAAAAAAAATCAGAATTATCAAATTGGAAATTCAGTCACACAAGGATCAGGAAAAGTTCCAAATAGATGCTTAAACATAAAGACAAAACTTAAACTGAGAAATAAACTGACTAGGGAACCAGAGTAGATATAGGTGGAGCAATTAAACCAAAAAGACAGACTTGTTAAATGATTACTGCACAGTGTCACACTAGAAGAGGAGGGGGACACAACGTACAAAAGAAATTAAGTAACGTCAAAGACTAGAATGAACTACAGTCATTCCTCTGTATCTGTGAAATCAGTTGAAGCATTTGCCTATCGACACTAAAAAAAGTAACCAAATAATTAACATCCATAGGCAAAAGAGAAAATCATATCTTCAACCATTTTTGCAGCAACCCTGAAAACATTCTGATCAACTAGCGGTGGACTCATGTACCACCTCAACAGGAGATGCTCTGAAGCGAATATAAATGTGGGTATCTGCTTATTCATCCCTTCCCTCTAACCTGTGCTCAGATACTGTCAGCATCTGCCTTTCCTTGCTTTGTCTTGAAGTTGGTTGTGCACATCTCACTCTCATCTTGTGCCCTGTGTGCTACTGTGATGGTTCCCAAGCAGTGACAGTGTTAGCGTGCATAAGTGCAAGAAGGCGGTGATGAAGCCAAGTGAAACGGCAAATGTGTTGAATAATTTGCAAAGTGGCACATTAGGGGTATTTACACAGACCTTGGATAAGCATATGGATGATGATGTGTTCTATGTTTGTCAGCTTGTGCTGTAGGTCCTGAGCTCAACCTCAATGTTAATATTTAAACAGAATACTGTACAGTCAATGTCAGTAATATTACGTTAACCTAAAAAAAATACAAAGACAAAAAGCCATAATCTTGAGGTCTGTGAACCTAACCCTATTTTTACCATGTCATTTAGCTCTGCACTTGTGAATTCAGAAATGGAACCCTCGTGGATACGGAGGAATGATTGTACATTAAATAAGACTTTTTAAAACTATAAATTGCAGACTATGAAGCTCAAGAACAATTTGCTTTCCAGGATTCTATTTCTAACCCAAGATACAAAAAAAAACCAAAAATGGATGCGTCACAACTTTTAACTCTAGATTTACAAACTACACCTATGAATTGAGAAACTATAAATGATGGTCTATTTTTTAGCGGTGAGAAGGAGAATACAGGAACAGGCCTCAATTCAACATTTATTACAGGAACATATTAGAATCTGTTAGGATAACTGAGTAGGCAAGAAACAATGAACTGCTTAAAGTGAGTCAAGGAAATTTCAGAAAGGCTCATCGTAAAATCAAACAGCACAGAAGTGGGTCATTTGGCCTGCTGTGCTTCTCACGGCTGCCCAATAAAGCTACATATTATTCCCAATCCTTACTCAATGATAAAATGTGTTATTTTTCGAGAAGAGATTAAATTCCCCTTGAAAGTTGAGACCTGCTTCTACCACCAATTCTTTCCTCACTAAATTTGTTTTAGGGAATGTGAGCCTCATGGCAAAGCCAGTACAAATGCACAAACGCCAGCATTTGCCATCCATCGCCAATTTCTCTTGACAAAGTGATGGCAAACCATCTTGAATGACTGCAGTTCACATGGCATTAGTACATGCAAAAGAAGGTCCAGGACTTTCAACAAGCAACATTAAAAGATCGATATTCATTCCAAGTCAAATGGCTTGAAGGGAACTTGCAGGTCATGGTGATCTTGCTCCTCTGCGGTTCTTGCACTTCTAGGTGGTTGAAATCACTGATTTAGACAACGCTTTCAAAACATCTTGGCAAGTTGCTGCAAAACATCTTGAAGATGGTATACACTGCTGTCATGACACTACGTTGGAGGAAATTAATATTAAAGATACTGGATGGATGCCAACCGACTGAGCTGGAAAGTTGTTGGAACTGCACTTATCCAGGCAAGCAGTGCTTATTACATCACACTGAGTCTTGCAGATACTCACTGACAAGTTTTGAGATCCGAAGAAGAGGTACACACCATAGAATTCCCAGCCTGTTCTGTTTTTATATGGGTGCTGCAGATAAGTTTTCAGTCAATGATAACTTCCAGAATGTTCACACTAGGAGATGCAGTGATAGTAATGTTATTGAAAGTCAAGGGAAGATGGTTAAGTTTCTCTCGTGTAAAATGGTCATTGGCTGATGCTTATTTTGGCTCAAATGTTGTTACATGAAACTTATCATTCCAACCCGAATGTTGTCTGGATCTTGTTGTACATGGACACTGACACCGCTAGCATTTAAGTAGTCATGAGTGGTGCTGAACACTCAATCATTCATGAACATCTCTGCTTCTGACTTCACGGGAAAGTAACTGAAGGTGGCTGAGCTGAGGGCCTAATCAGGAGGAGCTCCTGCAGCAATATGCTGGTGCTGAGAAGAATGATCTGCAACGTCGGCCCATGTGCAAAAACTATTCTAACCAGTGGAGTTTTGCCCTCACCCTACAAAATCCCACTGGCTTTAAATTTTGCTAACGCTGTTTGATGCCGCATTGATGTTCATAAATCACTCTCACTTCTCAAAATTACCTCATCTCCATTTTGGCCAAAGCACTGAGGATATCTGAAATCGAATCAATGACTTTATGCTATTTGTGGATAGCACAATCCCATGCAAATTTTCAGTAGTGATGAGTAGGCGCAAGTGTTGTAACTGCACTAGAAGAGTCTGGCTAGCAGCGTAGCTAGTTCCAGAGAATGAGTATTCAGTATCACTGCAAAACATTGGAAGGTCCCACAGACTTTGGAGCATTCAGTGTCTTCAACCACTCCTTAATATCTTGAGTGAATCAAATTGATTAATTACCGGCAGAGATGTTGGAAATCTCAGGATGCAGCAAATATGTATTCTGGCTGAAAATTAAAGCAAATTCACCAGTCTTACTTTTAGCAAGGATATGCTAGGCTCCACCACCACTGACAACGGGGGTATTTGTGGAACCTCTTCCAGTTAGTTGTTAATTGTCTAACACCATTCACCACTGCATGTGGCAGGTCTATAGAGTTTTGATTTCTTTGCTTAGGAGCTTCTTAGCTCCAGCTTCAGCATACTAGTCATTATCCCTTAACCGTTTGAGACCTTGCTATGCACAAAATTAGTTGCCATATTTCTTACACAATAGTGATGAGAGTTTGAGTGCTTAATTGCTAGTGAAGTGTTTTGGAGAGTCTCTACATAACATGCAAGTTTTATGTGTTATTTTCATAAGCCATTAGTCACAGAACCATTTACACAAATTTTAAAATTGGCAAGTTTTTGAATCACCCATCAAACGAAAATATACACTTGTTTTAAAAAGTAGACGAAGTTAATGCCTTTACTTATTTTGCAAAGGAAGAGTCCATAAGTGTTTAAGGTGTACAAGATAATGAGCGGTATGGATAGTCGATTGCCAGAGATTTTTCCCCAGGGCAGGACTGACGCCACGAGGGGTCATAGTTTTAAGGTGTTAGGAGGAAGGTATGGAGGAGATGTCAGAGGGAGGTTCTTTACCCAGAGAGTTGTGAGCGCATGGAATACTTTGCCATTGGTTGTCGCGGAAGCAGCGTCATTAGTGACATTTAAGTAACGGCTGGACATGCACATGGACAGCAGTGAATTGAGGGGAATGTAGGTTAGGTTATTTTACGTTTGGATTAGGATTAATCCACGGCACAACGTTGTGGGCCGAAGGGCCTGTACTGTGCTATACTTTTCTATGTTCTAATGTTCTAACAGAAAGGTTGCACATCTGAGCTACCACAAGATGTACACCTGACTGGAATTTTATTAAATCCCCATGAGAACGTCAGTCACTTGACTATACCAGTAACGTTGCAAACTGTGATTCAAGTGACTGGCGTTCTCATGGGGACTTAAAATTCCAGTCAGGTGTACACCTTGTGGTAGCTCAGATGTACGACCTTTCTGTTAGAACAGAGAAAATAGAAAAGTACAGCACAATACAGGCCCTTCGGCCTGCGATTTGTGCCATGGATTAATCCTAATCCAAAAATAAAATAACCTAATCTAAATTCCCCTCAATTCACTGCTGTCCATGTGCATGTCCTGCAGTCACTTAAAATGTCACTAATGACTCTGCTTCCACGACTACCATTTTGGGATGTCTGGTCAGCAGGGGCCATTTGGACCAAAGGGTCTGTTTCTGTGCTATATGACTCTATGGCCAGAGCAAGGGGCTGAAATGAGGGTCACAAGCCTAGACAGCCGAGTCAAATGCCAAGATCACTTTTAATCTCATCTTTATTTAAGTACAATTTAAAAAGTATAAGCAAATTTCTGACAGGCAGCATTTTATGCTTGTTGGAATTAATCTACCATTACTCATGCCCACTTATATTGCATTCTTATAATTTCTGAGCTGCCACGTCTAATTCCACTCCCTAAAATCATATACTAATGAGACCAACTTACACTGATGCAAATTAGAAATAATTAATGAACCCCTTAAACCATAAGACATAGGAGTGGAAGTAAGGCCATTCGGCCCATCAAGTCTACTCCGCCATTTAAATCATGGCTGATGAGCATTTCAACACCACTTCCCTGCACTCTCCCCGTAGCCCTTGATTCCTTTTGAGATCAAGAATTTGTTGATCTCTGCCTTGAAGGCATCCAATGTCCCGGCCTCCACTGCACTCTGCGTCAATGAATTCCACAAGCCCACCACTCTCTGGCTGAAGAATGTTGTCTCATTTCAGTTTTAAATTTACCCCCTCTAATTTTAAGGTTGTGCCCACAGGTCCTAGTCTCCCCACCTAACGGAAACAACTTCCTAGCGTCCACCCCTTCTAAGCCATACATTATCTTGTAAGTTTCTACTGGATCTCCCCTCAACCTTCTAAACTCTAATGAGTACAATCGCAGGATCCTTAGCCGTTCATCATACGTTAAACCTACCATTCCAGGGATCATCCGTGTGAATCTCCGCTGGACACGCTCCAGGGCTAGTATGTCCTTCCTGAGGTGTGGGGCCCAAAATTGGACACTATTCTAAATGGGGCCTCGAGATAAACGACATTACATTCACTTTCTTAATTACAGACTCTACCTGCAAGTTAACCTTTAGAGAATCCTGGACCAACACTCCCAGATCCCTTTGCACTTCTGATTTGCGAATTTTCTCACCATTTAGAAAATAGTCCGTGCCTGTATTCTTTTTTCCAAAGTGCAAAACCTCACATTGAATTTCGTCAGCCATTTCCTGGACCACTCTCCTAAACTGTCTAAATCTTCCTGCAGCTTCCCCACCTCCTCAGTACTACCTGCTTGTCCACCTATCTTCTTATCATCGGCAAGCTTCGCCAGAATGCCCCCAGTCCCTTCATCCAGATCATTTATATATAAAGGTGAACAGCTGTGCCCCAACACTGAACGCTGCGGGACACCGCTCGTCACCAGTTGCCATTCCGAAAAACAGCCTTTTATCCCAACTCTCTGCCTTCTGTCAGACAGCCAATCCTCAATCCAAACCGGTAGCTCACCTCGAACACCATGGGCCCTCACCTTGCTCAGCAGTATCCCGTGAGGCACTGTATCAAAGGCCTTTTGGAAGTCTAGATAGATAACATCTACTCGGTTTCCCCGGTCTAACATACCTGTTACCTCTTCAAAGAATTCTAACAGGTTTGTCAGGCACGACCTCCCCTTACTAAAAACCAACACAAACATTGAACTCAGCACCCTTCCCCCCCAGCTCCCACTCAAGCATAAGTCATTAAATATCAAATTGCTTCCTATCCTTCAGGTAAACTGTATTTCTTTAGATTCATTCATGACATGTGGATGTCACTGGATATGCCAGCATCTAATGCTCATCTCGCGCTGCCCACAATACTTTACCAAGATGTCGCCAATAGAGATTGAGTTCTAAAATGGACTGGATAGGCTGGGACATTTTTCACTGGAATATAGGATATTGAGGGGTGACCTTATAGAGGCTTATAAAATTATGGCAGGCACTGATAAGCTTATTAGCTAAGGTCTTTTCTCTAAGGTGGGAGATCTCAAAACTAGAGGGCATATTTTTAAGATGACAGGAGAAAGATTTAAACAAAAGACATGTGGGTCAATTTTTTCCTCTCTCCCCAAACAGAGTGGTTAGTGTGTAGAATGAACCCCCAAAGAAAGTAGTGGATGTAGATACAGTTACAATGTTTAAAAGACATTTGGATAAGTACATGAATAGGAAAGGTCTGGAGGGATATGGGCCAAATACAAGCAGATGAAACTAATTTAATTTGGGAACATGGTCAGCCTGGACTAGTTGGATCAAAGTGTCTGTTTCCATCCTGTATGACAATGACTCAGAGTCAACCATACTGCTGTAGTTCTGGAGTTACATGCAAATCAAACCAGGTAAGGACAACAGTTCCTGAAACAGATAAGTTTTCAGCCAAAGATCAGCAATGGTTTCATGATCATCATTAGATTTTTAGTTCCAAATATTTGTTGAATTGAAAATTCCACCATCTGCCATTGCAGGATTCAGGTAATATTCTGGAGACCTGGGTTTCTGGATCAACAGTCTGGCAATAATACCACTAGAGGGCACCACCTTCCTTTGTCCATCAATAACACCTCCCCTGAATTCACATTTTCAATGTTTAATAAAAATCTGTAGAACTTTGTAAATGCCTTCTACAGCATTAACACAATACATGGCTTACTTCTTGGCACGTCGTGGCCTCAAAGAAATCAGAGGTGTGTAAGGAACGGTGTCCATTTAGACAAGACTGGAAGAACAAAAACAGGTCACTCGGCCCATCTGTTCCACTCAAACATTTTATTTTCTTTTTGTTAAATTTTCCCTAAAACAACATTACTCACATCAACTGTTCCTTGTTGTCATGGGTCTCCATACAAGTGAAAATATCTACACTTTGTCTAGCTGGTCAATCTTTTCCATAATTTTAAAAAGTCTTCCACCATAATGTCCCTCAGCCTCCTATTATCTAGAGAAAGGTATCCCAGTTCACCCACATAGTTGCAATCTCAGTTCTGATAGCATCTTTGTAAACCCTGTTTGCAGCTTCTCCATTGTCTCTATCTTTCTGTTTTATAGAAGCAGACTGATTTGACGAATTCTGTTTTCCAATTCTTTGATTTTGACATCCATTCTAAAAAAAATCATCCAAATTGGTGATTGCGCAAAGAACCCTTTGGTTCATTGCTGATAATCCATAATTTTATATAGTCATGTTTAAAGGCAATGGACAAAACATCCACGGTCAATTTGTGAGTACTGATGTTTACTGCACACATTGACCTTCCGTTGAGTATCCCAATATTGAACAAATGTCTCCTGGATGCAGGCTTCTGTATAATAATAAGTCACCTGCTGGAATTTAATTGTCAAGGTGAGAGACAAACTCAACAATACAGCACAGAAGAATGACATTTGGCCCATCATTCATACACCAACTCTTTAGAAGAGCAAACCAACCCATTTCCTGTCCTTTTTCCATAATCCTGTATTCCCTTCCCTTAAGAATTTATCCTTTTGCAAGTTAAGGTTTAGTACTAGTCTCTGAAGTTGAGTAAGTTACTTACACGGCTTTTTAGCTTCTTTCCGTTTCATATCTTCTTTCAGCTTCATTGCAATTATAATTGTTAGCAGATCGCAAGCTCTCTAGCAACTTTTTTTTAAAAGCCTCAAAACTCAAATATGCTGCAATGTAAACTCAGCTCAAACGTGCAAACTGAACGACTAAACAAAAGCTGTTCATACATGCAGAATATCTGTAAATGTAAAGCGACTAGAAAACTTTCTGCCGGACTTTGGCAAGATTCACGTTACCTTTTCCCTTGTGTCAGTGGGAGTACTTTACATGTAGTGGTTTTATTGGTCATGACGGTCGGCTTGCGAAGTCACAAGTGATTACTAATAACGAACCAGAACCTCCTGAGGAGACGCTACCCAATCAGACAAATCAGCGCTGCAGGAAGACACGACGTTCAAGGATCGCAGCAATAACATAACGACACCATTCACCGGAGACGGACTACAGCACCATGCTTAACCACTGCCAACACAGAAACTACAGTGTATAGATACTACAGATGACCATCAGTAAATACCCGCAGAATTTTTCGAACTCATTTACGCCAGTCATCTTCGGTAATGTGATATTCAAGTGAACAAACCAAATGTTCGATGTGATAAATCTGTATCATCTCACATTCTCTGCACAGAGGTACAAAACAACCCGCAAAAGCCCCCCACAACTGTCCCATCTCCCACTGTACTCCTGCCTCTCCTCAGTCTCTATCTTTCCCTCTCAACCCCTACTGCATCTCTCCATCTTCTATTCTCAGACCCCAGCCACTCCTGTCCATCCACACCCACCGATCTCCTTCGCACCTCATTCCCCAGTCCCATATCTCCATCGGATTACTGTCCGCTAATCCGGCAGCCTCCAGTCCCTCCCTCTGCAATTTATATTCTTCCACCTCCTCGCAAGTTTTCCTGACCATCCAATCCAACAACAAAAATCCCTAACCCCCCCCCCCCCTCTGTACACCAAGCCCTTTGTGAGGACCCACCAAATACTTTTATTTAACTAATCCCAATGATAATTATCCCCATAACAGCACTGTTCACACAACCCCAATGACATTAACCCTCCCAATCCACATTCCATTTCGCCACACACACCCCGCCCCAAACCCAACCCGACCCCCACTCTCCTGGCCCGCCCTCCCACCCCAAACCCCCTCAAGTTTACCACCCCCCCCAACCCAACCCGACCCCCACCCCAAACCCTCCCCCCTCACGTTTACCACCCCTCCGTACCCTCCCATTACCACTCCCACTTACGGGGTCTGTTTTTTCTCCCCGAGTCTATCCTCCTGCGGATGCGGCATTTTTTGGCGGGGGATTCGTTCTCTTGTTCCGGGCTGCGGCGGCTGGGCCCCGGGTGAAAGCCATTCTGCAACCCGTTGGCGATGCTATGTGCCGGCCTCGGGGTGTCCATGCTCCGGCCTGTGGTCAGTGCCCGGAATCCGGCCTCAGCTCGAGCCTTCGGCAGCAGCGACAGCTCGCGCTCCAGGGTCACTGGCGGTCATCCCGGCTCCGGATGACGTCACGCGCCTGCGCACTGCGATCTCAAAATCCAGCCTGCAGGGCCGTTCACAGAATTACCCTCATAGTTATCCCTGAAATGCCCCTGCTCACGTAATTACCCCATAGTTACCTCTAAAATGCCCCTGCTCGCACAATTACTTCATAATTACATCTATAAACCTCTGGTCACACAATCACCCATAATTACCTGTCCAAAGCCTGTGTTCACACAATTACCCCTAAAATACACCCTTCAGCATAGTTATCCTCATAATTGCCCCTAAAATGCCCATTCATATATTTACCTTAAAAATACCTCTGTTCACATCATTTCTCCTCAAATGCCCCTGTTCACACAATTATTTCTGTAACATCCTTGGAACATGGAACTGCACGGCACAGGAACGGGTCTTTCGGCCCACAATGTTGTGCTGAACATGTGCCAAATTAAACTAATCCTTTCTGTCTGCCTTTGGTCCATTTCCCTCCATTCCTTGCATATTCATGTGCTTACCTAAAAATCTCTTAAACACCGCAATCATATCTGCTTCCACCACCACTCTGGCAGCGTGTTACATACTTCTACCATTCTCTGTGCATAAAAGACTTGCCCTCACATCTTTGAACTTTCCCCCTCACCTTAAATGCATGCTGCCTAGTTTTAGAAATTGCAACACTGGGAAAAAGATTCCTACTATCAACCCTATCAATGAATCTCATGATGTTATAGACTTCTATCAAGTCTCCCCCCAGCATCTACTGCTCCAGAGAAAACATCCCAAGTTTTTCTAGCCTCTTCTTACAGCTTATATCCTCTAATGTAGGAAGCATCCTGGTAAACCACTTCTGCAGCCTCTCCAAAGCCTCCACATCCTTCCTGTCATGTGGTGAGCAAAATTGAATGCTGTACTCTAAGCATGGTCTAACCAAAGTCTTATAAAGCTGCAACATGACACCCTGACTCTTGTACTCAATGCCTGAGCAATAAAGGCAAGCATGCCATACGCCTTCTTCACCACCCTATCTACTTGCGTGGCGACTTTCAAGGAGTTATGGACTTGAACTCCTAGCTCCCTCTGTACATTAATGCTGTTCAGGGTCCTGCCATTAACCTTATACTTTTCCTTGACATTTGATCTCCCTAAGTGCAGCATCTCACATTTACGTGGATTAATCTCCACCTGCCATTTGTCCACCCATCTCTGCGACGGATCTATATACTGCTGTATCCTTTGACAACCCTGACAACCTTCTACACTATCCACAACTCCACTGATATTTATATCATCTGCAAATTTACTAATCCACCCATCTGCATTTTCATCCAAGTCATTTATATAAATCACAAACAGCAGAGTTCCCAGTATGGATCCTGTGGAACGCCACTAGTCATGGAGCACCAGCCTGACAAACAGCCTTCCAACTTTACATTCTGCCTTCTGTGGACAATCCAATTCTGAATCCATGTGGCCGAGTCACCATGGATCCCAGGCATCTTAATCTTCTGGATGGGCCTACCCTGAGAGACCTTGTGAGAAGCCTTAATAAAATCCACCTTGACAACATTCACTGCTCTGCTGTCATTGATCACCTTTGTCACCTCCTCAAAAAATTCAATCAAGTTAATAAGAAATGAACTGCCCTGCATGTAGCGATGCTGTTTACACAACTCTTGTTTACACAATCACCCCCATAATTAACCCTAAAACGCTCCATTCACACAAATAGCTCTAAACACTGCTGTTCACACAGTTGCCCCTACAAATACTCCCATATACTTGCTCACACAATTACTTCTATATTTACTTCCTAAATATCCCTGTTCACCCGACAACAGTGATAATGACTCCCAAAATATCCCTGTTCATCCAACGCCAATGATTTTCTTTTATTCATTTGTGGGACATGAGTGTCGTTGGTTGGTCAGCATTTATTGCCCACTTGCTGCCACTGAGCAGATGGTGATGAGCTGCTTTCTTCAACTGCTGCAGTCCACCTGCAATGGGTTGACCCACAATGCCATTAGGGAGGGTATTCCAGGACCTTTACCTAGCGACAGTGAAGAAGCAAAGATATAATTTCAAATCAGGATAGTCAGTGTCTTGGAGGGGAACGTACTCCTAAAAAACCTATGTACACCTAACTACGATGGTAACTTTCTCTAAATTACCTCTGTACACACAACCCTAACTATAATTACCCCTAAAATACCCCAATTCATCCAAATCCAGTGAGAATTACACTAAAATAACATTTGTGTCACATCAGTGCCAGGCAATGATAGTCTTCGATAAGAGACAATCGAACCACTGTCCCTTGACATGCAATTGCAATAATATCACTTAATATCCCACTCTCAATATCCTGTGGATTTTCATTGACACCCTCTATCACGAGGTCAGAAATTGGGATATTTGCTGATAATTACACAATGTTCAGCAACATTCACAACTTCTCAAATACTGAAACAGTCCATATCCAAATGAGAAAAGGCCTGGACAACATCCAGTTTTGGGCTAATGGGTTCCAAGTGACATTTTTACCACACAAATACCATCTCCAACAGGAGAGAGGCTTACCATCATCCCTCGACATTCAATGAGACTACCATTATGGAACTAACTACTAACAACATCCCGTAGGTTACCATTGACCAGAAACTGAACTAGACTAGCCTTAGAAATACTGTGGCTACAAAAACAGTCAGAGACTCAGAATCCGAGATAATGAAGTGTGGAGCTGGATGAACACAGCAGGCCAAGCAGCATCTTAGGACCACAAAAGCTGATGTTTCAGGCCTAGACCCCAGACTCAGAATCCTGCAGCAGTGACTCCCCAGAGCCTATCAGACATTTACAAAGCAGAAGACTGAAGTATGTTTGAATATTCCCCACTTTCCTGCATGAGTATAGCTTGAATAACAGTCAAGAAACTTGAAACCATCCAGGTTAAGTAGCCCATGTGATTGAAACCACCAATGATTCTGGTGTCCAATTCTCTTCCAGAAGCATTAATTTTATCTACCTCCACCATAGTCTCAAGTAAAACATCCTGCATCCTAATGACCAGCTGTCCCAAAAAGACTTTTCCTCATGATGTTGCCATTTTTTTTTTATTTGGGAATCACCTTAAATTACTGCCTCTAGTTATTTACCCCTCTATCAACAGGGAAAATTTACTTTCTTCCCCTCATCATTTTGAACATTTCTAAACATGATCAAATATGAGCTCACTCAAAATCCCATTGCTTATTATCTTAACACATTAAATCCTATTCTGTCATTATCACTAAGCTGAAACAAATTTGTTATTCAGCCCTTGTGTTTATGTTCCTCACCTTTACTCAACCCTCCCAATCTCTGTAATCTCTTTCAACCTTACAACGCTGCAAGATCTCAACTTTTTACACCTTGTGTATCCATGGTTTAGTTTCCCTTACGAAAAGCAGCCAAGCTTTCAGCTAAGACAAGCTCTAAAATTCCTTCCAGAAACTTACCCATCTTCTATTTCCCTTGTTCCTCCTTTAAGGTGTTCTTTCTCACCCAACTCTTTGACAAAGTTTTTGGTGCTCCATTCTCATATCTCCTTTTGTGGCCTAATGTCAAATTGACTCTGACTAAGCTGCTGTGAAAAACCTTGGAATGTTACAGTAAAGGTGCTACTTGAATGCAAGTTGTTATTGTCACTGTAATACTGACAAAAATAATGGAGTGATGACTGCCTTGATATGATAGGCTGTTCACTTTGGGGCCTACTATCCCCGTTTTGCACAGACTGCTTTGAAGTTTCTACGACACAAATCTTTCATCAATACTTTTTTTGTTTGAAATGATAGCAGTGAGGCTGTACATCAGGATTGATCAACTACCAAGGTAGGGAATGCTGCTTACCAACAGTACCAGCTGAGAACTTTACCAAAGTTGTTATGAACAGGAGGCTTTTGCAATACTGAATGGCATAAAAATAAACAGAAGGTAACAGAAATATGGGTGCTACATGGAGAGGTCGATCTCTTTACCCAGGTAGGTTAGGTTGCTGAAACAAATAAAGGTAGATATTTCAGAGCTGCTGTCCACAATTTTCTGATCTTCCTTATAAACAGGGATGGTGCCAGAGGACCAGAGAACTACAGACTTATACTCTTGTTTGGAAGAGGATAACCCTGGCCTTTAAAAACTAGTCAGTCCAGTCAGTGACTGTAAACATTCCCTTTGCCAGCCATCACCTTGAATTTGACCCACATGTGGACAGTACCAACTTGACGCTTTAAGCCCTTTGTTTTCTTCCTCCTCACTGGCAAGCCCTAAACTCTCTCACCACACCCGAGATGCCAGGGCCTCCCCACTGCAAATTTGCATGGTTGAACTCCACCCTCTTCCCTCAGAGCCTTCCTCTGTTCCTTCACATACGGATCACACCTGAATCCCTCACTGCCTTCACCTCTGATTTCCACTGCCTCTCCCAAGCTTCCATTCTCTTGCTCCTCTCTCTTGTACTGCCAGCTTCAACAAAGAGAATTACTCACCTCAGACATGACTAGACAAAGCCAACTAATGCACACCACCTTTAAACAACTGTGAACCTGATGCCATGTAGTTGTTGTGTGCCCTTGGCTTAACCTTGAATATAGGACTTTATTTCTAAAAGACTTAATCTAATGAATATTCATGACATGTGAAGATAATACAAGGAGGAAATGGCCACAGGACATGGTGAGGCCCAACCCACCACTGCCAGCTTAATTTCTTATTTTTAATCCATCGTCATGAGCTTGACATTTTGGTGCAACACCCCCACCCAACTTAATATTCCCACTGTATTAATTGAAATTTCATCTAGAGTTTCAGCAAAGATGGACATGGATTTGGAAGGTCATAACATGTTCACGAACTTCAAGAAAGAGTGTTTGAAGATTCTAGAGTAGGAGGAAAAGAGTTGGGCATTTTCTTTGAGGAGGGGTGTGAAGATTTCAGATTTAAAGGTGAGAGGGACAATAGTTGAAAAGAGAGGACCACTAACAATATTGATTAACATGGGCCAAGAGGCGGCATTGGGGGTTCAGTGGTAAAATGGGAGCAGGGTCAAGGAGCAGAAGGTTCAGAGAGAGTTTGAGGGATGACAGGAAACTGAAATCAGTGTCAGTTCAGGGTTGCAGTGGGTTAGTAGAAGAATGGCAGAGGCAGATGTGATCAAATGGTTTTCGTATCAGTGGCAAGAACACTACACATTTATTTTTGGAGCAGAAGGTGTGACAGACAAGGGAGCAACATTCAAGAAGATCATTTGTAGAAAATAAATCAGGGCGACCTTTACATTCAGTTTGATCCTAGAACAATGGACGGCTTTAGGACCTGACAGCGGCTCCTGTTGGTGTTTTATATGGTCCAGCTCCGGTGCTGAATTGCTTAACCAATTATTTGGCAGATTCTCTCCATATTACATCTCATGGATTTAAGAGAATGGTGGTGAGGTGTCCAGCAGGGAAATAGATTTATTGGGGGAGGGTGTATCAAAAGTGGAGGTGAGGGTGCATCCGGTAAGCCAGGAGTTCCACAAATGTTGTGGTAAACCAATGACCGAAGAATGGACAGCCACAATTTGGAAGTTTATTTGTGAGTGAATTGAGGAATTGAGTGAATTTCTTCTTATGCATTCACATATGTCACTGTCTACTACAACATTGTCTAGATAAACTACGATTTGATTCAAAAGCCTCTGAAATGTAGTTGCGTGTTCTGTAACCTATATGACATGATTCAACATTGGCATAATCCATTTGGTGTAACAAAAGCAGATGTTTGTTCAGCCTCAACGTTAAAGGCATTTGCCAGTACCCCATTAATAGATCAAGCTTAGAAGCGAATGGGGCACTGCAATCCTATCAATGCAGTCTTTCAACCATGGAATTGTCAATGAATCTATCTTTGTAACGGCATTCACCTCACTAATCAATACAAAGTCTAGTTGACACAATCAGTTTTGGAGCCAATACTATGACTGAATTCTGGCTATTTTGACTAGGTTCATACAAGTAGTTTTCCAGCATGTAATCTGTTTCTATGTTCACCTGAACTTGTTTTCCAGACTCAACGAATTTCTTTTCATCCTGACTCCCATATGCCCACATCATATCAAGCTAATGTAGTACAGCCAGGATTATCTCATATTTTCTCAGAAGTTTGAAACATCCTAACATTGTCCTTTCTCTAAATATGAGACCACAATGTCTAACTGTCCCATGATTTCTGTATTTGCTTATTGAATTATATGAGGTTCACTTTGAGAGCCTCCTTCTCCTTCTACCTTACTCTTGTAATTTCTGTCCTCTTCCATGACTCTTACCACTTGAAACAGTTGCACATCCTTTTCCTCTTCCCCATGATGATAGCCTTTCAGCATGTTTCTGTAACATAACCAATTCTTCTTCCTACAATTAGGTGTATTTATCAGATAGGTCACTTTATTGTCCCTCCTTTGTTTGGATCATTGAGCTTCACTTTCAGAGGTTCACCTTGAAAAGGCCAATAACAGTCAACTGTATCACCTCATACTTGAAACCCTGTAGTTGCTGAAAATTTATCACCCAGTCTTTAATTTTCACCTGGGAAACTTTCAAATGCTCTTGTGCTACCCTACATATTCCTATAGGTCTTTCTAGAAACTTTGAAGATTTGTGGTTTTGGCTCAGTAATCAATTTTAATGAACCTCTAATCACATGAACATAAACCAATTCAAGCGAACAAAACCCAATAGATTCATTTGGTGAATCTCTGTCAGCAGACAGGAAATCTAATCGTGTCCCAATTACGAGTGTATTTTTGACAGACTGCATTAATAATGGGTTTGAGAGTTTGATGATACCTCTTCAAAGCTGCCCATGTTTGCGGATGACAGTATGTGACGTTCTCTTACAAGACAATGATAAGTTACAGAGAAGCAGTGACCTAGAGATGGTGTTTAGGCAGGAAAGATCTAAAGACAGGTATAGAATGTGCAATGGTAGATAAGCAGTGACTAACGTGCAAATATTGGATGCACATATGAGCCAATGTTTCTCAGGGTGCACAGATCATTCAAAAATGGTGCGAGTGCGAGGGATGCTGGTCTTTTAGAAGATAATTGCTATGGTTAGTTGGTCCAGGAATGGCATGTGGTAAAATAGAGAAGGATTCAGATGTGCGAGATGCCATTGAGGTGGGATCAGTAGTTAATGAGGCAAGTTTGATAAGATGCATTGCAAAATCCAGCTATGCCTTGCAACAAGAAAGCCTTCAGAAAAATCCACATAACTTGCACTTAGCCAAAAATACATAAATTTCGGAACAATGTCGTCTTTCAGTTGCTCTGCATGCATAAGAGTGCACACTGCCACTCAACTAAGGCTGGGAAAGAGAGGACAGCAAAGTTGAATACTATTGCATTTGACACTATTCCATGCATAGACACATAACTCATTAAAGTACACGCTGTCTGTAAGATAGTTCTCTACTGGAAATAGTATGGGTTGTTTAATACCAATGGAAGAACAATGCATCCTATAATAACTTGGCTAAGTGGCTCATTTAGAAAACAAATTAATTGTGCATCGTTATGTGTTTCATGTAGCAGTAGATTTATAGCTGTTTTAGTAAAGAGTCATTTAGTTACTCATGTCAGCAAGTGTAATATCCTGGTACATTGGTAAAAAAATCAAAAAGCTGTCTGAGTAAGTACAATTGTATTTGTGAAGTACATAGCTAAATCTAGAAAAAATCCAGTTAATTATAACCCTGAGCTAAGCTTCTTTTATGTTTTAAGTAATTCCTGTTGCTGTATGTCTCAGTTTAAATGCTCTATGTGGGTGTAATTATGATGTACGATTTTTCCATGTGATCTATTAATTAATAAGGTTTTGCTAAATGCTGGCAAATTGCTGTCCCCACCATTCATGCCAGCTGACACAGGAGTTGTTGGATATTCTGAAGTTGTTGTTATGACAAAAGCAGAGTTCTGGTTTTACGTCAAATCGACAAAATTATTGAGCGCAACTTTTACCTTCAATGGGCATGGTAGTATTGGATCCAAACCCAGTCCCTCTACTCCCCTTGTGCTGTACATATTTATTTATAACATTTGAGTCAAAGGAAAACCTTTTGGAAGTATCTATAGATAAGATGAAATCTGTCTTTCTGGTCTAGCTCACGTCAGACCCCAGAAATATGCAACCTATAGATGAGCATAAATGCAGAGGCTTTGTCTGAAGGTACTGATATTCATACCCAATCAAAGAATGAAGAGCTATATGAAGTTCTATGAGATATAGACAAGTCATTGTCCAAGGATTATAAGCACATGATATGCCACGATAACTTTGAGTTTGATTCGTTATCCACTATTTCAAGATCAAAGGGTGATTATCTGATTGTCTTCCATTGGATATGGTCACTGCTCAGCTCATGTGTGATATAACTGGTAATTACCATTGATCAGTCAAACATGGGTAATTTCCATTTGCTGCAAATGGGCACAGATTGCTTCAGTATCCAAGAATTTGCAAATGACGCGAACTTTCAATGATCATCAGTGAACATCTCAGTTCCTGACCTTATGATGAAGGGAAGGTCATTGATGAAACATATGAAAATGGGTGAGCTTAGGACACTACCCTGAGGAGCTCCTGCAGAGATGTCCTGGAGATTGAGATAGCTGACCCCCAACCATCACAACCATCTTCCTATGTTCTAGGTAAGACTCCAACCAGTGGGATGTTTTCGCATAAGTCCTATTGAACAGGTGTATAGTGTGTCATTTGAGGAAGTGAACTCAATTTCCTTTTGTTACAAGGGAGTGGCAGATTTGAAATGTTGCTGAGCAGGAAACTGTCTCTCATTATAATTATGGTTTATCTTGGTTGGTACCGTGACATGGAGTCAGAGCAGAAGAAGCAGAGAGGAGAAAGAGAAATGCTATTTCTACTTAAGGCCTTCAGAGAGCACATTTACCTGAACAAGGATCCAGGAGCAATGTCTTTAACGGCTGTGCTTCACCAAGGAAGGGACCATGGAGTTGTTTGAATTAGGATTAGAATGGCTTTATTTTCACATGCATTCAAGAGCAGAAGTACAGCAGTCCGGTGAAAAGTTTACAATGACACCCTACATGGTGCCATCTTAGGTACCAAGTAGCTGGGTACAAATGTGGGTGACACGGTGGCTGAGTGGTTAGCACCGCAGTCTCACAGCACCAGGGACCCAAGTTCAATTCCACCTTCAGGCAACTGTCTGTGTGGAGTTTGCACAGCCTCCCCCTGTCTGAGGGTTTCCTCTGGGTACTCCGGTTTCCTGCACATCCACACTACCAAGAATTATAAGAGACAGGATTATAAGAGATAGGATTTATAATCATCTAGCAAGCAACAGTTTGATTGGAGACAGTCAGCATGGATTCGTCAAGGGCAGGTCACATCTCACAAGCCTCATTGAGTTTTTTGAGAAGTTGACCAAGCATGTGGATGTGGGTAGGGCAGTTGACGTGGTGTACATGGACTTCAATAAAGCCTTTGATAAGGTTCCACATGGTAAGCTATTGGAAAAAATACAGAGGCATGGGATTGAGGGAGATTTAGCAGTTTGGATTAGAAACTGGCTTTCTGTAAGAAGGCAACAAGCGGTGATTGATGGAAAATATTCAGCCTGGAGTCCAGTTACTAGTTGTGTGCCTCAAGCATCTGTTTTGGGACCACTGTTGTTTGTCATTTTAATAAATGACTTGGACGCAGGCATAGGTGGATGGGTTAGTAAGATTGCAGATGACACTAAAGTCGGTGGAGTGATGGACAGTGTGGAAGAATGTTGCAGGTTGCAGGAAGACTTGGATAATCTGTAGAATTGGGCTGAAAGGTGGCAAATGGAGTTCAATGTGGATAAATGTGAAGTGATTCACTTTGGGAGGAATAATAGGAAGGCAGAATAATGGGTCAATGGAAAGATTCTTGGTGGTGTAGATGTGCAGAAGGATCTTGGTGTCCATGTACAAAGATCCCTGAGAGGTGCCACCCAGGTTGATAGTGCTGTTAAGAAGGCTTACGGTGTATTAGGTTTTTTTGGTAGAGGGATTGAGTTCCGGAGCCGTAATGTCATGCTGCAACTGTACAGTGTGGCCTCATTTGGAATATTGCGTGCAATTCTGGTTGCCCCATTACAGGAAGGATGCGGAAGCATTGGAAAAGGTGCAGAGGAGATTTACCAGGATGTTGCCTGGTCTGGAGCGCAGGCCCTATGAAGACAGGCTGAGGGACTTGGGTCTGTTCTCATTGGAGAGAAGGAGGCTAAGAGGGGATTTAATAGAGAGATACAAGATGATCAGAGGATTAGATCAGGTGGACACTGGGAGTCTTTTTCCTAGGCTGATGATGCAGCTTGTACAAGGGGGCATAGCTACAAAGTGAGGGGTGATAGGCTTAAGACAGATGTCAGAGGCAGGTTCTTTAACTTAGAGAATGATAAGGGCGTGGAATGCCCTGCCTGCCAATGTAGTGAACTCAGCCACATTAAGGGCATTTAAATAGTCCTTGGATAAGCATATGGATGATGACGGGATAATGTAGGGGGAGGGGCTTAGATTAGTTCACAGGTCGGCACAACGTCGAGGGCCAAAGGGCCTGTTCTGCGCTGTATTGTTCTATGCTCCTCCCATAGTCCAAAGATGAGCAAGGTAGGTGGATTGGCTAAGGTAAATTGCCCCTAGTGTTCAGGGGTCTGCAGATTAGGTGGGTTATAGGGGGATGGGTCTGGGAGGGATGTTCCATGGGCTGGTGTGGACTTGTTGGGCCAAAGGGCCTGATTCTGCACAGTAGGGATCCTATGATCTATGACTATGAAATCTTGGATACAAAATAGAGAGACAAAATAAATTACATTATCTTACAGTTATTCATAGTTTAAATTAGGAAAAATAAGAACCTAAAGTTAAAAAAAGATAAATATTACAGTCTTTCTGTAAAGGGCCAGTAGTAAGCCAATGCAGGGGGCTTCCACATGTGGTCTGACCGAGCTTGCAAGTCCCCAGTCCACTACCTCCCGCTGGCCATCCCTGCACCATTTCAGCCTCCAGCCCACTGCTGTTCCACTCCACTTGGGGCACATTGGCCACATTGGTAGTATGATTTCATAGTCATAGATCATAGGATCCCTACAGTGCAGAATCACTGCTCTGCTTGTGTCTCCAGCCCACACAGCTCTGGCCCTCAGCTGCTCTGCAATGTCACTGCCACTCCAAGGTGAATTTCATTTCAAAAAAAACACAAAAACAACTTTTAAAAGAGATATAAAGAAGAACCAGGTAAGAAAAAAAAGAGAAACAGACAGAGTAGATGAGCCCTGACGGTGCCTACTCTGTTGCTGCCATCTTGGGACTGTACCAACCAGATCTGCATTCACAGAGCAGAACAATGTCAATATTGTAATTGCTTGTAAATATCACAGTGTCTTCAATTTCTACACCAGGAAATCCTTCCAGGCTGGAACTTGCAACACTGCCAAATGTCCTAAGTTCACCATATATCAGATTGTCCCCAAGGATCCCTAAGGATCTCTGCACACTGAAAGGGAACTTCAGTGCATTCTTGTTAAGCAGAAAGAAGCAGTAAACATAGGTCTATGGCCTTATTGGATCAACAAAATTTTCAATGGTGCAGGAGGCTATCAGAGGTTTGCATGTGGCTCTGTAAGCCCCACACATTAACAGGGAGATAAACTGCAAGCAAAGGCATCCTGAGCATGCACATTTGCACACAGCATCCTGTTTCTGAATTTCCTTATCCTAACAGCAGTCACGATGAATTTGTCCTGCACTAGAACACCGTTCCAGCTATCCACGAAACACCAAGTCAAATCACAACAGCTGAACAACAGGGACTACTACTCTTCAGGTGGCGAATGACACACTCTCTACCACCTCATCATGCATGGACAGTGCTCCTACTGTGAGAGCTACTGTGACTAGAAACACAATGGAGCAGATCACTGGCATCGTCACACAACAGCCCCACTCCCTCAGCTGCAAAGAAAGCTTCCAAATGGAAACTCACTACTTCTTAGTTATATTTCATAACGTATTCTGAATATCTATTGCCACTGTGCTCTTATTTCTATCCAATCAAAAAACAGGTCAAAGAAAAATGCTTAATATTTCATACAACAGAGACTGTCACCAGCTTTATTTTGTTTCTTTCATTTTTTTTGGTTTGGAATTGTAAGCTGAAGTTAGATTGAGATTTAAACTTTGAGCAACAACTTGTTTAAAAAAAAACAAACACTGCTATTTTCTGATGGGAACTGGCACCCAGAAAAATAATACAACTTAATTACCGATCTAAAGATATTGTAAATGAATCTGCACTGATCTGTTGCTATGTTAGGATGTTCAATTGGTCAATCAATGGAGAATCAGCTCTGATTGTGTTTTGCCAGGACACAGAATGATTTGTGGAAGTTTCCACTGACTGTGCTGCTCTTCTCTCTCCTCTTCTTTCTCTCTCTCCCTCTCCCTCTCTCTCACTCACTCTCACTCTCTCTCTGTCTCTCTCTCTCATTTCTCTTCAGTTATTGAATAGTTGAATGTTTTGAGAAATCAATCCATGTCTGTAAGAAATAATTAAACATTTTTAGAAGTCTGTTGAAGCATTTGCATCAATCAATGACTTTAGAATTCAAAGTTCAATTTGCCTGTGAACAACCTAATGTCCAAGGATTTTATGAAGACCTGTTATAAGTTGTTGGAAACTGTTCAGTGAAATGGCAAATTACAATTCTTTTATTTGCTTTTTCAATTTATCACTCAACTGAATCTGTCTGACAGTCTCTCTGCATGAGTGGGGTTGTGATCAATGATTAGGCTTTAGATCAGAGTTATTAATCAGATTACCTTGTTATTTAGAGACAGTAAGAACTGCCGAATCTGGAGTCAGAAATAACACAGCATGCAGCTGGAGGAGCACAGCAGGTCAGGCAGAATTAGAGGAGCAGGAAACGTGACCTTCTGGGCCAGGGCCCTACTTCATTTCTGAAGAAGGATTCCGACCCAAAACGTCAACTTTCCTGCTCCTCAGATGCTGCCTGGCCCGCTGTGCTCCTCCACCTCCACACTGTGTTACCTTGTTATTTATCTGTTTTCTGATAATGTTAGATATTAATCATAAATTATTAATTTTTGAATCAGTTAGAAACTTGATGCCAAGATCTATTATTCATAAAATTTGATTAGGAATGAATGGGCACTTTGAAGGATCATTGAATGTTTTAATTTCACTCTGTTGTGAATCCAGTGAGGGTAAGCTGATTTGGTTTAGCCTGCTATCCCTGTGTCATAATGCATACTTTAAATCTCTTCGTTATACTTAAAAGTACATATTACACAGCAAGACAAAAATAAGGATCCAAAACAATTTTCAAAATTTTGAAAGTTACTGTTTGATCATTTTAGGTAATGATTTTCTCAGATCTCACTTTCATGTTTGGAACTGATAGACTATACAGATTGTTCTTGTGTAATCAACTTCTGATGTATAAAATCCAAATATTTCTCATCTTGTCCGATGGCGTTGAGTGTGGTCAGTTGCTACTCTAGACAGTCTATTCATGTCACAAAACACAAATGTAGTGCGACTGGTATTGCAATGAAGCTGTTTCCCTGAATTAATCCATGATTGACCTACTTGATGGATTGACTGGGGACACTCATTCACTCAAGTTAGCTTGGAAATTGTTACAAATGTGAAGGTTCAGTACTGTGTTGTGTATTATTGCCACTGTAAGCGTTATTTCTGTCGGTTGAGTTGGCTGCAGCTCACATTCCAGCAGATGGCATAACTCAAGATTGCTCTGTCTGTCAAGCTGAAGCTTGTGAAGACAGTTATTCATGAACATCCCAAGATAACTGTGCATGGTCTGGATTTCCATGTTGATGATTAAGGCACAGATCCCTTGGAGCAACCTTCCTCAAATTTGTCCTATTCTCTTCCTCCTCCACCACAACATAAAATTCCAAAGGAAGATCCAGAGGAATTTCCATATTTCCATATTTTCCATAAATTACAGCATTCAAAGGCACAAAGTTAAGAAGTGACCTTGAAATGCAAAAATAACATTAATCTTTGCTATATATTTCACACTAATAAGATAAGTACACAATGCATTTCTAATGAGAAGATTTGGAAATCCCAAGAGTTTTCATTGCTTACAAGTCCATTTTACTTAAACAAGACACAATAAGTGAGGCTACTTCATGAGATCCTAAGCTCCATCAGGGTGTGATTATGAATCAGCATGTTTGAACGACAGGGATCTCATAAAATGGGAAATGTGACTCATCTACCATCTTCCTGCCTGTCCCCAAGTTGACAGTCTCCCAATTTTCAGAGGATGGTATGCTTGGGCCTGCTGAGGCCCTAGAGTGGCCAGCTAATAGCTATTCATATTCTTCAACTCACCCCTGCCACAATAGCTTTTACTGGGCGAGGCAGCATTGAGTGAAAAGGAAGAGAACTGCTGTAGACTGGAAGGGTATCCTTTGTACCCATCTAAGTCATGCCCCTCACCCATCACGAAGGTCATACCTTAGCTATATAAATATCACAACCTGTCTCTGTATCCCATTGACAGACGAGGACTGGGGACCATGCTAGAACAAACTAATGAACATTTATTAACTTCAGAAGACTGTTTGCAGAGAAATGGTTCAGCAGCAACCATTTGAACTTGCTTCCCTCAATTTATTTGCCACCACTGATGAGACCCTCTAGGTATTACCAAAAGGGTTTTGAATGGGTTTGCCATAGACCCACACCCTAACACTCCCACTTGACCTCCCTTGCCCAGCTCACTGAGGATGTCAGCCAAAGCCCTCCAATACACAGACGTATGTCAAGTCCGACTTCCAATGCCTCCTCTTATTCAGGTACTACCAGGTGTGGGCCCTGCTCAAACCTGTCAGTAGTACAGAGCTACCAGCTAATCAGATTGGCTCTCGAGGGTGGAACGTCTTTGAAAGTTGCAGCACAGGTAGACAGGAAGTTTAAAAAGGTGTTTGGCACTCTTGCCTCCATTGTTCAAACCATTGAATATAGGAGTTAGGACGTCATGTTGAGGTTGTATAGGACATTGTTGAAGCCGCTTCTGGAATACTGTGTACAGTTCTGGTTGTCCTGCTATAGGAAGGATATTGTTAAATTGAAGATGGTTCAGAAAGGAGGATGTGCCGGGACTGGAGGTTTTGAGTTATAGGGAGAGGCTAGATAGCTGGGACTTTTTACACTGGAGCATTAGAGATTGAGGGGTGACCTTATAGAGGTTTATAAAATCATGGTGGGGGGTAAAGATTAGGTGAGTAGTAAAGGTGTGTTCCTTAGAATGGGGGAACTCAAAACTAGGAGACATGTTTTTAAGGTTAAAGGAGAAAGATTTAGAAGGGACATGAGTGGTAGCATTATCACACTGAGGGTAGTTTATGTGTGGAATGAACTGTCAGAGAAAGTGGTAGATGTGGGAACAGTTACAAAACTTAAAAGAATTTGGTCAGTGTACATGAATATGAAAGGTTTAGAGGGATATGGGCCAAATGCAAGCAAATGGGACCATTTATTTTCGGAAAACTTGGTCAGCACAGACAAGTTGAACTGAAGGGTCTGTTTCCCTGCTGTATAAATCTAAAACTGTATAAGTCGTACCAGTAGGTGTCATTCACAAGTTTTCCAGGTTCTTTTCTTTTGGGAATGCCATTAGGGAAGGAATTCCAGGATTTAGGCCCAATGACAATGAAGGAACGGCAATATATTTTTAAGTCAGTGTGGTGAATAACTTAGAGTGAGTGTGCAGATGGTGGTGGTTCCATATACATGCTGCCCTTGTCATTCTAGATGGCTGTGGTTATGGGTTTGGAAAGTGTTGATTGAGGATCTCTGGCAAATTTCCGCAGTGCATCTTGTGGATGGTACACCATGCTGTTACTGAGCTTTGGTAGGGACAGAATGTTTGTGGATGTGGACCGCTTTGCCCTAGCTTGGCTGGGGGAGTGGCAAGCTCTGGAGCACAAGTCTTCATTACTACTAGGGTGCATGGTCTTTGCAGTATCCAGTGCTTCCAACTGTTTCTTGATGTCGCGTGGAGTGAATGAATTGGATGAAAACTGACATCTGTGATGCTGGGGACCACGAAGGAGATTGTTGTGGATGTTGTCAAGCTCCTTAAGAACTGTTAGAGCTGCGCTCATCCAGGCAAGTGGGGAGTATTCCATCAACTCCTGACCGTGCCTTGTTGATGTAGACATGCTTTGGGAAGTTAAGAGTGAGTTACTCACTGTAAGATTTTTAGCCTCTGACCTGCTCTTATAGATATTGGTAGTGGGTTATTCAGTGATGGTAATGCCAAGGCATTGTAATTAGATTCCATCTTGTAGAGATCACCATTGCCTGGCATTTTTGTGGCATAAATGTTACTTGCCTCTTTTCAATGTAAGCCTGATATTGCCCAGATCTCATTGCATTGAGACATGAACTACTTCAGTATCTGAGGAGTCACAAATCATGCTGAATATTATGAAACCATCAGTAAACATCCCCACCTCTGACCTTATGGTGGAGGGAAGGTCAATGGTGAAACATTTGAAGATAATTGGATGTAGGACACTAACTTGAGGAACTCTTGTAGAGATGCCCTGGAGCTGAGATGACTGATGTCTAACAATCCACAGCCATCTTCATATCTGCCAGGTATGACTCCAACCAGCAGAGAGTTTGCTCCCTGATACATATTGATTCCAGCTTTGCCAGCAGTCATTGATGCTACACTTGGTCAAATGCAGCCTTGATATCCAGGGATGCCACTCTAACCCCACCTCTGGAATTCAGCTCTTTTGTCCATGTTTGAACCAAGGCTGCAATGAGGTCAGGAGCTGAGTAACCCAGGCAGAACCCAACCTGGACATCATTGAGCATGTTATTGCTGAGCAGGTGCTGCTTGATAGCACTGTTGATAATTGAGAGTAGGCTAATTTGGTGGTAATAAGTTGGGTAGGCTTTTTCCTGCATTTTACGTAAGGACATACCTGCGCAATTTTTACCTGGGTAGTTGCCAATGTTGTAACTATACTGGAACAGCTTGGCTAGGGGAGTGGCAAGCTCTGGAGCACAAGTCTTCATTACTACTAGGTTGCATGGTCTTTGCAGTATCCAGTGCTTCCAACTGTTTCTTGATGTCGCGTGGAGTGAATGAATTGGATGAAAACTGACATCTGTGATGCTGGGGACCACGAAGGAGGTTGTTGTGGATTACTCTGAGATGGGGGTGAAAAGCTCACCCTGAGACAATTAACATCTCATGGAGTGAAAAATGCCTATGGCACAGCCAGATCTTTCGTATGTGAGCTTCCAGATAATTTATTAGTCCGGAAGATTTGCAGGAGTGACTGGTGGGGAACATAAGCATTGTTTAAAATCCATAATCTCATTTGTGGGAATGATCCGATGTGTTAGGAAAGCAATCTGTTTGTAAATACCAAACAGGGATTAAGCTCTATGCAGAGCATATATTAACCATTTGAGTCAAACCGGTAAATTCATTTTATTATTGCATAAAATAGAAAGTCATTATTGAAATAAAATCATTAGGTTTGGATGTTTCTTTAAGTAACATGGAATTTTTTGGTGTGAAACAGTAACATTTGTGAAATGTAATATTTACTCCCAGGGCTTTAATTTGACTTTCATTCCATTAACCCACTGAAACATTGGAAAACTATGTGATGACTTTCAAGAGCTGTGGATTACCTATCCTCAGTTCAGCACTGTTAAGAAAAAAAACATTCTCTTGGTAATTGATTCTTACTACCTGCTGTGCTATTTTTGCCAAATTATTGCTTTTTGTTAAAAAATAAAACTCTGCCTTGATTTGCATCCAAAGGGATAATTAAATTTGACTAATGCACACGATAATCCATTCCATTCTCTTTGAATCAGCAGGTGGATCTGAATGAATGGAACTACAACACTATTCTGTGATTTGCACTGTCTTATACGGGAGTTGAAATAACTTGGAGAGTCATTGTTTTCTTTTGTCTCGCTGAGACCTTAAAATGAGTAACTCTCCGCATGACCCGAAAGAATCCTCATTTGGTGGACTGAGCAAGGGCTAGAATATATTGCCCCAATTATCAAACCTATTCCCTGAAAGCAAGGTTGACCACTCAGACCAGTGTATGTTGTATAATAAATAGGAGTCAACTTGGTTTGAACCAGACCAGTGTTTAAACTCTAGTCCAGGGGCATAAGCACATTATGTAGACAGGCATTGCATGAAATAAGGGAGCGGTGCACCGTCAGATCAGAGGGGAACCTAAGATCCTGCCTCCCTGCTAAATGTAAAACATTCTGTGACATTTTTTTGAAAAAAAAGGGTGGGAGTTCCTCAGGTGTGCTGACAACATTTATCTCTCAACTAACTTCCTAAAAGTCATTTTGCTCTTTATGGAACTTAGCTTCACATCCATTTATGTTACCAAGTCAGAAGTCACATGACACCAGATTCTAGCCCAACCGGTTTATTTGAAATCACAAGCTTTCAGAGCGCAGGCCTTCATCAATTGAAGTGTCACTTCACCTAACAAAGGGGCTGCACTCCAAAAGCTTGTGATTTCAAATAAGCCTGTTGGACTAAACTTGTGTCATGTGGCTTCTGACTTTGACCACCCAAGTCTAACAGCAGCACCTCCACATATGTTTATGTTACGACAGTGAATGCATTTCAGATAAATAGTTCATTTGCTGACTTGTTTTTAGGGGTGCTCTCATGCCATGAAACTGAATTCTTTCTTTTCCTTTAATTTGATTAAAACCCATAGGACCAGGAATGGGTTTGTGATATCCTCTGAGTGTATTAGATCCTCAGACTGCCTGAACTCACTGACATGGAGAGAGACAGAATGCAAACTTTGTGTTGCCTCTTTATTTAATCAATTGGAGAGTGCAACCTAGCATAATTTATATTGTTGGCTCAATGGGTGCTTGAGGGGCTAAGAGCGTGTGAGGCTTGCACATGTTCCTACTAGTCTCCAGCTCTTAAAGGCTGTCTATCCCTCTTGGAGGGAGGCCTTCCTAGATATCAGAGGGCTGCAGTTCATTCTCAGTATGTCAGCATCCCTGTTTCAACATTGCCATTCCACCAGCGCTGTTGCCTCTGTCCATGTCAAGACAGTGCAATTCAAAATCATGCCTGCAAGGTATAGAGCTACTAAAAGGTGTTCTGTAACGCCAGCTGCAGCCATCCCAAACATCCAGTGGCCACAGGACAGCATGTCTCATTCAGGAAAAGGCACTGGTAAGACAGACACTGAGATGGTTTCTGTTGTTGAAAGTAGTTGTGTCTTCGATAAAGATGTTAATGAGAGAGGTTTTGCACATCACCTTTATCGTTGCTATGATGGGCCATCTTAAATGGCTGTGACTGTAAGGGATGGTGAGTCCCTGCTGGTCTAGGTGAGTAATTACAATAGAAATAAAGACTGATAATGCGCTTTCTGCACTGTCCATCCCTGTCTCTTCCCACTGTCTAAATATTAGCGCCTGCTCAACTAAATCGCAGCGTCATTTAAGCTAGGGACTGCAACATCCACGCCACAACAGAAACCTAAAACTGCTGTACTTATCTGCCTTCTCCAATCCACAAACTGACTTAGCTCAACCTGGAAACAGCATAGACAACAAAACCAATTCCATAAGAAATTGACACTGTAAGCCAAGAATGTCCAACCAAAAGACCCTTCCCAGTCAGTGTCTCATTGTCACCCTCTCAGACTCTGGTCACTGGGAGCTACAGGGTGCTGTAGTTCCTGGTCGACCTTGAAGCCCAGACTAATAAGAATCTGAAAAGAGGTCCTTGGTCTCTCTGTAGGAAACATTGTGACTAGTTTCACAGAAATAACAAAACAATATAGACCTAACTGAACTTCAGCACAAAGCTTTCACAGACCAGAAACCTCACTGCTATCCTACAAGGTAGTAGTATGACATAAATACCCACAATGACAAAAATAAACAATGACAAGTAGGAGCGCAAGAGATAAACAATTCTGATACCAGCAACCTATTCAGTTTCTTCCATGGTGTCAAGATTACCTTTGGTCCAAACACTCATGACTCCATTCCTTGAGAGCCAAGCATGGACAGTAGATCATAAAGAATAGAAAGCCAGCCAGTTTCCACTCTAGAGAGTATTTTGATGAGTTCCTCAAACAGGACTCTATCCTTGATTTGAATATCCTCAACTCTTTCCTCCATATCTTGTTCAATTGCATCCTGGCATCACCTTGGACCAGAGCAAATTTAAAAAAACCAATGGACAGGTGAAAAACAGCATGACCCCAGAAGGGTCCCGACCCAAAACGTCCAGCTTTCCTGCTCCTCTGATGCTGCTTGGCCCGCTGTGTTCATCCAACTTCACATCATGTTATCTCCACGGTAATAATTCTGGAAGCATGGTGGAGGTATACCTTCACATCCCTCATTTGGGAAAGGAGTGCATTCCAGTGGATCCCAAGGGCATTGTGATCAGGTTATATTCAAGAAGGCAGCCAAAACTGATTGTGGTAATGGCAGAGGGGTCTCTTGTGCTAAAGCGTAGGGAAGATCATCAAACGGGTCCTCTTCAGCCACTCCCCCTGGTGGTGGAGCAACACCTTCAGAGTAAAGAGCACAGTTTTTACCCATTGAGAAGTACCACAGACAGGATAGTTACCACAAGGCATGGTCAAAAAAGCGAACAGAACAGCTTCAACTGCTTTGCAATGTCCTTTTGTGCTTACGAAAGGTTTTGATTCGATCAATCACAAATGCCTATGGAGTATCTTCCGCAAATTTGTCTGTGTTTACAAATTTGTTGCTATCCCCGAGCTACTCCACAATGAAATGCAAGCGATGAACCTCACAAAAAGAATCATAGTAGAACCTACTGCAATGGGTATGGGCTCAAACATAGAGCCCATATTGAGCCCAACTCTTGTCTCCATTATGTCCCCTGCAATACGGTGCCTCAGCTCCAGGAAATTACCTAAGACAAGGAGACAATCTATGGAATAGAAAGGAAACTGGTCAATCTAGGTTACTTTCAATTCAAAATCAAAATTGCCACATGTAGGGCTTCAGTACACAGATGTGCGATCCAAATATATTCACTCAGAATCTGAACTCCAGGACATTATCAACTCCTTGTCAGAAGCATGAGAAGATGAACGTTAAGATTCCGTGATCAAAGCTCCTCTTCCAACCATCTCCCACAGCACAACACTTAGCCCTCACCATTGCCCCCTCCCCCCAACCTTGATTAAGTTCGATGGTGAGATCTTGGATACTGTACACTATTCACCATAGCCTGGAAGTTTCAATCTGGCTAGCGCAGATACAGTCAATGACATTCATTATTGCCTCTGATGTGCCAACACAGCCTTTAGCTGAAAAAGATACTTGAGGACCAGGATCTCAAAACTCAGGTCATGATATAGCAGGTGATAATGATCCCCGCACTCCAACACATTTTGGAGACTTGAATAACCTCCAGAAGATACCTCGAGGCACTGAGGATATACGACTAACAAACCTTCTAAATTCAGTGGCAGCAAAGATGGTCCACCAACAGCTTCCTTAAGAGTCAACATACCCAGCACCAAAGCTTTATTTATGCAAAGCAACTTTGTTGACAGGGGCCTGTTGTCAAGATTACTTTCATTGTTTGGACTGCAGACTTAAAAACGAGAAACGATGCTGCGTTAAACCAAGGGAATCCAGCTGAAGATATGGCAATTTATTGAAAAAGAAAGACTGACTGGAATTCAATATGTGTAGCATTTGTAAAGGTCCTTTATTCAAACAGTGAAGGGAGAAGGCAAGGTACCTTAGCTCTATGGGGTTATGTGAAGGGATAGTTTTGCTCAGTAACAGAGTTTTGATTCATTTTTTTACCCAGTGCCCAGCTGTGTGTGCTCAGGAGTATCCAGAGTAGAATCAACTTCTCGATTTGCTCCTGGGCAAGTGTCTATGGCCTTGTGTGTGGATAATACAGCAGAAATTTCCAATCCATGAAGGAAAATGTGCCTCTCTCTCTCTCTTATGTTAGCTGAGAGGTAAAAGGAAATCCCAAACCGCTGGCTGTCCTGAGTCTCGCAAGTTCCTTTTTTGAAAGGAAAATGGGTAAAAAATACCTTCAGGGACACTGAAAGGGTAAATAATGAACTGGTGAATGAGAGAGAGATCAGAATGCCCCTAGTCTTATGTCTTCATCAAATAGTCAAAAGGAACCAGAACAGAACTGAAAGAAAATTTCTTATCAACACCTGGAATTCACCTGGCACCAGAGCTGTGCTTCACTGACTTATTTTTGTTCACTCACTAGCTGTAATATTTCTGCCTTTTCTTGTCTCTATGTGCCTGTTTCTATGTGTATGGGAGTTTTATTTTATTCGGGGACAGCATGTAAGTTACAGAGAGTTCTATTCTGCCATCAATTAATAATAATGAGTTTTCTTGTTAAGTACAAAAACTCGGTGAACATTTTATTCTAATCTGGATTGAGCAGTCAGGTAGATTGGAGACTTTGAATAGTTTCATTAAATATGTTCACATTTGTGACAATCCCAGCAATATTAGAGTTTGATGTCCAGTGCACTATTGCAGTGAGTTATGACAACGTCCAATGCAGCTTTTCCACCTTTTAAAATTGCACAGAAGATGTTGGTGTAGCTGGCTGGACCAACATTTATTGTCCATCCCGAGTTGCCCTTGAGAAGGTGGGAGTGAGCTGTCTTCGTTAACAACGGAAGTTCATGTGCCCTTACAAGAGGAATTCCTTGATTTTTGATCCAGAAAGAGTGAAGGAACAGCAGTATGTTTCCACGTCAGGATGGTGAGTGGCTTGAAGCGGAGCTTGCAGGTGGTGGTGTGTCCATGTATCTGCTGCCTTTGTCCTTCTAGGTGAACATAGCTGTGCGTATGGAAGGAGCCTTGGTGAATTTCTGCAATGCAGCTTTTAAATGGTACATACTGCTGCTACAACAGGTAATTAAGAAGGCAAATGGAATTTTGTGCTTCGTTGCTAGAGGAATTGAGTTTAAAAGCAGGGAGGTTATGTTGCACCTATATAAGGTGTTAGTGAGGCCACACCTGGAATACTGCATGCAGTTTTGTTCTCTTTACTTTAGAAAGGATGTGCTGGCACTGGAGAGGTGTAGAGGAGATTCACGAGGTTGATTCCAGAGTTGACAGTGCTGGCTTATGAGGAGAAGCTGAATATACTGGGATTATATTCATTGGAATTCAGAAGAATCGGGGGGATCTTATGGGAACATATAAAATCAAGAAGTGAATAGACAAGATAGAAGCGGGGAGGTTGTTTCCATTGGCAGATGAAACTGAAACAAGAGGGCATTGCTCCAAAATTGGGGGGAGCAGGTGTAGGATTGAAATAAGGAGGAACTTCTTCACCCAAAAGTTTGTGAATCTGTGGAATTTGCTGCCCAGTGAAGTAGTTGAGGCTTCCTCATTGAGCGTTCTTAAAGCTAAGATAGATAACTTTTTGAGTAGTAAAGGAATTAAGGGCTAAGGTGAGGGGGGGCTAAATGGAACTGAGGCCATGAAAAAGTCAGCAATGATCTTATTGAATGTCGGAGCAGGCTCGAAGGACCAGGATGGCCTACTCCTGCTCCTGGTTCTTATGTTCTTATGTCCCGAGTGTCAGTGGAAGGAGGGGGTGGATGTTTGTGGATGTGGTGCCGATCAAGCAGGACGGTTTGTCCTGGGTGGTGTAAAGCCTCTTGAGTGTTGTTGGAGCTACACCTATCCAGGCAAGCGGGGAGTATTCTATCACATTCCTGACTTGTGCTTAATAGATGATGGATAATTTTTGGGGAGCCAGGAGGTGAGTTACTCATATGATTCCTAGCCTTAGACCTACTCTTGTAACCATTGTATTTATGTTTTTAGTCCAGTTCAATTTCTAGTCAATGGTAAACTCCAGAAATTTAGCAGTAGGGGTCTCAGCAGTGGCAATGCCATTGAATGTTAAAGGACAATGGTGTTATTCCTACAACCTCCCCTCACCTCCATCCAAGGCACCAAACAAACCTTCCACAACAGACAGAGATTCACCTGCACATCCGTCAATGTGGTCTATTGCATCCGCTGCTCCCAATGTGGCCTTCTTTACATTGGTGAGACCAAGCGGGGGCTCGGAGGCTGCTTTGTAGAGCCCTGCACACTGTTCACAACAAAAAACAACACCTTTCAGTCGCAAGCCATTTCAACTCTCCCTCCCACTCCCTGGGTGACATGTCCATCCTGGGCCTCCTCCAGTGTCACAACGATGCCACCCAGAAACTGGAAGACCAGCACTTCATTTTCTGCCTTGGCAGCCTACAGTCCAATGGCCTAAATGTGGACTTTACCAGTTTCAAAATCTCCCTACCCCTGGCCTCATCCCGTGTCCAACCCTTCCCCTCATTCCCGCCTCTTTGACCTGACACAACCTGTCCATCTTCTCTCCCACCTATCCGCTCCTCCCACCTCACTGACCAAACCCCACCACTGCCTACCTGCACTCACCCAGCAACATTCCAACTACCTTCCCCCACCCCAACCCTCGTCTCTCTATTTATTTCGGAGTACCCTTCACGCACTCCCATTTCTGAAGAAGCGTCCAGACCCGAAGCGTCAACTTGCCTGCTCCTCTGATGCTGCCTGACCTGCTATGTTCCTCCAGCTCCAGACTGTGTTATCTCTGACTCCAGCATCAGCAATTCTTGCTATCTCATGGTGTGATTCTCTCTTGTTAGATATGGTCACTGCCTGTCACTAGGTTGGCGGGAACATTACTCCCTACTCATCAGTACCAACTTTGATGTTGTCCAGGTCTCACAGCACTTGGACAGGGAATGCTCCAGTATCTGATCATTTGTAAATGCTACTGAACATTGTGCAACTTCCAGCAAACATTTCCATTTCTGACCTTAAGTCTTGTATCACTGAGATCAAACATTCTTGTTAATTCATGTCATTCCCAGCCTGGTCACCAACCAAAATAGAAACATTTTATGTACAAAGGCACCATACATATTGAAAGACTTTGTTGAGAGAATGCAGAGGTGACATTGGAGTGGAACAAGCAGACAAATCTACACCCCCTTCCCACACCACCTGACCTGCAAGTGACAGAGTCTAAAGATTGTGCATTGACCCTCCCAGCCATCTCAAACTCCATTGTACCAGCTTGGGTGCAAGTCATCCTCAATCCTGAGAAATAGCCTAAAGGAACGAGCTAGAGGTACATCCCAACGCGTGGAGAGTCTCTGACAGGTGTGACACACTCTCCAATGTCCCTGTGAAACCAAACTTCACATCCATGTTTCCAGCTCTGGATTTCTTCATAAGAATTACAAATTGTATGTATTCTTGTTGTTTAACAAAATGCATGAGATCAAGAAAATAATTCTATGCCTGCACATCATCAACAACAGTTCCTCAGACTTATTTTAACATTCTCGAAGAAAAGGCATTTTCCCTGTAAAACATAAGTAATTTCTTATCTTTAATTTTTTCTCAGGATTCTCAATCTCCATAGAATTCACCTGTCTTCATGCTGCTGCCAACTTCCTCCCTTTGTTGTCTTTCACATTGGTTCAATTGATCTGAAATTCACAATGTTTGTTGCTCGTTCTAACTTTGGTTCCAATTTTATTGTTGTGGAGTAAAGGGTTAACAATATCTCTACAGCTACTCTACTAATAGCTGCTGAGTTGTATACAAGGGGCTATTTCATGGACACATTGAATCAAGACCTGAGAATGTATGGTTTCAGAAATGTTCTCACTTATCCACCCTTGTATTCAATTATACTTTATCATCACTGAATCCCTACAGCGTGGGAGCAGGCCATTTGGCTCATTAAGTCCACGCCGACCCTCTGAAGAGCAGCCCACACAGACCCACCCAATTCCTGTAACCCTTCATTTCCCACGGCTAATCCACCTAGACTGCACATCCCTGGACACTATGGGAAATTTAGCATGGCCAATCTACTAACCTGCACATTTTTGGACTGTGGGAGGAAGCCAGAGCACCCAGAGGAAACCCACCCAGACATGGACAAATGTGCAAACTCCACATAGACAGAACCTGTGTTCCCGGCGATGTGAAGACAACAGTGTTAACCACTGAACCACCATGCTAATTAAAAGTTTTTGACTTTCTTTAACCAGAACATGGCCTACCTTCTGTCCAAACCTCAGATATGACCTCACTGCGACTGCTATTGATCCCATCTGCCTTGAGACTTTTATTGGGCCAACTACCTCTTTCAGATAAAACCTCTTTCAGATCCATTATCTGAAAACATCTTAATGCCATTTTCTCAGTTAGAATGCGAAACTGGGATGTTCAGGAAGACGTATAGCACTTCTCTCCAGCGCTTGTGCTCTAAAACTTTCTATTAGAACATGCTACTTCTATCTGGTTCCTATTGTTATGCAGCGTTTTTCAGGCTTATTTTCCCAATATCTGGCTGTTAATTTTGGCTTAGATGTGGAGATGCCAGTGTTGGACTGGGTGGACAAAGTCAGATGTCAGACAAAAACAGGTTGTAATCCAACAGAGTTATTTGAAGTCACAGCTTTCAGAGCATTGCACCTTTGTCAGGGGAAGTGACTTTATAAGGCTGCAATGTTCTTAAAGCTTGTGATTTCAAATTTTAGCTAAGATTACAGCATGTGGGATCAGTCTGAGTATGAATTAGTTAACATTGTTTGGACCAGTTGCACAAGCCAGTTGAAGATGACAGAGGAAAATGCCAATCCTGAGCTGAGGATGCAAACAACATCCCATTAGTGGGTCTCTTGAGCTCTTCACGACCAATCTGTGCACTTTAGTTCACGTTAGTCTTTTAGTTTAGAAATATTGTTAAATAGACAGAGTATTATCTTTCAAGTCACTTTTTTTGTAAATAATTAGAATTGCACCTCACAAACTTACAAATTGAAATGCTGCGAAATCTTTGGAATAAATGAAGTCATGCATACATCCTGTCCATGTGAAGGAGCCACAAGTAAATAAGTGCAGAGATGGTAATTAGAGAAGTTATAAAACAAAAGAGAAGCAGAAAGAGACAAGGAATTTTTTTAAAATGATACGTTGGCCAAGCAAACAGACATTTATGCAAAGAGAGTTTTAAAAAATGTTGTAGTTTGGAAACATCGCTAGAAATTAATGTTCATGAAATGAATGAAAACAGATTTTACCTTAATATCTAGGTGTTATAGTTTCTTCAAGCAACACATAAAAATAACAATTTAGCTAACTGGGGCTACAATTATAATGCAAGTAATAATCTCAAATTGGTACAAAAAATCAGGTTGGTACTTGTTTTCAGTATGTTGACTGGCGTTATGCAGCTGATTCCACCATGTTGCAATGGGTAGTATTTTATCCCAATGGTTAGCATTGCTGCTTCACAGCACCAGGGACCTAGATTCAATACTAGCCTGGTGTGGCTGGCTGTGTGGATCCCTGTGTCTGTGTGAGTTTCCTCAAGACCCTGGGGTTTCTTGCCACAGTCCAAGGATGAGCAGGTTAGGTGGATTGGCCATGCTAAATTGCCCTAGTGTCCAGGGTGTGAAGGTTGTCTTGATCAGGCCTCACAAGCCTTACTGAATTCTTTGAGGATGTGACAAAACACATCAATGGAGGTAGAGCAGTGGATGTGGTGTATGTGGATTTTAGCAAGGCATTCAACAAGGTTTCACATGGTAGGCTCATTCAGAAAGTAAGGAGGCATAGGGTTCAGGGAAATTTGGCTGTCTGGATACAAAACTGGCTGTCTAGTCGAAGACAGAGGGTGGTAGTAGATGGAAAGTATTCAGCCTGGAGCACAGTGACCTGTGGTGTTCCACAGGGGTCTGTTGTGGGACCTCTGCTCTTTGTGATCTTTATAAATGACTTGGATGAGGAAGTGGAGGGGTGGATTATTCAGTTTGTCAATGACACAAAGGTTGGTGGAGTTGTGGACAGCATGGAGAGCTGTTGCGGGTTGCAATGGGACACGGATAGGGTGCAGAGCTGGGCAAAGAAGTGGCAGACGGACTTCAACCCAGAAAAGTGTGAAGAGATTCATTTTGGAAGGTTGAATTTGAATGCAGAATACAGGATTGATGGCAGGATTCTCAGCAGTGTGGAGGAAAAGAGGGATCTTGAGGTCCACGTCCATAGATCCCTCAAAGTTGCTACCCAAGTTGATAGGGTTATAATGAAGGCATAAGGAGTGTTGGCTTTCATTGGTGCAGGAATTGAGTTTAAAAGCCGTGAGGTTATGCTGCAACTCTATAAAACTCTGGTTAGACCGCACTTGGAATATTGTGTTCAGTTCTGGTTGCCTCATTATAGGAAGGATTTGGAAGCTTTCGAGAGGGTGTAGAGGAGATTTACCAGGATGCTGCCTGGACTGAAGAGCAGATCTTATGAGGAAAGATTTTGGGAGCTTAGGCTATTTTCATTGGAGTGAAGAAAGATGAGAGGTGACTTGATAGAAATTTCCAAGATGATGAGGCATAGATAGAGTGGATAGTGGGAGGCTTTTTCCCAGGACGGAAATGACTATTATGTGGGGACATAATTTTAAGGTGACTGGAGGAAGGTGGAGGGGAGATGTCAGAGGTAGGTTCTTCGCACAGAGAGTGGTGGGTGTGTGCAATGCACTGCTGGCAGTGGTAGTGGAGTCAGATACTTTAAAGATATTTAAGCCACACTTGGATAGGCACATGGAGGATAGTAGAATGTAGGTTATGCAGGGTAGATTGATCTTAGTAGGCTAATAGGTCAGCACAACATTGTGGGCCGAAGGGCCTTACTGTGCTGTACTGCTCTATGTTCTATTAGTCCTAGGAAATGTTGGGTTAGAGGGGTACATCTGGGTGTGATGCTCTCCAGAGGATTGGTGTTGAGTTCATGAGCCAAATGACCTGCTTCCAGACTGTAGAGCTTCTATGATTTATCATGCGGAGTGTGAGGGCACTGAGTTCAGGAATGTGCAGCCTAGGTAAATGCAGGGTTATGGTGGTAGGGTAACAAGCTGGGGCTGGAACTGGGTGGGATGCTCTGCAGACAGTCAAATAGCTTCTTTCCATATTGTAGGAATTCTGTATTGTACTTAAGCTCATTGCTCAAAAGCACAGTCGATGGACATTCTTCCTGAACCATAAGAAAACCAGGTGAAAGCATTTGCTTTCTCTCAACTCTTAATCCTATCCATAACATCCTGGTATGGAAGGGCCTCTTCTTAGGTGCCTGCAGTTAGACTGATAATGTAATGTTGAGACAGCCACTCCAGGGAACCTTGGCATGATTTGAATTTAATAAACTTGAAAATCACATCTTGAACCAAGTCACTGCTCTGTCTGAGTGCACTTTTGCATGATGTCTGATTTATGGATCAAAAGTGATACTGTATGAATAGCAGGCTGAGTGGCATGGTGGTAGTCATATCATATTTATATTTCATGTTTAGACATATTTAGTGGCTGCCAGATGTGTGAACATATTCCCTATAGAGGAACCACTTATCCATTTTAATACAAAGCCTTACTCCTTTACAATTTATTTTTTTCTAAATCCTTGGTCATCCTACACAACAAGCTGTTTTCCTGCTTTTGTAAAGAATGACCTATTCACCTGCCGTCAGGATTTGAGGATAGTTTTGCTTGGAGCAGTGTTTGTTCGCTGCTTCTCGGTGGGGAATATGTTTGTGCACTTGGCAGTCGTATCAAGTGTCTCCCATCATGGAAATCCAAATTGCGAAGCTGTACAGAAGTTTAATGATATTGGTTAACCTTTTGCAAATCTACATAAGTTTTCCTAATTTTCTTCTTTCCTTGTGATGATTTAGCAGTAACAAATCTCTGTTATGGGTTTTCTTGCAAAATGTTACCATTAACTTTAATTTGAAGATGTGCTACTATCAAGAATCTGTGCAATGGCGGTCATCTCCGTGTTACAGCTTCATAAGTCAGCCCTTGATAGTAATCAAAATGCAGACATTTGTCTTAATTATATGTTTATACTGTGCATAGAAAACCACCTAGTAATCAAGCCATGGACGGGAATCCCCTTGGATCTTTCCTTCCATCTACACCATTATTACTTCATCAGATGTTCATGCAGATAAACAAGTTACTCTGCACATCTGGTGATGTGAAACAGACAGAGAGAGAACAGCTCCAAGGAATCGCCACTCTTTAAATCAAAGAAGATGATAGCATGGGAGGGTGAAGGTTGTGTCTGTTCCAGAGAAATTCATGCCTAATCTCCCTACCATGCTGCTTTCCAATAGCCTATGTATTCCTCAACTTCAAATGGTTATCTATTCATTCCTTGGAAGCTGCAATAATCTCATCCTAATGAGATAGATCATATTTGTGTTTTTGCACTCATAATCTGCAACAAGTGGAATTGCCACTTACCCAGCAAAGTACCATGTTGTTAGGATTTAACTTATCAGTTTTAAATAGAACATATTTCAGATACATTGAAATTGATATAATTTCTACTGTTTAACAATGCCTTAAAGATCTGTGCTTGCCTTTCGCAACTAGTTGTAGAAGGTCTGTCTTAAAAAAGTGTGAATTTGTTAAGGCCATCTAAATGTCAGGTTCTTAAGTTCTGCATTTTCCTTAAATTGATTTCTAATTCTTACTTCAAAGGGTTAACGTCCTCCTGCAATTGATCTCTGTTATTAATATGGCCTTGCTGTTTCATCAAAATCTTCTGCGCACTTAAACAAAGATTTTTGTTTTCTGTCTCATGAAGTTTTATTTTTCAAATGTAAGATTTGACGTAGCAAAATGTTTTCGTCAGCTTCTGCATATTTCAGTAAAAGGGAAACACTTTACAACAGCAACATGTCTCTTGCTGTATCAATTGCATAAGCAAATTGGCTGTCTGCAGAGGAGTTGTGGAGACAATTTTGTAATATTTCCTTTCTCAGTTTCTGAACCTTTTGCTAGTGTAGTGTAATTAAAACTAACGGGGTGGAGTTTTTCAGGCAGTTAGACTACTCCAAATTTTGTTTAGTTTTAATATGTTTAAGCTCCTTTTGATGTTCAACTTAAAGCTTCTCCAAGGTATTCCTTGTCTCTAGTTACTTTATAATTTGAACTTCTATTTATTAACTAAAAAGGCCCTTCAGAATTTGCTTGGCTTGCTGATGGAACATCATTACAGACTTTTTTTACACAAAATTAATAATTTCTTGGCATTAAATATTGACATGATCCAATTTGGATTTAAGTATATCATTTTCCTGTAACAGCTTGTTATTAGTTGCTCATAGTTAATTGACTACCAAATGATAGGTTGTTTCCAAGCTTTGAACATTTTCTCTGAATATGTCAAATGCTCGTTGATTCTCCTTGCACACGGTGGTGAAGATATGTCACATACAGCTGATTGCTGCTCTTGCAGTAGAGTACCATCTACTCTGCTCGAAGCTTTACTTTCCACAAACCTATTTCAAAGTTCTAAGACATCTTCCATGCATAATTGAAGATCCCTTTCTCATCTGAGATTTCTCAGATGAAATGGTCACTTTGCTGCTTGTGGAAAGTTTAGAAGCTTCATTTGTGTCCATTCGTGATTGAACAAATAGAAATTCTTCTCAGTTGCCAGACCTTTAAGTGCTCTGGCATCGACTATTTGCTCCTGTACATTGAACTTATCCTGTAACACTAGCAGCTCTTTGAACTGCAGGCCTGCAATATTTCCAAGGCTTTGAACATGTCTGCTGGGTGTGGAGGTACAGCTGACACAAGCTGAAAGACTGAATATGAAGTGACATTGGCATGACCTTATTTGCATTGAGAAAAGAAACGAGAGATCTGTGATTTTGATGTTAGTTCTCATCCCCATCACATAAACCCAAAACATCTCACACACCACGTTGCTATTAGGGTGTCCTTTTCAATTTCTGTTAGTGACCTTGTAGTGTAATGCATTGGTGTTCTTTTGCTGGATCCATAGTAGTCCTGTACCTAATGCTGTGAATGATGAATCTGCTGCTATCATTGTGAATAACTGTGGACTGTAAAGTGATAATAACTCCAAAGGAATTAATACCTTCTTAAATTTTTCAGAAGAATTACTTTGATCTGTACCTCTGTATCTTATCTCGAGCCAAAACGATCATGTTGGGATGGCAATGCAAACATTTTATCCAATACTCCAGGATGAGGTCTAACAAAAGATTTATATAAACTTATCATTATGGTCTTATTTCGTACTGAATAGTCTCAGTTAATGCTCTGCCTCTGAATTATTTGCTTTCATGTTTATAACTGGACACTCACTTATCTAGAAAATCACTGTCTAATCTGGCGTTCACATCTCTAATCTCATCCCTTTGCAATCTAGATCTAATCCTGACACTCCCATACATTTCATTATTATCTATGGGTCAAAGTTACTGTATTGCCTCAGCCCCCAGTGATGTCCATGACACTGTGTGGTGGTGTCTTGGTATGCAACAATAATATGAGAAGTAAAACGTTGAATTTGAAGTACTGGTGATATAGTGACCAAAACATACATGGCATTTTGTCATGTCAGAGCTTCTCAAAATATGTCATATACAATGGTTAATGACTTTAGATTTCCAGAAAAAACACAGTAACCGTTATGTTTTAGCAATATCCTAGATACACCACTAAATACAGTTAACTCTGAATTGTATCAGAGATAATGGGAACTGCAGATGCTGGAGAATCCAAGATAACAAAGTGTGAAGCTGGATGAACACAGCAGGCCAAGCAGCATCTCAGGAGCACAAAAGCTGATGTTTCGGGCCCAGACCCTTCATCAGAGAGCTCTCTGATGAAGGGTCTAGGCTCGAAACGTCAGCTTTTGTGCTCCTGAGATGCTGTTTGGCCTGCTGTGTTCATCCAGCCTCACATTTTATTATCTTAACTCTGAATTGTATTGGTTTTATACTTCAGCATTTTATTGGCCTTGTTGAGCACTGTTCTGCTTTGATTAGATCCATGAAATCTGCTAGTTCTCTTTTTGGAGGCTGCAATGTTTTCAGAACCATTCATGGTGTATGATTGTACTTTTACTTGTATTTATGCTTGTCTCACCATTGTGGTATTTTAATTTTCTGTTTCTGCTGCTGAAATACTTCTTTTTGAGAGGACATAAGTGAGCTTGCACAATTTGAGGACAGGAGAGATGGAGTGTTGCATTTCTAAACAATAACAGTAGATGGCGCATTTTCCCCTTTTTTTTCTCTCTCTGGCTCAGTTTCTGAAGAGTGGGTTCAGAAATTTAAAATGCACAGATGTAATTTCAGGAGCCTTGCACTCTCAGTGGAAAAGCCTCGCTTGAAAATACTTTAGACCAGAAGTAGATGGCAACACTGTCATTTGAATTGTCTAACACAGCAGGTGTCTGAGCATGTTTCTCTACAGAAAGCATTGAAATATCTCTACACTGATGTACTTTGAATCATTCAAAATCTTTCTAGGTCAAAAGTAACAACTGATACTTAAATTTCTATTTATGCCTTTGATGTAATGAAATATCCCAAAGCGCTTCACTGGAGTATTATAAAACAAATTAAGACTGAAGCCACGTAAGGCAATATCAGCCAACAACTTGATCATAGTGGGAAAGTAAGCAGGGGAGATGGAGAGGTGTAGGGAGGGAGTTCCAGTGGAGCCTAAGTGACTGGGTGGGGGGGGGGGGGGGGAACCAACAGTGGTGAGATTTAGGTGAGAGATGCTCAACAGGCCAGAATTGGACAAGCACAGGTATCCTGAAGCACAGAGCATTACGAAATAGAAGAGATTCAATAGGGAGGGGTGAAACCACAGTACGTTTTGACAACAAGGATGAGAACTTTAAGATCATGATGTTGCTTGGTGAGAGCCAAAGCAGGTCTAGGAAGACACTGCTGATAGGAGAATGGGACTTGGTGCAAGGTCAGAAACAGCAGCAAGGTTTTGAAGCTTGTGGAGAGTAGGATATGTTAGGTCAAACAGGAGTGCATTAGATACATCAACAAATTAAAAAAGGCATGAATGAGGGTTTCAGCAGCCGATGAGATGAGGTGTTGGGTGTCGGAATGCAGTGTGGATGGGTGGAGTGTGGTGTTAGTGAATGAAGTGTAATGTGGGTGGGTGGGGTGTGGTGTGGATGGGCAAGTTAGGAAATGTAGCTGATATTGTGAAGTTAGGTGGTCTTAATAGCAGCATGACTCTGAGTTTGGAAGCCCATCCCAGGCTCAAATTTGACACCAGTGTATGAATAGCTAAATCTCAGCCCTTTACTAGGAAACATAATGGTGTCAGTAGCTAGGAATAGAGTTTGGAACTCAAATCAAAAATTATGGCTTCTAGTCTCCCAAACACTGATTAAAATATATAATTTGAATTTAATGGAACAGATATTTGAATAATTTATTTGATTATACATTTTATGGTACTTTATATGTGCTCAGCTATAGTGTATCATTATCACCCTACTGGTGATATACAGACATTTCAGGGCTGTCCATAGAAAGCCTGACATTTACACAACTGATGTAGGATAAGATTCTGTTTCCGAGTTTAAAGATTTTAGTTTGCAGCTTCTAATACTTCCTTTGCTTCAGCATCAATTTTTGCCAAGTTTCATTCCTGCAGAGTGCTTTGGGGCGTTCTCCCATATTGATGGTGCTATATAATGCAATTTGTTACAATATGCTTCAATGCTGCTATCTCATACATTTCCCTGAGATTTTCTTCAATCAGACTGTTCCAAGTGTGCTGTTAATAAGTATTTTCCTTCTCTGGAAGTAAGTGAGCATTCACCATGAAACATTGCGGGAACGGACCATTTAGCTCTTTGAGTCTGTTCTGTCATTCAACACGATCAAGGCTGATCCGATTCTGGTCTCAGAAGCACTCTCCTGCCTGCAGTACACCATCTTGAGTCACTTGCCAATCAAAGGTTTGCTTAACTCAGCCTTGAATAATTTCCATGTGCCAGCCTCCACATTGTGGCGAAGAGAGTTCTACAAACATTCCAGGAGGAAACAATTTCTCCTCATTTCTGTCTTAAAAGAGAAGCTGAAATGGAGGGAATACATGGAAGAGGAAACTTTAGCATAAAGGTAGCTCTTATGAGCTGTTTTCAAGCTTCAGTTAAATACTTTTTTAAAGCAGCTGGTCATGACCGTAGGAGAGGAGCATTTTTACAGGATGCCAACTGGGTGAACGTATACACAGGAAGGCAGACACTACCTGCATGCACCTAAATCGTCCCGACCTGTGGTGCAGGCAATTGCAGGCAGACGGGAAGCTTACAGTCAACTTACTTTGAGTGAAGTGAACCAGGCTCCTTTATTGGCTTCATCATGCGGGCGTGTATTCCTGCCAGCCCCAAACCTGCCTCCTGGGAACGGGTTAGGCAAACTGGCACACTTAACTAACTCAGGTACTTTCAAGGCCAGTCTGCTATCTTTATCAGGGGCCAAATCTCCAACCCAAACTGCTCAGGAAATCAGAAACCTAAAGAATGCAAGTTTGAAATGAAATCATAAACTGGGAATTCAAGCAACAAAAACCTTCAGACCAATGTACATTAGTGTAAATTACAAGGAAATTGTTGTAACAATAAAAACTAATCCAAGAAACAATTAGTGATAATGGGAACTGCAGATGCTGGAGAATCTGAGATTACTAAGTGTGGAGCTGGATGAACACAGCAGGCCAAGCAGCATCTCAGGAGCACAAAAGCTGACATTTCGGGCTGATGAAGGGTCTAGGCCCGAAACGCCAGCTTTTGCGCTCCTGAGATGCTGCTTGGCCTGCTGTGTTCATCCAGCTCCACACTTTGTTATCCAAGAAACAATTAGTTGTTTAATGATTTTTGAGAGAGGATTCAGTGCGGCAGAGATCAAACATACTGGATGTAAGTGTTGGACCCAAAAGCCAAATTTGTTCTTAAAATATCCCTTGTATTTAGGGCAATATCTTCGCACTGATAGGTTCTAATGATGGGGCAATCAGTTACAAACCCAGAGAATTTAGTTGAAGGAGTGCCAGGCAATGGTAGGCTGTTGTAAATCAAAGTTACATGCATCCCCTGGAGATCCAAGAATGATATATTAGTAATTTCAGGAATCTTTTAAAGTTAGCCTGAACAGACAAGTCAACTGAATTATCAACTCATTAAAATCTGATTTGCATTTAACTGCCAGTGAGGTAAGCTCTGTTCATGTGCGTAAGCATATGTGTGCTGAGCTGTTTTCCCAGATACAATACAATGCAGGGATCAATGGTCCAATTCATGTCTGCCTCAGACCAGGGGAGGGGACATCTTGCTGTACAGCACACCAAGAAATCAATCTAACACCCACCACCAACGCCAACATCGCTCTGCCCACAGCCTCCACAGCCAGCAGCTGCAGAGGAGACAGCAACACTGAGCCCTGCCGAGTCTTCACAGTCCCCCCAGACTTCCCCCTTACTGAGGATGAACGGTCAGTCCTCAGCAAGGGGCTCACCTTTGTCCCCCTTCACCCACACATCAACGAATACCAGTCACGTTTGGACATCGAGCAGTTTTTCCGCCACGTCCGCCTCCACACTTACTTCTTAAACTGTAAGCCTAACCCTCTACCTACTGACACCTTCTCCCACCTCCAACGGACCCCCTCCTCCTGGGCACCGCCCCAAGGCCTCCTACCCTCCCTCAACCTCTTCATCTCCAACTGCTGCCGAGACATTAACCGCCTCAACCTCTCCACACCTCTCATTCACTCCAACCTCTCCCCCGCAGAACGGGCAGCCCTCCGCTCCAATCCCAACCTCACCATCAAACCCGCGGACAAGGGAGGCGCAGTTGTAGTATGGCGCACTGACCTCTACGTCGCTAAGGCCAGACGCCAACTCTCCGACACCTCCTCCTACCACCTCCTTGATCATGACTGCAGCCCCGAGCACCAAACCATCATCTCCCAAACCATTCACAACCTCATCACTTCAGGTGACCTCCCACCCACAGCCTCCAACCTCATCGTTCCCCAACCCCGCACGGCTCGTTTCTATCTCCTTCCCAAAATCCACAAACCTGCCTGCCCTGGTCGACCCATCGTCTCAGCCTGCTGCTGCCCCATCGAACTCATCTCCACCTATCTGGACTCCATTTTCTCCCCTTTGGTCCAGGAACTCCCTACTTACATCCGTGATACCACCCACGCCCTCCACTTCCTCCAGAACTTCCAATTCCCTGGCCCCCAACACCTCATTTTCACCATGGACGTCCAGTCCCTATACACCTGTATTCCCCATGCAGATGGCCTCAAGGCCCTCCGCTTCTTCATGTCCCGCAGGCCCGACCAGTCCCCCTCCACCGACACCGTCATCTGCCTAGCTGAACTCATCCTCACCCTCAACAACTTCTCTTTCAATTCCTCCCACTTCCTACAGACAAAGGGGGTGGCCATGGGTACCCGCATGGGCCCAAGCTCTGCCTGCCTCTTTGTAGGTTACGTGGAACAGTCCCTCTTCCGCACCTACACAGGCCCCAAACCCCACCTCTTCCTCCGTTACATTGATGACTGTATCGGCGTTGCCTCATGCTCCCACAAGGAGCTCGAACAGTTCATCCACTTCACCAACACCTTCCACCCAAACCTCATGTTCACCTGGACTATCTCTAATACCTCCCTCACCTTCTTGGACCTCTCTACCTCCATCTCAGGCAACCACCTAGAAACCGATATCAATTTCAAGCCTACCGCCTCTCACGGCTACCGAGAATACATCTCCTCCCATCCACCCTCCTGCAAAAATGCCATCCCCTATTCCCAATTCCTTCACCTCCGCTGCATCTGCTCCCAGGATGGGGCATTCCACTCCCGTACATCTTAGATGTTCTCATTTTTCAAGCACCGCAACATCCCCCCCGCAGTGATCGAGAACGCCTGCATTTCCTGCATCTCATCCATCACATCCCATCCCCTTAATAACAAAAAAAATCCCCCTCCTCCTCACGCAACACCCCACCAACCTCCGGATCCAATGCATCATCCTCCAACACTTCCGCCATCTGCAATCCGACCCTACCACCAAAGACATTTTTCCCTCCCCACCTTTGTCTGCTTTCCAGAGGGACCACTATCTCCGTGACTCCCTTGTCCGCTCCACTCTCCCCTCCAACCCCACCACACCCGGCACCTTCCCCTGCAACCGCAGAAAATGCTACACTTGCCCCCGCACCTCCTCCCTCACCCCCATCCCAGGCCCCAGAAGACTTTCCACATCAAGCAGATGTTCACCTGCACATCTGCCAATGTAGTACACTACATCCATTGTACCCGGTGTGGCTTCCTCTACACTGGGGAAACCAAGCGGAGGCTTGGGGACCGCTTTGCAGAACACCTATGCTCAGTTCGCAATAAGCAGCTCCACCTCCCAGCCGCGAACCATTTTAACTTCCCCTCCCATTCTTCAGACGACATGTCCATCCTGGGCCTCCTGCAGTGCCATAATGATGCCACCTGCAGGTTGCAGGAACAGCAACTCATATTCCGCTTGGGAACCCTGCCCCCCAATAGTATCAACATGGATTTCACAAGCTTCAACATCTCCCCTCCCCCCACCGCATCCCAAAATCCAGCCCAGCTCATCCCCACCTCCCTAACCTGTTCTTCCTCTCACCTATCCCCTCCTCCCACCTCAAGCTGCATCTCCATTTCCTAACTACTAACCTCATCCCGCCCCCTTGAACTGTCTGTCCTCCCCGGACTGACCTATCTCCTCCCTACCTCCCCACCTACACCCACCTTTACTGGGTCCATCCCCACCTCTTTAACTTGTTGGTCAACTCTCCACCTATCTTCTCCTCTATCCATCTTCGATCTGCCTCCCCCTCTCTCCCTATTTATTTCAGAACCCTCTTCCCCTCCCCCATTTCTGAAGAAGCGTCTAGTCTCGAAAGGTCAGCTTTCCTGCTCTTAGATGCTGCTTGGCCTGCTGTGTTCATCCAGCTCCACACCTTGTTGCCCACAGCATGCGTCAGCTACCCATGTGGCAGGAACACTGCATGTTCAGCCAGATGGCAATGTCTGAAAGTAGTCCTCTGTCCAATTGGGGTGGAGCTGGGGGCACCACCAGTCAGGGTCAGAACCCACACACAGTCCAGGGGCTCAGCCATGGTAATGGAACACTCACAGTCAGGAGATCTGTCTCCGTACAGACCGTGCAAGGGGCAGTTCTCTAGGGCCAGCAGCAGCACTTGGGAAATTGTGTATCGTCGGTCAGGGAGCTGAAAGCTCAGTGGGCAGAGGTTTGGTCAGGCATGTCTAGGGGCTGTTTGTCGCAGCTGGTCCAAGGTCTGGGGTGAATTCTGTCATGGGATTCCATTCATTGTTTATTAAAAAGGTACACGGGTACTGAGGGGCTGTAGTGGGAGTCATTGGCAAACGGGTTGGGGGCAGTCAAGGCTGGGGGAAAGCAGAGTCATTTATAGAATTGGGATAGGGATGGTGATGGGCGGTGGGTGGTCTTAAGTTGAATCTTGGTAGTGGGAACAGCATCGGAGAGCATGGTAGGCTACTGGAGGGAGGTTATTGGCAGTGACCATCACTGTGGCCTCCACAGGGGTTTCATAGAGGAGCAGGGTGGACATCATTAAGTGTTGGAGCAATGGAGAAAGTTGGAGGCAAAGTTCAACAGGATGTGTCTCCACTGGGGGGTGTACAGACGGAAATGGGTGATGAGGGTAGTTCACAGTAGGAGGGGTTTGGAGGCTCTGGGGGGATCCCTGGTGACAAGGTGGGGCCTGTTGCTTATGGTGTCTACCGTGAGCTGTGTGTTCCCTGCCATCACTTGTTGGACTCGAGATACAAAATTCAACAGAAAAATAGCTCCAATAATGCTGTGAGTGAGTGGAATCAATGTCAGTTTCATGCATGAAAGTGTGGGATCATGTTTGCTGGATGTTAGGATGTTGAAAAGGCAAATATATGAAGACCTGACTGGCCACCAGCACCCTCCCCCGCCCCCACTCCAGTAGATGAGAGCTGGGTGCAACGGACCATCATGGACTGTCAAATAGTTATTGGTAAAGACACCAACATTTGGTTTGCATTGTGGGGACAAATTGCAAGCTCTGCTCATTTTGTTTGTGTTTACATTTGGTATCTACCAATAAAAACACATGTTTGGGCTTGTGACAAGATGCGGATTGTTCACTGGGCACTGGGGAAGGGGCAGCGGGGACTTAGAGAGGGCGCTTAGGTAACCAATGTTAATAAGTTGTGTGGGGCAGTGGTTAAATAGGGCGAGAGAATGAGGTTATGTGTGACAGGGAATGCCAACATTCCCCACAATGTGCCATGAGCCATGTGGCTTTGTGACTGGTCTATCATGACATTGCCAGTGACAGCCAATGCTGGATTATCAATGCTGGTACAGGTGCACAGTGGTTTTTTAAAGACGGCAAAAATCCCTCCACAAAAATTCAACGCAACTCGAACTTAATCAAAAAGATGTACGATTCAGACCATGGTCTCTGGCCAAACTATCTTTGATGGTGTTTGCTAGCACTGTCAGTAATTCACTGAGTTCATATCAAATGCAATTTTGAGGTGCAGCTTCAGAAACAAAGCATGAAAAAGACACAGAAAGATGTCATAAGACAGTCAAAAATCAATTGCTAGAAAAATGCTCGGGTATTAAAGGTAGTGAATCACAGCTTGACAGGTTTTAGATTCCAACATTAGTCAGTTGAATTAATACACTGAACACTCATTCATTGCTGAGTGATACTGTGACTGCATCAGGCAACACAAGCTGCTGGTGGTCTACCTTTGTTTCAAGAAAATGCAAGGCCTTTTGGTCTGATTTTTGGTCAGTTCTTTTCACATTCTTGCAGTGTTGTTGAAGTTATTTTGTGACCCTGCTAGCTGCCTCAAGCCCAATGAATTTTCTTTGCTTTCTGTCCCTCACTGTCTTTTAAGTCAGATCATCTTGGTTTTCTGTTGCATCAATTACAGGGGCTATGAGTCATAATGCAGGAAAAACACATTTTCTCTTGCGATGCAAGTTTAATGATCATGCCAAGCACAGCTCAAAAGCTTTGTGCTATCGCAACAAGAGCCTTAATTCCTATCCTCCCTCTAAGAAAAAAGAATGATAGCTCCTTCCATCAGATTGATGAGCTGAATGTGCATTACCATTGCAGATGACAGTCTAAAGCCATCCTATGAATATTAAAACTGCTCCTAGCCTACAAGCCTTGGAGACAAAATGAGCTTTTCAAAAGTCAAAAATGTCATTGAAACATCAGATGGTAAGAATTGTCATAATTAAAATGTAATTAATGAAATATACGTTTATTTTGAAATATTTATCTTGTCACCAGACATTTTGCTAAATTTTGCATGACATGTGCAGTATTGAGAGGCATTGTGTCGTGGTAGCATCAGTAGACTAGTCATCCAGAAATTTACTAATGTTCTGGAGACATGGGTTAAAATCTCACCAATGGCAGACGGTGGATTTTACATTGGATTAATATATTCTGGAACTGAAAGCTGCTCTTAGTGGTGACGGACATAAGATTATTATTTGTCATCATTAAAACAAAAATCTGGTCTATTAATATCCTCTGGAGAAGGAAATTTGCTGTCCTTATTTGGTCTGGTCAACATGTGACTCCAGACCCACCGATTGACTCTTACCTGCTCTCTGAAATCGCAATCCATTCAATTCAGAGGCCATTAGGAAGGCAACAAATGCTAGCCTAGCTAGCAACATTCACATCTCATGAAAGGATAAACTAAAACAGTTACTCATGTCGGTGACAAGGTAGCCTTCACTCGAAAATGTCCTTTCCTTTCTTGCTAGATATAGCAAACAAATCAATGTAAAAGTAACAGGTGTATGTAACTTTTCTTTCATTCACTGAATGTGGGCATCATTGATAAGATCAGTACTCTTCCCTCTCACTTGCTGATAGCTCCTGGCAGTTCCAGAATTTTGACCTATCAACTAAGATGGAGTAACTATATAGCTCTAAGTCAGAAATGTTTGTGACTGAGACAGGATCATCCAGGTGGCACTGTTTCCATTCCTCATCCTCTCCCCACATCCTGCTAAGCATGCGGGTTTGGAAGACACAGTCTAAGGAACCTTGGCAAGTTGCTACAGTGCCTCTTTAGAGGTACAAACTGCTAACACAGTATCAGCAGTGGAGGTAATGGTGTTTAAAGTAATGGATGGGGTCTTTATCAAATGGGCTGCAATGTCTTAGGCATCTTGATCATTATTGAAACTGCACTCGTCCAGTCAACTGGAGAGTATTGCATCACAATCTTGATTTGTGACTCTTCATTTGTGGACAGGGTTTATAGGATGGCAATCACTGCTGAATTCCAAGTTTTGACCTAGTTGTGAAGCCATAGTGTTTATCTGTAAATTGGAGCAAGAAAAGTTCTATTGGAATCAACAAGAAGGGGATGGTTTTGGATATGATTGAGGCAAAGTTACAAACCACAGGATGATAGAATGCAAATTAGAGTCAAAGAGGTCTGCAGCACAGTAAAAGGCTGTTCAGCCTATCAAGTCTGCCTTGGTCAAACATAGGCACCAAAGTGTTCTAGTCCCATTTTCCAACACTAAGCACATAGCCTTGTATGCCTAGATATTTGCAAGTACACACCTAAAGACTTATTAAATGTCATGATTCCAAATGCTTTCAGTTACTTTTCTTTATACTGATAAAACCTTTAGTTTTCTCAGGACCATGACGCGAAAGGAATTCAGGTATTTACTCGTACATATTAATCAATTAAAACCTTCTAAATGATTAAAGATTTAACAGCATCTTAGGGTTTGTTTAATACATCCTCATCAGTGGTACGACCCTTTGATCTTTTATTTATAAATTCTGTGTCTGATACCACCTTATTAATACCTGAAGAAGGAGCGAGGCTCCAAAAGCTTGTGTTTTCAAGTAAACCTGTTGGACTATAACCTGGTGTCGTGTGATTTCTCACCTTAGTTTCCGGTCTTAGCTGTGTCACAAATGGGAAGTATAAATTGGCAGGCGATACTTCCTTGGTCAGGCATTCTCAACCAATTTAAAGTAAAAGATGGTGGGCAATTTTGAGATTTCTCATGGCTCAAGGATAGTGTTGACCTGAAAATGGTCCAATACGATTAAGGGGAACTTTGCCCAGGCAACAGACGGTCAGTTTGCAAGGCTCGTGAGGATTAAATTGTTTAAAAGTAACATCATCCTGGTATCACCCAGCTGAGTTCTGAGCATAGTTGGGAAACCACTTTGGATTTGTGTGTAACAAACTAAGGTTCTTTAAAAGCCAATCAAGTCATACTTTAATGACACATTCTGGTAGAAATTGAACTGTTAGCAACTGTTGGAAGGCAATCACGGATATCAGCAAACCAGCAGTTAGCCACAGTGAGAGGTGAACACTACAAGCAGTAATTCTCTCAAATTCAATTCACCACTTTCTTTGGATATCGTAATTCTGTCCATGTTAACAAGCCCTGCATGGATCCATAAAAAAAGAAAACTAAATTTACCATAGATCGCAAAGAAAGAAATTACCAAACAAGATAATACTTCTTGTAAGTTTTACATTAACATGGGTCAGAATAAGTGTGAATTAAACATAACTTAACAGGCCAACCACCATCAGTACAAATTATAAATTACACATGGATCAGCTTATACTACTTCTTCCTCAGGTGGTTCAGGAAATTTGGCATGTCCGTAAGGTCCCTCACCAACTTCTATGGACATACCATTGAAAGCAAACTGTCCGGGTACATAATGGCCTGTAATGGCAACTGCTCTGCCCAGGACAGTAAGAAACTACAGAAATGGTGCGCACAGCCCAGATCATCACAGAACCTAACCTTCTATCCATGGACTCCATTTACATGGCTCGCTGCTGTGGAAAGGCTGTCAACAACATCAAAGCACCCCGATAATTATCTCCTACAACCTCTTCCAGCAGGCAAAAGATATGGAAACCTGAACACATGAACAAGCAGGTTCAGGAACAGCTTCTTTCCAGTTATTATCAGACTGTTGAATGGGCTCTAGCCTCAAATCATATCACTTGCAATGTAACCCATATGCCTTTAAGTCTTTTTGAGCTGCCTGTACCACTTGTAAACAAAGCTTTTCAGTGCAGGTGACAACAAAATAGTTAATGAATCTTCATTAAAGTTTACCAGGTCACACGGACAGTACATAAAATTACATCCAAATAAAATGGCCTGCTTCCACAAGTTTACAAATTGTTAAAAGTCCTTTTCAAACATTTTTGAAAACAATTACAAATCATTCAACATTTTCAAGCAATTACAAATTTTCCCTACTTCTGCTTCTAAGTCAAATGACAATATGTCAGTAATTTACAGGGACCCTGAAGTATAAACCTTCACTTTTTGTCTGTAGAGTCAATGACAGTGGGCTCGTAACCCAGAACCCCAATCGATTGTCATACAGCATGACCAGTTCTCTCGCATCCTTTAGGGAGTGAGACTGCCAACCTTATCTAGTCTGGCCTATACGTAACTCCAGACCTGCAGCAATGTGGTTGACCCTTAAATGCTGCCCTGCTGCACCCATATCCTATGAATGAGTAATAAAAAAGAAATCCCCGTAACATGGGTGTTATCTCTGTTTCAGTAGTTTGAACTTTGCAGGAGAAGCAGCAGCTTGCATCAGCCCAACAGCCAGAGTGAAAGGGGCAACTAATCTAACTGCAGTTTCTGTCTCTCCTACAGACACATGGGCCCAATACAGGGGGTAGGCCCAGGCTGGTAACTCAAAGGAGGTTCAGGCTTTAAAGGCAAAGAGTCATCTTCCTTGCAATGTCCTAACATTAGGCTCTCGGAGCAAATAATCAGAGATTTTTGGAAGCAGATGGCCAACCTCGCAGAACAGATAGCCATCCATAACCCACGGTTGTCAAGGTGACCAGAAACTCCATTTCTTTCCTTCCAAGGATCTGCAGGTGTCATCTGCAAAATTTCACAATCTACTGCCCACATAGGCAATACCCATGCCACCAATGTCCACAGCCATCCCAAGGTGGAATGTGGGGCTTCAGGCAAATCACACTGTACACAACACCATCACCATCTCCAATTCTAGCTTATGACTCTCCTGTTTGTGAATGAAAATCTCTGAGTTCACCATCCTAGCATCAGTAATCATGATTGCGATTTTACGAGGCTTTCCTTGTGTTAATGACATCTTGCCATCTACAAACTAAACTGGAAGCAAAAGGAAAAATCACACAGTATCATCCTCACCTATTCAAAGATATTGCCTCCCTGGTTTCTAGTTTCTCCCAGTTCCCTAAAGAGACCACCAGGCCCTTCCACACCCCACAATGCACCAGGCCTGGAGTGATCACCATAATTTGTACTTCCCTAGGGATAGCTCTGCTTATATCTTGTTTACAAAGGTCACAAACTAGATCAACTTTGATACTGACGAAGCAAATGAAACCTAGAGGAATGGATGGTTCAGATCACATACAGAATTTGACAGATCCATGGACTGATTGATTGTACTCATCTGATAATTGAGGCACCACCAGATCAGTCAGCAAACTCAGTTCTATTGATGTGCTACTGTCCTGTGACAACTGGACGAACATTATGCAACTCCATGCCAGGTATCATGGAAGCAGGCTTAGCTCCTTCATCATCAGTGTCTTCTGCACTTAACAGTCACAGTGTTTGGTTCCTGGATGATAAAGATACCCAATGATGAATTGACCATTGATTTTGATGAGAAACCCTACCACTCAGGACCTGGAGTGGCATAATGGGAACCATGTTAGCATCAAGCTATTAGTTTGCTGATGGTGATTTCCAGTGCTTTGCAAATCCTTGCTCCTACATGGGCCTCCAAGATCGCTGTGGTCCGCTGGATCCTACACATTGTAGTGCCTCAGAGAGGACAGGAGCTGATACCAAGGGAATGTATAGAGTTGTTGACCTCCTCCTCTCTCAGTCTGCAAGTGGTTATTGTAGCCACATAACTGACTGCTAGGGAATCGCATGAAGGACTATTCCAGGTATAATTCACTCGAAAAGCATGCTTACAGTAAGCTGTGTTTCCTATTCAGAGTCCGAACCCCATCTTCAACATGCATCTTTCCGACAGTCACCCAGACATCCATCATGGTCATATCCTGTTGTACTCATCATTCACTGGAAAGAAAGAAACGAAGGTAATAGTGATGAAATTTTATTACATACGTTTGACATTGTGTTTTTTTTTAAGTAACGAGTAATAAATAAAAATGAAGAATTCACATCAACTCATGTTTTCGTCGAAATAAGGAGTATTAATGAAACATAAAAATGCGAATGAATCCCTTTGTATAACTAATACCTTTCCTCCTCTGTTTCCCATTACTTTTACTTTGTGCTACACACTTGGATTCAGCTGACCTGGAGTTAGGTGGCTTATTTCCCTGCTCTGAGCCATGGGTTCTCCACAGTGGAAATCACTGAGTTTTGGAGCCCATAAAGACTCCATCAAAGTCTATCCAATACATGCTGTGCTAGGGCAGACTAGATATTTGGGAGGAAAGAAACTATGTGAAGCTTGGCACAGCGGGGTGTGGGGTCAAGTGCTGAAAAGTGGGAGTCCCTGGCGCTCCCTCCTCCTGCACTCAGGAGAGAGAGAGAGACATGAGTGCGACAAATATAATTAATAGTGAGGATGGATAGACAACATCTAGGGACAGTAATGGTGAGGAATGGGTGTGAGAGGGTAATGGGGCAAGGGTGGGTTTTAATGTTGTCTGGTGGTTCGAGGTGACGACTGCAGAGAAAGGATTGAATGTGACCAAGGTGCAAAAATCAGAGGAGTACCATGCAAGCGATTGTGAGGGAGGCATGAGGACAGTGTCTACTAGCCAACAGTTGAAACCTCTTGTTTTGTGAGACCTCATGAGGTGTTCAAACCTCTGTGTGATTGGATCCAGGTCCTAGGCACCTGTTTGTTCAGCTTCCCCATCCTGACAAAAGATTGTTTCTCCTGTCCCCTGACTACATTTATCAAGACCTCCAGACTGAATCTGAGAACCAGGGGAGCAGCCAATCCATAACCAGCTCACATCCTGTTGCTTGCTCCTTCTTGTTGTTTCCATTGTGAGCCCTGCTCCAGTTCATTTCTTTTTTTCCTCATTGCTTGTTTAGTCATCGTGTTCACCCATCTTGACAGGTTTGATCAACATACGTACATGAGTCAAATGGCCTCCCAAAGCCAAAAACAATTCTGTCCTTTCATCAGGGAATAAACCCGAAAAAACCCCCAAACCTTTCTATCCCATATAACCAGCGATTTCTTTGTAATAATATATCATTGGACAACCAGGAGGCCTGTTTATTGCTAAATGTTCAAAATGGGGTGGGGGGTGCAATTAATTTGTGAATTGGCGTTATTGTAGGACAAAACTCTACACATGCTACTTTTGTTTTTCCAGCAGCAATGAATTCCCCACCTTGCAGAATCAGTACAAAGATGGTGCGATACCAATGTTGCAGTTAAGATGAAGATTTACCAAAATTGACTCCTGGAGAGGCTACCAGCAAAAGTGAACATCAGGAAGTTAGCACACTCTCCCCACCATTTTCCAAATTCACACTGCCAGCAACATTTCCACCAGCACTACTTATTTAGGAAAAACAACCCCGTTAAATTTATAGCTTGTCTGTCACTCTTCAACCTTCATTAGATATTTACTTCCAGTTCTGCACCATTGAATGTAATTATTTTTCCTTACCAGTATAATTTCATAAATAAAACCAGACTGAAATTGCTTTGCACTAACAGTAAATGTGGGAATAGGTAATTTACAAAAGTTCACTTGATCTGTGAATCTTTGATGGGATTTCTACATCCCATAGTGTAAATTCCATTCTAAAGCAGTCATTCTTTGGTATGTTTCAGCTTGATAATTATGGTCAAACATCTTTGTTTTTCACCTGTGGGTATCAGTAGTCATGTTAAAAAGGAAAAATAAAGTTCAACTGAGACATGTAGAATTCAAGGGTTCCACTTGCAAAGGAAAAGACTTCTAATGTTTGATATGTAAGGCCATACCTCATAATAGGAAAGTTTTATGTATCTGGACTTCATCCCCTTCTTCTCTGTATGTGCATGTTAGTTGACCAGTTCTTAATGCTTTTCTCTGAGCTCTTCCTGCTCTTAGATTCTATCTTTGTCAGGGGTCCAGCAAGCGAACCATTTGTGCAGGATTTTGAAGTTTCTATTAAAGTTATACCGAAGGAGTGGGAGAATTCACCCCCTCTTCCACAAAATACTTCTTTCTCCATTTCAATTTGAAGTTCAATTCCTGAAATGAGATTCCTTCCTTCCAATATTCACCACCCGGAGCAGAAACATTGATATAATTGTCAAATCTGAAACAGAAGGAAGGTGAGGAGAATTATGTTTCATTGTACACGAGGAGTTATTATGGTCTGGAACACAATAGTTACTGGAAGCAGGTTCAACTGTCACATTGAAAGGAAATTTGAAATATACCAAAGAAGGAAACACATGGAGGGATATGGAGGCAAGATTTCAATGAGAGTGAATGGTGCAAAATCACAAAGGAGTTTCTTCCTGTTTCTAAACATACCAGATTATCCCTCTTCATCTTCCTTACTATCTTCAAAGCCTTCAGTGCTGTTACTATATAAACTCCTCAATTGCTTCTCATTGACTGCCTCAAACTAGAGACCAAGTTTCATCCTTAGTTATCCAAACAGTGCAATAATGTCTCACCTTAAATTTGTTACCCATCTTCATGTTTATCCTTCTGTCAACTCTTTTGAGTTTACACAGAATTCATCCTTAACTTCTCCTCCATTTGAAATCTAATTGTGAATGGTCAGTGAGTAAAACAGGATAGTAGTAAGTGATAATGATTAGGGAATGAGAGACAGAGGTTGGTCAGTGAGTGACACGGGAAAGCTACCTTATAACAAGGAGTGGTCAGCGTGTGACAATTGATGGCCAGTGAAAGACACTGAATGATCAGTGAGTGACACAGGATGGTCAGTGAGTGACACAGGATGGGCAGTGAGTGACACAGGATGGTCAGTGAGTGACACAGGATGGTCAGTGAGTGACACAGGATGGGCAGTGAGTGACACAGGATGGGCAGTGAGTGATTTGATGTCAGATCATCAGTAAATAGTATATTGAATGGTTACCGAGGTGACACTGGATATTCAGTTTCTGATATCAGATGGTAATTGAATGTTTCAGATGATCAGTAGATTATAGTGGTGCTATATAAATGGCAATGAATAGTTAGTGAGTGAGATACCCAATCAGCAACTTGATGGCTTGAATGGGCAGTAATAACCCTGTGACTCAGTAACAGTTTTTTATTGCTCCTTAATGTCTGGTGCAGAATTTGCTGTGATGTCCCTGAAATGTGAGTCAGGATATTCATGGGGAGACAAGGAGGGAGGCTGTAAACAGCTGAAGAATATAGTAAGATGAGCAACACAAAGAGGCTGCTGAATTTGAAGGCAGGACATTATGTATCTCTCTCACCTCCATCCTACCTATGTCACTCTGGCTCACCATAGGGTCAGAAAACAATTGACAGTATACCACATCCTCACACCTGCCAATGGTCTTCAGTAATGGGGAGAGGGCTGCTCAATGTTTGCAACTTGGAGAGGTGGGGAGGGAGACTATTGAGGTTGGAGTGTGAGTGGTTGGTGTTTTGGCAGATTGGGACATGATAAAGAGAGAGTTAGAAGATAGTGATACAAATATGGAAGAGAGAAAAAACTTCTATTGCTTGACAGGGGTTTCCCTGCAAGGCTGGTGAAATATTTCTGCTCCTCTGAACCAGAGATATTTCTGCAAAATATGTTTACTTCATCAAACAGGCAGCCCCACTGCTGTTACAGTATTGGATTGTCTGCACCCTGAGAAATCTGTGCACCATTAGTGAGGTTTAAATCAGTTTCCCAATAGCACTGTGGTGTTCAGGTATAAATAGACATTTACAACACAGAAGAAAGCTATTAACCCATAATGCCCATGTCCGTCAACAAAGATCTGACTACACTAATCTTGTTTTCCAGATTTTGATCCTTAGCTATGGCAGTGAAAATCTAATTACTGCCTAAATTTTATAGGCATCTCTGACTCAACCACTCTTTCGTGAGTGCCAGACTCCTATCACCGTCTGGGTAAAAATATTTCTCCTGAATCTCCACCTTAAATCCATGCCCCAGTTATTTACCCCTCTATGAATGGAAAAGTGACTTCCTATCTACCCTATCTATGCTTCTTTTAAGCTTTGCATATCTAGTGGGCCCCTCTCAATCTTTTCTGGTCAAGGAATACAAACCCTGTCTCTTCGACCTTTCCTTATACCTCAGAATCTCCTGCCTAAGCAACATTTTGGTAAATCTCCTACGTGTTTTTTGAGAATAATTGCGTCATTCATAAAATGTGGCAACCAGAGCTGCATGCAGTACTCTAACGGTGGTCTAGCCTGCGTTTTATATACTTTCAGCATAATCTCCTTGCTGTTGAATTTTGATCAGATGATTTCGGGAGTTATCCAGGGATGTTGATGAATGCAATGTATTTGATGCAGTCCACGTGGGGTATTAGAAAGATTTTTGATAAAGTCCCTCATGACAGACTGGTCAAGAAAGTAAAAGCTCATGGGACAGAAGGCAAAATAGAATATTTGATATAAAATTGGCTGAGTGGCCGGAAGCAGAGGGTGATGCTACAGGGATATAGCTGGGACTGGAAGTGTTTACAGTGAGATTCCATAAGGCATACTCCTGGAGCTCTTGGTGTCTGTGGTGTACGTTAATGTACAAGAAACTTAAATGTAGGGGCTATGATCAAGAAATTCATGAATGACACAACAATTGATAGGGTGTAAATATTGAGCTGTATACTATAAACTGGAGAAGGTTATTATGCCTTGCCTGGTAAATGCAAGTATCCTAAATGCTTTCTTTGCCAACTTATCCACCTGCCCTACAACCTTCAGGAGTCTGTGGATATTCATATTAAGGTCTGTCTGCAGTACCTTTTGGGATCCTATTAATCATGGTGCACTCCTTTGTTTTGTTAGCCCTCTCCAAATGTATAAACCCACACGCATTCAGGTTGAATTTCATTTACCACTGCTTTGCTCACCTGACCAATCAGTTGGTATCCTTGATAATAAAGTGTGAAGCTGGATGAACACAGCAGGCCAAGCAGCATCTCAGGAGCACAAAAGCTGACGTTTCGGGCCTAGACCCTTCATCAGAGAGGGGGATGGGGGGAGGGAACTGGAATAAATAGGGAGAGAGGGGGAGGCGGACCGAAGATGGAGAGTAAAGAAGATAGGTGGAGAGGGTGTAGGTGGGGAGGTAGGGAGGGGATAGGTCAGTCCAGGGAAGACGGACAGGTCAAGGAGGTGGGATGAGGTTAGTAGGTAGCTGGGGGTGCGGCTTGGGGTGGGAGGAAGGGATGGGTGAGAGGAAGAACCGGTTAGGGAGGCAGAGACAGGTTGGACTGGTTTTGGGATGCAGTGGGTGGGGGGGAAGAGCTGTTCCCCCCCACCCACTGCATCCCAAAACCAGTCCAACCTGTCTCTGCCTCCCTAACCGGTTCTTCCTCTCACCCATCCCTTCCTCCCACCCCAAGCCGCACCCCCAGCTACCTACTAACCTCATCCCACCTCCTTGACCTGTCCGTCTTCCCTGGACTGACCTATCCCCTCCCTACCTCCCCACCTACACCCTCTCCACCTATCTTCTTTACTCTCCATCTTCGGTCCGCCTCCCCCTCTCTCCCTATTTATTCCAGTTCCCTCCCCCCATCCCCCTCTCTGATGAAGGGTCTAGGCCCGAAACGTCAGCTTTTGTGCTCCTGAGATGCTGCTTGGCCTGCTGTGTTCATCCAGCTTCACACTTTATTATCTTGGATTCTCCAGCATCTGCAGTTCCCATTATCTCAGTTGGTATCCTTCTCCAGTTTACAGTTATACGCTTCAATATTTACACACTATCAATTTTTGTGTCATTCATGAATTTCTTGACCATAGCCCCTACATTTAAGTTTCTTGAACATTAATGTACACCACAGACAGCAAGAGCTCCGGGACTGTGCCTTATGGCATCCCACTGTAAAGAGACTTCCAGTCCCAGCTACATCCCTCTGGCATCACCCTCTGCTTCCTGCCACTCAGCCAACTTTATATCAAATATTCTATTTTGCCTTCTATCCCACGAGCTTTTACTTTCTTGACCAGTCTGTCATGAGGGACTTTATCAAAAGTCTTTCTAATACCCCACGTGGACTGCATCAAATGCATTGCATTCATCAACATCCCTGGATAACTCCCGAAATCATCAAAATTCTCAAAAATGACACCCCCTTAGCAAATCCATGCTGTCTATTCTCAATTAGTCCATATCTGTTCAAGTGCACAGACCTTCTGTCAATCAGAATTCTTTCCAATAACTTCCCCTAATGCTTCCTCCCTTTTTTAAGTATGGGACAAGACTGGCAGTCGTCAAGTCCCCTGGCACTTCATCTGTGGCCAGACAGGATTTGAAAATTACAGCCAGGGCCGCTGATATCTCCACCATTGTCTCCTACAACAATTTACTCTCTCTGTGTTAATCTCTTCTAATATTTCACTGTCCTCCGTTCTGATTTCTGTACTGGCATTTAGGTTGTGAAGACTTATGTCAAATATTCATTGTCTTCTGAATTCACACACAGATTACGTTTATGGCTGCTTCTGGGTCCTACTCCTTCCCTCATTATTCTCTTACTCATGATATATTTTAAAAACCCTTTTGGCTGTTTCTCTATTCTATCCACCAGTGCTTTCCCATGCACTGTTGTTGCTTCCTTTTTAAATTTCCTCTTTCACTTTATATGTTCCTCGAGGGAATCCATGGTATTGACTGCTTAATATCTGACATAAGCTTTGCCTTTTTTCGAGCAGCTGATCGTGCTCCATCTTTTCGTGAACTCTCAGTGATAGCTCTGGTATCCATACTCCCACAGGCTTATTAGTCTCAGCTCATCGATCATAAGCCTTGGGCTCTTTGCTTTAAGATTTGTTCCATGTAGCCTTGATAAGCTCACTTCTTTCCTAACCAGCTTATGTTTCCTCTGTCTTCCAGACTCATTTCAGCTTTTCTCCCCTCTAAACAGTGTCAGGATCCCATCTCCTGCTAATATTATAATGAATATAGGAGCAAAGAACAAGAGTAGGCCACTCAGCCCTTCGAGTCTGCTCTACCATTCAATACGAACATTGCTGATTTGATTTTAACATTAACTCTATATTCCTGCATATTCTCAATAATCTTTCATCACCTTGATAATGAAGAATCCATCTATTTCTGTCTTAAAAATATCTAAAGATTCTGCATCCACTGCCTTTTGAGGAAGGGAATTCCAAAGACTTGTAGCCCTCTGAGAAAAAAAAACGTTTTCTTCATCTCTGGTTTAAATGTGTGCCCTTTATTTTTAAAATATGATCCCTTGATCTAGATTTTCCCACAAGTGGAAACTTCCTTAAACATCCACCCCATCAAATCCCCTCAGGATCTTATATGTTTCAATTAAGTCACCTCTGACTCTTCTAAACTCCCGTATTCAATTCCCCTCGCGAACTATCCATAACATGCTATTTCCTTTCCCGACTACTTATGAACCTGCATACTAACCATCTTCAATTCACGCAGTACCCAGAACTCTCTGTATCTCAAAGCTCTGCAACCTCTCACCATTTAGATACTATGCTTCCTTTTTAGCCTTACTGCCAAAATGGCAAGTTCACGTTTCCACATTGTACTCCACTTGTCAGATCCTTGTCCAACTCATTTAACCTATCGATATCCCTTTGTGAGCTGTTTATGTCCTCTTCACAGCTCACTTTCCTAACTAGAGATAAAAAAAACTGCAGACACTGGAATCCAAGGTGGACAAACAGGAGGCTGGAAGAAGACAGCAGACCAGGTAGCATCTGGAGGAAAGGAGAAATCAACGTTATGCATATTACCCTTCTTTAGGATTGAAGAAGACTTTCCTAACTATCTTTGTGTCATCAGCAAAGTAAACCACTATACCTTTCGTTCCTTCATCAAAATCTTTACAAAATTGCAGAGTTGAGGCCCATGCACAAAACCCTGCTGCTCTCCACTCGTAACGTCCTGCACCCTGAAAAAAGATCTCTTTATTCCTACTCTCTGCTTCCTTTTATCCGGCTAACTTTCTCTCCTTGAAGTGTCCTACCTCTCTGCAGTGGGTACTTGATTGCCATAAAACTTGCTTCCAGAAGCAATTACAAGTTGAGATTGTGATTCCAATTGTTTTTTTTTGTTTTTATTTCCCATACCCATTCTGTTCTTTGCAATGAAGTTAATGCCAAGGCATTTAGGTAGTGCTATATTTGACATAATTGATATAATAATAACCATTCTTTGTGAGCTATTAAAGTAAGATGGAGCTTGGCAATTGTCTGAGAAATAAATTTAGAGAGAGCTAGGGTGAGGATTTAGAAATGTTTAAATACCAGATTTAATATGGTAAACTGTAATGGATCTATTTTCAAATAAAAAAGGTCTAAAGGATTAATGATAACAAGGTGTAGAGCTGGATGAACACAGCAGGCCAAGCAGCATCACAGGAGCAGGAAGGCTGACGGTTCGGGCCTAGACCCTTCATCAGAAAATAATTTTCTGAAGAAGGGTCTAGACCCGAAACATCAGCCTTCCTGCTCCAATGGTGCTGCTTGGCCTGCTGTGTTCATCCAGCTCTGCACCTTGTTATATTGGATTCTCCAGCATCTGCAGTTCCTATTATCACTAAGGGATTAATATCCAATTTTGGTCAATCTTGCATGTAATAGATTTCAGGGAAAGTTGGCCATGAAGGACCCTCCTTCTCAACCTTACTCCTAGCTGAGACACAGTGTCCCTTGGGTTAAATCCATCACCAGTCATCCCTCTCCAATGCGAGAGCATTGGTCTGGCCTTCTGGGATTACAATGACTTTACTTTACCTTTAGAGCTAGTTGAAGACCAGGCATAACTTTCAATGGGTAGGATCCTTGGATAGATTGGATAACAAAGTCTAAAGCAATCAGCTAACCTGTTCCCACTAGCTTGAATCAAGGAAAATTATACGCAGTACTTTCATGATTTGGGTCTCAGTATACAATACATTCCCACTGACTCCAGTTGCAGGGTTAATGTACCTTGGAAATTCTACTGAGGTTGATTTTTGCCAATAGCAAACAAGATGTACTCCACATGCACAGTGCATCTTTCTACTCTGAGAAGTAGGGTTTAAATTAAGTTTTTATCTTTCTAAAGCCATGGATATAGCTTGCAGTGAGCAGAAAGCAATAGAGTAACTTCAGCCCAGATGTGCAAACTTGTGAAAGGTAGACACACAAATGGTAGAACTTGACTGGATTGGGAATCTCTCTCTAATTCTAATTATCTTAGTCTCTGGTTTGTTGGCATACAGCCACTTTGTACTGTGACTCAACCCTGTTTTTGACATTATTCTGGCTAGTTTCATTCCAATGATCTTACTTTTTCTTGCTGTGTTCAATTATTTCTTTTACATTTCTATCTCATTTCCATATCCTTTTCCCCTCTTCGTCATTTGTTTTCTCTACATCACTTTAACTAGTGATATTTGTCACCTCTCTTCCACTTATACCATACCACGCAACATCTGTAACCTCTGTTGCAAATTCAGAAAGGATGTCTTCCTCACAAAAACCAAGAAAGCATCATGTTCACAATAGTGGATATTAGTTTTCACTTTGTCAAATTTAAGGTTAAGACAAGTCCGTCATGATTAAATATCTCACTATTGTCAAAGAAGCTCCCTCAACAGGAAATAATTAGGCATTAGTGTCCTAAAGATATTACAAATTACCCTCAACATTTCAATCCTATAGACTTAAAAGGACAGGCCAATTTATATGTAGGGCCTTTTCTACAGCAATGTAATACATTATATACTTAAAAGGACATGCCAATTCACAGGGAGGCATTCATTATTTCGTGGTGAACAACCAATTTTTAATTCAGTACATAAGTTAATAGACTTTCATAGGGTTCAAAGACTTTCTAAATATTTTTACGTACACTTCATGCAGAAAGCAATTTTGTAAGGTTCTCAAAGCTTTCCCTGAACTGCAATGCGGTCTTAGCGTGAGTTAATGGCAAACATTTCTAAAATCTACGTGTTTGGATATATTGTGACACATCTCCATGGCCATGAGAGACGAGGTGAGACTTGAACCTAGACCTTCTTACCCACATGTAGGGATAATACAACTCCACTGCAAAACTCTAATAGGAGTTATGTACTAAGTGAAATTTAAACCCACTTCTGAGACATAAATAATTAAGTTTGTACTTTCATTATAATGGCTAATGATGGAAATCTGTGAAGGATAGGGTTATGCAGGACACCTATATTGAGTCAATTAAAGAGATTAACTGACTTTTGACCATAGAAAGAACGTGCTTGAGCATATTTGACAAAGCATAAAGGTAAAGCATAAAACATTAAGGGGTAGTTGTTAACTACATGTAAACAGTAAAATAAGGGATTTAATCTCAACTTTGTAAATAGTCACCTTATATCAGTAATCACATAACAGATCATAAAGCAGTAGCCTCTGAAGAGCGATTTTTCTTTGCAGACCTTCATTTTAGGCTTAATGGTGTGGTTAGAAGAAATAAAATGTTCTCTTACCAACAGCCTATGTTCAGCAATCTCTCTTGACCTTTAGCCAGGATAATAACCACTTCCAAGATCCATCGCCAACATAACAAATAAACTGGATCAACTGCTGACTTAGAAAATGAAAGCAACTATGGAACTGTTTAGATGGATAAGGGTTATCCAAATTCAGTTTCATATACAGGGCACGAAAATTCCAGACCTCTCCAACTGACTGGCAAATGACACCTCTGTAACATTGCCTTCTCCTGTATCCACCACCACATAGAAGAATAAAATCAGCAATGTTGTCAGAGCACCATTGGCTTCAGGTCTCATACCACCACTCTTTCATCAATACAGTGGCAGTTTTCTGGAATTCTGGGCTTGACAGGGTAAATACAGAGAGGTTGTTTCATCTTGTGGGAGAATCTAGGACTGGAGAGCATTATCTCAGAGTATAGAGTTGTCATTAAAGACAGAGATGAGGAGGAATTTTTTCTCTCGGAGAAAGGTCAATCTGCAGAATTCTTTACCCCAGACAGCTGTCAAAGCTGGATCGCGAAATATATTCAAGGCTGAGATAGACAAAAATTTAGTCAGTAAGAGAATCGAGGAGTTGGGGAAAAGGCAAGAAAGAGTTGAAAATTATTAGATCTGTGATGATCACATTGGGTGACAGAGCAGGCTCAATGGGCTGAATGGCCAAATTCTGCCCCCATATCTTATGGTCCTACAGTCTTATGGAATTTCTCATCTTGGACTCTTCTGGAAGCATCAAAAATTCAAGGAATGAAGATACATAGAGAAAGTCAAACTTCTCAAGGTGATAAGGGATGGACAATAAATGCAGCCTTACCTGCATCATCCAAGTTCCAGGAACAAATTAAGGAAAAGATCTCAAAGCATAAATTTTAATTCGGGTTTATTAAGAAGGAAAATTAAACTGAGGAAAGGCATCCAAACATTCATTAATTTGCAGTAAAGGATATTTGATTCCTCTTTACTCTTTTAGACACAGTTTTTCGCTTTCAAATTAGGTACTTGCAGAAGATTTCTGTTTCCTAAGTTTCCTCAATTGGCTGCTAAAGTGAATTTTTTTTAATGAAGCCCTAAATTATACACTTCTGGCTTCAAATTCTAAATGGGAACAAATGAAAACAAAAAAAAACTTTCGCAGTTGTTCTTAATGAATACATGGGTTAGGATGCAAAAAACCACCTACCTTGAAGCATTTTGACCATTGATCAGCAGTAGCATACTTACCTCTGAGACAGAAAGTTAGTGATACAAGCCCCAGTCCAGACATCCGAGTTCATAACAAAGGAACTCTGACGCATTTGTCTGATGCATACACAACAACCTTGGCACAACGAAATTAGTTTTTGACATTGGTGATGGAATTCAGAAAGATATATCTTATTTGATGCAAAGTTTTAAAAAAGACCCCGATAAGACCAACTGACTGCGCATGGTAAGATCCATTCGTTTTTAATGCATCTGGGAGTACATTGCTAAAAACATTTCCGATTGGGGCAGAGCTCAGTTACTTCGCGGCAACATAAAAGGTACAAGCACGCATGCCTGGCTGTCTCATTAACTTACTTGTGCTCGGTGCATTTGTAATTGCTTCTCGAATAATGCATAGTTAACATGCATGTATCTACAGCAGCTTGTTAACTGATTTCTAAAGAGAACTACGTAACTATAAGCTGTTTACCTGAAAGCAATATGCTCAATCAGAATTGAACAAGGAGTCAAATACAGAGTGGACCTGGAGGAACACCGCAGATTAAGACTCCTGATCAAGGGTGTAAACCCGAAGCGTAGACTTTCTTGCTCCTCTGATGCTGCCTGACGTGCTGCGTTCCCCCGGCTCCGCACTGTATTGATTCTGACTCAAGCATCTGCATTCTTGCTGTCTCAGATTGAACAAGGAGAGTTGGTTGCTTTGCAAACTCATTATCTCTTCTTGTCATTTGATATACCGGAATCGGCTGGAGCAAGTTTCTGAGGCTTTGTTTGCAATAGTTTGCCAAGTTACTTCTAAAGAAAACTGCATAATTACAAGCTACTTACTTGAAAACAATCTGTTAAATTACAAAGAGATGCCAAAATTGAACAAGGTGAGCTGCTTGCTATGCAAACAGTTCATTTTATCTTTTCCTGTCATTTAAAATACTAGAAGATTGCTGGAGTGAGCATCAGTGGGCTTTTTCAACTGTGAAGTGAGATATTGTATAATAACTTGTTTGATAATACATTGTTCTGGGAATTACAGGTAGTGGAATTCAAAGTGCTCTTAGAATTATCTATTGTGGCACTGTCAATTCATGTATATTGTTTGTATGATAGCATTGTTGAGTCTAATCTCTCCATCTTCTTTGAATTTTTGAGCCAAATCCAAATATTTCTGTCTTCCAGAATTTTGATGTTTGTTATAATAAATGTGGTGTGCAATATTTTTGTCAATGGTATTGAAGCAAATTCATGAAATTTATGAATTTTACATGATGCCGTATTGTATTACTATATTACAATTAACATCATATAATCTATGGTATAGTAATACCAAAACTAGTTTTTAGCATCAGTTTTGTTTCAGATCTTTAATATGTTTAGGCCAAGTGGCTCTTTCTCCTATCTGGGAAATTCTGTGCACCATCTTGAGAATGGCATTACGAGGAGACAATGTTAAAAATCATTACTGATGGCCATTCTAACAAACTATGATTAATTTTTAATAATTTAACATAGCATTGTATTAAAAATCCACACATTTGAGATATTGCAATATAGTAATATAACGTGTCAGACATCCAAAGCTGGTAATCGATGAGTTTATATTAGCAAGGCAAATGATTCGCAGAAATTAAAATTTGCACTAGCCTCATGATGAATTATTCGCTTAGCATCGATGAAAGCACTGAGTAAAAATTGTTCCAGAGAATAGTACACAGATGAAAAACTGTTAAATATCACAACAGCTATATAGAAGTTGGAACCTACCCTCATAAGGATAATAAAAAAAATCAGTTTCAATAACAGCTTCAAATAACATTATTTCAATATTCAAGGCAATATTCCTCAGGAATATTTAATGCTTTTCCCCATTTATTCATTCAGATGAGAGTGTTGTTGGGTAGACAGCATTTATTGCCCATCCCTAAAATTTAGAGTCAACCACATCGCTATGTGTCTGGAGTCACATGTAGACCAGGCAAGATAAGGAAAGCAGAGATGATGGGAACTGCAGACGCTGGAGAATCCGAGATAACAAAGTGTGGAGCTGGATGAACACAGCAGGCCCAGCAGCATCTCAGGAGCACAAAAACTGATGTTTCGGGCCTAGACCCTTCATCAGAGAGGGGGATGGAGAGAGAGTTCAGAAATAAATAGGGAGAGAG